>NC_135432.1:22088905-22424739 GCF_051991255.1 Vanacampus margaritifer | reverse complement strand
GAATTACTAATAACACACAATAATATTTTTAAATGTAATTTGAGCAAATTAGTTGTATAAGTGTGTATAAAGACTGGTAACCTTTCATATTAATCAGTAGCAAAGAAGTTGCTCTCAGTTTCAAAAGAGTTGGCGAGCCCCCGGTATAGACTGTACAACAATGCCCCCGGGCATTTATTTTAATCCACTGGAAAAAAATATAAATACTGCACTTATTGAAACACTTAGTTGTGAAACTCATTTTCATGTTTTATGAATGGATGTATTATTCTCCCCTCTAGTGGCCAAGGCGCACACACAAGAAACACAACATCAATGGGCATTGAAGCATAAAATTCTTTACATTTTGTTTAATGACATGTATTTTGTAAAACGTACAAACTTCTTGAGTGCTATTTGTCTAATTAAAAACACACTTTTTCATATTTTGTGGAGCTGGAATAGATGAATGGCATTTCATTCTCTTCAATAGGGAAAGCTGATTTGAGATCAGAGTGTTTTGAGTTACAAGCGTGGCCACAGAACAAATGGATTTATATTTAAAAACCACAGCACATACAAAATAAAATCATTAAAAATGTCGTGCTTGAGTTGTGTTATGTTCATAGGGACCACTGAAACTCACACTGACCTTTGTGTGTGTGAGTGTGTGCACGTGCGTGAGGGCAAGAACAGGAGGTGTGGGATCCAGAAATCTCTTGGTCCCATGTGAAAATGTGGCCATCTTTGGCACCATCTGTGCACCCAGCAGGGAGCACTCTCAGTCACATAGACATACAAAGGTGCTCACTTTCTCTTTCCCTACTGTGGACCCCTGCCCCCCACCCCACACAGCTCCCCCATCCACGCACATCGTACTTAATTTGGGATATGTGTTCAGGATGATGCTGAGAATGCTGTGACATCACTCAGGAATTGGAACTCATCCCACAACCACAAAATTGGGTATGATCGATTGTGATCCAGGCCAAGAGCTTTAATATTCAAATTTGACCGACATTGTCACATTTGATAATAGTAGCTTTAGCCACAGGTGCTTCTACTCAACCTATACAGGTAAACAAACTCTATTTACAATTCTATTCCAGAATTCGAGAACATTTTCTGTCCCCTCCAGGAAATTTCATCAAATCCGTGCACAAAATGTAGAAACATTAATTGCAGTAAAAGTGATTACTAAATGTTATTTTAAAATAATAGCTCTTGACCACCTCCTAAAATATCCTTTTTTGCTCTTGTCCATCTTGCTTGATGTTCAACTAACAAATCAAATATAACGGCTCAGATGAGTTTTTTTTTTATTTAAGAATTGGTATGATTTTATTGATATCTTTTGTGTAGTTGTTATTATTTATGCTTATTAAAATGTTCTTAGCCATCTAGAGGGAAAAAAGTGGGCTACATGACTCAGCAGAAATTTAAGTTAACTGTTCTTCAGCAGTATTTTACCCAGGGGGGAAAATACTGCTGAAGAACAGTTAACTTAAATTTCTGCAAAAAAGTACAGCAAAAATATTTTATTATATTATATTATTATATTATGGCAAATAAAATAAAAATGTGTCCTGTTGATGGTTGATCTGAATGAATCATATATATGTAGTTTGTTATTATATTTTTTCCCTTGAGTTTCGAAAATGTTGGGGTCTAAATTGTATTCTAATGGCTTTAGAAGAACCTCTATTTCTGAGGAGGCAGGTTTGAGTCCTCTAAGTGTAATTGTTTCATGTCCTTATAGTCCTTTTTCCTGGGTTCTTGGAGCATCATTGAAGTAGCATGTTTTGTAGCACAGCAGCCAAAATTGTTTCTCTTGAAATAGGTCTCTTTTATAGCTAGAAGGCCACTTATGGACAGGTCCAATAAAATGAGAGCGTCAAAATATAATTTCTCTGTATGATGCGGGCAAATACCTTCCACAAAATGGAACAAGTGAGGTTAATTCATATTTTTTTTTACTGGCAACTGAAATACATTTTATGTGCTTGACATAAACAAGATGAAAATGTGACACAAGAACATTTGAACTTTTATTTTTAGTTATTTACATCTGCATTTGATACCAAGTTTTAGGTATGCAAAATTAGGCTATTTTAGCAGATACAAGCGTTTAAAGTGAATAAAGAGAGGTACACACGACACAAAGCAGGGGCGTAGCCATACATTTTTTCATTGGGGTGGCCAGGGTGAAACCATATTTAATATAGGGGTGGCCATAAGTTCATACCTGAAATGTCTTTCTTGTGGTAAAATATATTACCTGTAGTTATTTTTGTGTTAGTAAACAGGACTCAAGACTCTGAGCATGGTGCCACACGGTATCAAGACTACTAGAAAACACCAAGAAGAAAGTACAGTGGTGCATTGAGATATGAGTGACCCAATATAAATGAAATACCAGTACCATTTACCCAACTTGTGATTTTTTTTTTAAAGCCACCGTTCAACTACATATCATAGCCTTTAAATTTGCTAGCTTATTGCTAATGCTAACAAATAATGGGAACACCACAGCCGGCTTACAAGTAGCATGTAGCATCCATGTGGTGGTGTTATCACCTTTTAAGCAATGGCTATTTGAGCATAAATGGTGATGCAACACATAGACAGATAAAATAAAAATACTCACTGGAGTATATTTTTTTTCATCCTTTATGAAGAACGACTAATATTATAAATGCAGGGGAATTGTAACATCATCATCATCATCTGTTTCCATGAATATGGATATGACCAGAGAGGGCTGCACATCAGAATGAGCAGCACAATGTGCATTGCAGAAAAAAGTATGACAAAAAAACAATCTGTTCCAGACCCACGAAAAAAAACACAAACAACAACTTTTTAATACAGTATCTGATATTGAAATGACATTCTAATACTAATTTTGTACTTTGTACCCTAACCCTAACCCCATCCAATTTTTGTGTACACTTTGTCGTTTTGGGCCCGCCACCCCGTGACCCCAAACCCCAACCTTTCCTGCATCCACATCCCCCAGCTGGCTGACGAGTTCATTAGGTCCATAGCTTTGCCAAGGATCATGGCACCGTTCTGGCCAAACTGGGAGGCATCAAGGGGTCCCCGGTGGCCATTGGGCCCACGCAACGCTCCCTGGAAGGGGGACAGCAAAGTCTCCGAAAGTCCCACATGTCCTCGGTCCATTCGCGGAGGCCAAGCCTGTCATTTTGCACATTAGCAATCTGGTTTGGGTCTTGTTTGTCCCTAGAACTTGAGCAGGAGAAGCGCAAGGGGCCGGGGCTCTAAGAGGTCCACATAAACAATGAGGCCAACAGATTTGTAATAATTCCCACAGGTCGCGGGGACATCTGGCCCGCACTCGCAGCGTTGGCACAATTAATGCAGAAAAGACGAAACAAAAAGCGCCAGGGGCGCAGATCTGTGGGATTTAACAGGCTGCGTTGTAGGTGTTTGTTAGCGTATTGATTGTGAAATCTGATCAAGTCAACTGCTGAGTGAATTTTATTCCAGTTTGTATAGCTCTTCGGACTGGTTATTAAATACATCGATTTGGGTCTTGTGTTCTCAAATACCGTATACTTCACCTGCATCATTTCTTTTCTTCCTCTACCTCTGTCCTGCGTTCCCTTCTTCACAGGTCAGCCTGGGTCGGGCCCTCAGTGGATGGGCTCAGGTGGAGCCTCAGCTGGAGCGGGAGGGGGAGGGGAGGAGCCGTGATTCCGTCCTACGAGCCAACCAAGAGGCGGTGTGTCAAAAAATAAAAACGAGAAAACAAACATGTGCAAGTAAAAGTAAAAAAAAAAAAAAAAACAGCTTTGTGTCGTACGCTTTTTTCCACACCTCCCCCATCATCTCTCCCTCACTCTCCGTCTCCTGGGAGAGGCCTGGCCGGGGCCCGGCCTGGACGCCATCTGCTGCATAATGTAACGGGATGGAAGTCCAAATCCTTCATTTCCACTCACTGTCTGTCATGCGTGCACGTGTGTCCACTTGCACATGCACCTTTGCGCATTACCGTGACACGTTTGACTGATGGCTCTGATGCAATTATCAACACATTTGCGCATGTTAACGCTTTCTCATCGCTCCCGTCTGTTCACCGGTCCCAATTTTTCTGCTCCAAAGCCAATGAACAACTCCAGATCAGGGATTGGCAACTTAAATAAGGCGCTTGCACTTCCTCACCAGATGCATGATTAAAAAAAATGCCATTTTAAAATATGGACAAAATATGTGTATGAATCTGATTTTTACTTAAACAATGTACAGCCCAGTATCTTAATGTACTACATGGCAAAATGCATGTATAAAGATAAACTCTTTAACGACAAAGGGTTTGAGAAAACCCCCCAACATATTATGCCCCCCACCATTCAAACGAACTGTCAACGGTTCACTGTTTGTGTACTGTTGATTTGGGAGCTTAGCAGCATTAGCTTCAGCATATTCCTCACATTAACTTTGGTTCCCAGCATGCATTGCAGCATTCAATGTTGATTTTGTGCTGTTATAAGGACCTTAATTATTATTGATCAAATGTGTGTGTGTGTTTTTTTTTACCTGTTGTTACTTGAATATGTTTCTTAATTAGCTGTCGGCTTATTTGGCACATATAAGATTATGTGCTCTTCCTTACTAATTACATCTCTAAGCAAACTAAATAGATCGACTTATTTTTAAAATTGAACACATAGAGTGCTTCCCATGCCCTCTAGTGATTAATGGCGCTATTACAACAAAAAACTATAGAAGAACTAAATATTTATTATTTTACCCCCCAAAACATGTTTGAGATTTTTTTCATTATTTTTCTACATTTAAAAAATTATTTATTTGAAGGGCTTTTATTTGAGGAGTGTGGTTGAGATGATAGAATGGCATCCAGCCAGAGGAGTCACACATTTGCTTTTTGCTGACAAGTTAACACAATAACAGTGCGCGGTATTTAAACACCCCGCCCCACTCGGTGGCGCTGGTAACCCGGAGGTTCAGAGAGTCGTCCCTCCCGGTGGGGCCACCGTAAATAGTGGGGGCCATCTGTTTTCTGCTAATAAGCCTTCTCTCCACTTGCCCTTTCTCCCCTCACCTTTTCTTGCTCAAGTCTGTGCTCTTTTTGTTTTGTTTGCCTTCTTCACATAGAGTACAGTGTCCACACAAACATACTCGCACAAACGACAAAATAAAGACGGACATTTGCGTGCTGGTACAAAAACAGGCTGTGTGTGTTTAGGGGAATAGCTAGATGCACTGAAATATCAGTGTTGAACCTTGACTTCTGACCAGCTATCCATGGCTGTTGACATAAAGCAAATGTGACACGTCCCTCCTCATATGAACCCAAACACTGCCCAATGCTCCCCACCCTTTCAGCTGCTCCAGGCTGCATTCATGTTTTGTTACAATTGGGTTTTAAAAGTAAAGTCCAATTTTGATGAGAAGTGAGCACGGTCGCACATGACAAAAAAAAAATGGGGATCCATTTTATTTGTCACTTTTCACACACGATCCAAACATAAGTCAATATCACCATAAGGTGTCTTTGACGCGTCAACATTTCACCAAAACAAGTTGAGATTTTCCATCAAATTTCATATTTGTTGCATTTAGTAGATGCTGTGGGAAATGCACATGGGCCAAGTTCCCACTTTAAAAAAATACATTCCATGCAAGCGGAAATGTAACAAGCAAACAGCAAAATACGTGAGCTTACTGACAGGGTGGACATTTTTTTGGCTATTGTCAGCATTTAATGAGCACATGTTCACTTCACACCTTCACTTCGCAACGCGAGTCAGTTAGCAAGCTGACGGTGGTCTGTTTGACAAATAGATGACACATTTCTGAGAGGTTTTTACACTAATTGATATTTCACTACACAGCAAATTGGTCAATGTTACATTTCCAGTGTTCCATCAAATAAGCAGAATTCATTTCCATGAGTGTTGGGGGTGTAACCTGAATAGCACTACCTTGAGTGTTAAATTGACCACAACCTCATTTCCGGTGAAGGAGAAACTTTCCAATTTTCCAGCACGCTGTCAACATTTCAATAGCCAGGTGTTTGTGTTGGGGTGGTGTGGCTCAGTGGTAGAGTGGTTGTCTACCAACCCTAAGAGTGTGGGTTCGATCCCAGGCCCATATCACTATGTCAAAGTATTCATGAGCAAGATACTGAGCCGCCAGCTGTGTCATCAGTAGCTGTGTCATCAGTAGTATAAATCTAAAGCACTTTTGAGGGCCTTGTAAGGAGGACAAACGCTCTATTAATGAAATGCCATTCACCAGAGCAAAGTGTAGTTTGAGTTGAACTTTTAACACTGACACTAGTACAATACACTCATAAGTGTTTAAACACCGGAGTTAAGTGTAGTTTGGCAGTATTAAATGCTTCACACTGACACTAATGAAGAGTAATTTCAACACTACTCAATGTTTACCAGGGTAGATTTTTAACACTATTCAGTGTTGGAGTAACACTGGATAAGTGTGAAAAAAGTAAAACTCATTGATGTGGACACATATAAACACTTTTCTAGTGTTAGATTTAACACTCAGATTTAACACTCAGTGTTCATCTAACAATGGTGATTTTGCTGTGCATGATCAAAATGACTCCTTTGATCAACTTTTGTGTGACCACTTATAACACACTCTAGTTAGCAGAGCAGTATATGGGACATGCCAAAATCCCATCTTAACTCATTCACTGCCATTGACGGCTATAGACGTCAAAAATTCATTTAAACTATTTCTACTAGTTAAAAAAAAAAATCCACTTTTGCTAATAAGCGTATGAAAACCTAGAAAAATTTTTATTGTAAATTTGGAACAGATATAAAATTTGTGATTAATCGTTAGTTACCTAGGGAAGTCCTGTGATTAATTACAATTTAAAAAAAAAATCTAATTAATTAAAATTAAATTAATTAATGACAGGCCTGATTTTAAAAAAATGTATTAAAAAATAAGGGGCGCTTAATCGTAATTAATCACATGCTAATTTTTTACCTGTTAATAATGTACAATAAAAAAATATAAAGGTTTTCATAAAAAATGAAATGAAATGAATAGAAATAGTTCACATGAATTTCTGACGTCTATAGTCGTCAATGGCAGTGAATGAGTTAATAGGAAAAATGGCATTAAGATGAAGTAAAAACATTTGTAGAGACGTCTGTAAATGTATGTGCACTTATAATAAAGCTTTCATTATTCTGCTGCATTTTCCCAGAGAAATGTCCATATCATAAATGCTGCACAAAGATACAAAAACATGAACACAAACACAAAAGTGCGAAGGCTTTTTTTAGCCTTGAGTCATGTTTGGCTCTTTCTTTTCTTCCTTTTTTCCTTTTCTGAACTGAGTTCAACCAAGGCTTGATGCCTTTGTAAGGGCAAACTTGAAAATTGAGATTTGTTTGATGCCGTTAAACTGTTAAAATGTTTGTTATAACATTGAGCGTTACATGGCTGTGACAGTTTCATTAGTGGGAAAGTGGGAGCAGTCAACTCATGAATAAAAAAAAAAAGAATAAATATGATCATCATAGCGCTATTAATATGTGACTGTATATTTGCTTTATTGTAACACTGGTCTCAGATGGCCCTGGATCGATTAGAATTGTTGCCATGACTACACAGTGATGTGACATGGAGAGACTGAAGGCAAACCGAGCAGGGAAGGTGTATTTAGGTTCACATGTGCGCACATACACACACACACCGGCCTTGAGCTGTCCTGCTCACACAGTGCAGAGGTGTTGAGTACAAAGATGTTTGTCTGCTCGCGCACAGCTCAAATGTGAGATGGGGTGACACACACGCATGCGACATTACCGCCGCGCATGACAACATCCATGCATCTTCTGATATTGTTCATTATCTGGGGCTGTTGCATTATCTGATTTATGCCGTCTTATGGCGCACCTCAATACAGCCGAGTGCTATTTCACCATTATGTGCCTATCCTGTTTGCATCTCATTCAGGAACAATTGAGGGGATCAATATACAGAGGGGGTTGCATGTGGGATGTGTGCCAGTGGAGCCTTGCAAAATATCACAGTGTACAACTACTTGCAAACAGCCACTCACGCACTTTTCAGAAGCAATCACACGAGAAGTTGATTTGCAAGAAAGCACTACTACTAAGGCATAGGCATAAGGCAAACATTTGTCATCTTTTTTGATTTTTTTATCAAATTGTTCATTCCAAAAAATAAACCTTCAAACCGATAGCATTTCGTTTTGTAGTGACGCTCTATAATGAATATGCAGTGGTGTGCACTCGGGGCCTTCAAGACCTTCTCAGTTGACCAACTTTTTATTTATTTCCAACAATCTAGTGCCTTTATTATTTCATAGTGTGTGTTTTTGCTGCCCGGCTTCCAGTCATGTGTATGTTACACTGTAAAAACAGTTGGGTCAAAAATAACCCAACTATGGGTCAAAAAAGTAAAGTACCACTGATTGTCACACCCACCTAAGTGGAGTGAAATTCGTTCTCCGCATTTGACCCATCCCCTGAGGGAGCGGTGAGCAGCAGCAGGGGCTGCGCTCGGGAATCATTTGGTGATCAATCCCCCAATACCAACCCTTAATACTGAGTGTCAAGCAGGGCGGCAATGGGTCCCATTTTTAGAGTCTTTGATATGACCCGGCCAGGGATTGAACCAACAACCTCCCAGTCTCAGGGCGGACACTCTACCACTAGGCCACTGATCTAAAAAAAAATGGATAAATCCTCTACTTAGGTCAATTTGACCCAATTTTGAATCATGAAATTGTTTTTTTTATTGTACAAAAACTCATAAATATTGGTCAGATCCTTTACTTGGGTAAAAAAAATTGGTTCATTTTGTATAAAACAGAAATTGACCCATAAAGTGGATCGGTCCCTTTTTGATCCCTCATTGGGTTACTCTTTTAGAGTGTAGATTTGCTTATGTCCAATCAAATTTCAGCTTTGGTGTGTTGCCATGTGAATGTAATTTGCCGAGGGCCTTCAGAATCCAGAGTGCTGGTTCATGACAAATAAATACAAAAAAACAATGGCTGTTTTTTGTGTGTGTGTTTTTTTTAACCAATCATAATGAAGATTCAGTACTCTCAGCTCAGATTGATGTCAGCATTTTTTTCTTCCTCTGATCAGTGCGAACTAGTTTTGAGATGTGCAACCAATCAAATTACAGCGGCGTGTCCTGCCTAAAACAAATTCATTTTCAAAGCAGACTTTTTAAGGAAAACTGGACATTTAGATAAGTCGGACAACACTGTACCTGGCTGGTCTGTTTCAACCTGGTGAAGGCCATATTTGGCACTTCCGGAGTTAGCTAGCTCTGACTATTGAACTATCAAAATAATCAGTTAACAAAGTCTTCTTTTTTTTTTTAAAGAAAAAAGTTGTTTTATTTGAAGAGGTGTTTTATTCCCTCAAAAACTACCAAAACAGACACACATATTGTACATGTTCACGCCTGTTTCTTACAATTAAGTTGATTTAATGCCTCATTCCCATCTATTAATCTCAAATTCTATTCACATTCTCATTCAACGCGCTTCCCTCTGAACAAAAGAGGGGTTTGATTTATTCCTCATTTGGGTCCATGTGGGTGGGTGGAGGAGGGTGGGTCTGGTTCATGTATGGGCAGAACCTGGGCCCCCGAAGGAAAGGCCCCCACTGCCAGCTGCCAGCCATAATCAAGACGCCCCACTGTGTCTATCACTGATGATGTTTGACCCGTCTAATAAGGCAAGTGTGTGCCATCCAAATGTGGATTCCCCCCCTCTACTTTAAAATAAGACCTCTCACCACACAAATGTTGTCAACTTGCCCAAATCAACAAGCAAAATTTAACTTTTTTCTGTGACCATATATTTAAATAAAGATCACCACTGCTTAACTAATTCCAATTTTAGTTAGTCTTGTCTTTTAAACACACTGCTCTGTCCTGTTTGCCGCTGTAGCACATGAATTTCCTCTCTTGGGGTCATCATTTTATGACACATATCTGAAAAGTTCATGTAAAGTGCAAATATATGTTTTGTAAATTTGTTGCACCAAAGAGAGGAGTGTTGTTCACAACCATGCCAAATTAGAAAGATGAAGAAATCACTAATTAGTGAATATAAAATGAGGCTTGAAAATGGTGAAAAAACAGCCATTCTCTCCACTCTCAAATGTTGTGGGCGTGTCTCCTGATGTCGCTGTAACCACGCCCCACCCAGCTGTTAGCTGTCAATCAAATAGGGGAAGGTGGGGTAAATTGAGCCATTTTTCTGTTTATGGATCACCACATAAAGGTTGTTAAGTTCTTGGGCAAACTAAAATATGATTATACAAGCATATATTATATAGTCTGTTAAAAAAATGGTCTTGTGGCTCAACTTACCCCATTTTCCCTCCCTACAACCCTAAGCCTTGCCTTCCTTACATCTTTCAAACTTTCACCCATACTCCTTTTCTTTCATCTATTCGTCCCTTCTCTCCACCAATTTTGCACCCTCTTTACTCCACATAAGGGGCGCTTGAGAGCCCCTATCCAGCCTGTTTTAGATGTCTCCGTCCTCTAACACAGTGGTCCCCAACCACCGGGGCCGTGGGTCATTTGGTACCGGGCCGTGGGTCATTTGGTACCGAAAGAAAAAAAATTGCATTATTTTTCATTTTTTTCGAAAATGATGTTTTATTTTGAAAAGTGGCCGGATTCTGTCTGTTACATCCGTCTCACTTGACGCACTTCAAGGCCGCTACACCACACGTCACATGATACGTCACGCTAAATTTAATTCCAAGCTAGCAAAATGAGCAAAAAACAAACTTCTTTAAAAAGTTTCTTTGCGAAGGGGAAACGGTCCAATGAAGGGACAGAAGAGGAACCTGGACCCTCTAAAAAAGGGAAAGCTGCCTTTAACAGGCAGTATCAAGAATCGTATTTAAAATATGGATTTATCGCCACGGGCGATTCCCACGCAATAATGCCCGCTGTGCGTAATATGCGGTGACCGGCTTTCTAATGAGGCGATGAAGCCTTCAAAACTGGTTCGCCACTTGGAGAGCAAGCACCCCACAGCAAAAGACAAGCCTTTGGAGTATTTTCAACGGAAACAACGTGAACATGAGGGGCAGAAGAAGTTGCTGATGGCCACCACGTCCACACAGGCAAGTGCACTGAGAGCATCTTATTTGGTTGCTAACCGTATTGCTAAGGCCAAGAAGCCATTCACTATTGGTGAAGACCTTATCCTACCCGCCGCTAAAGACATTTGCCGTGAACTCCTAGGAGAGGCTGCTGTTAAAAAGATTGCACAGGTGCCTCGTTCAGCGAGCATCGTCACTCGCCGCATTGAGGAAACCTTTAGATTGGGCCATGAAAATATTGTCAGACATTAAACCGGTCCGTGGTACAGAAAAAGTTTGGGGACCACTGCTCTAACACACCTGAACCAAATGATCAGCCAACTTTGCAGAAGCCTGATAACAATCCTGATATGATATACTTTGGTCTTTACACAATCATCATGAATATTATGATAAAAGGAAAAAAAAAGGTTTCTTAGAATTAAGGGGTGGCTCAACATACCCGCAGGTTCAACGTACCCCAGTATAACCTATTCCACTGCCACAACCCGTAAAAACAGATGTGTACCTCGTCTAGCATCTTTCTTACGGCCACACATGACAACATGTTTGAGGAGTTTAAATATATCCTTTTAAAGCCTCCGGTGGCAGGAATATATCCCACTTGGTTATTGCTGGGCTTTTCCACGCCGTGACAATGAGGCACTCTAAATATGTGGATTTACACGGTGGAGTGTCAGGGCAAAATTGGATGACACAAGCACGGGGAGGGGAAGCAGGAGTGCAGAGTGTATTCCAAAAAGATTAGAGAAAAGGTAAAACAACAGTGTTTCCAATTATGTCATATGTCTTTAGTCTACAGTTTACGAATAATTCTAAAAGAAAACACAGTTTAAACTCATGAGAACCATTTCCCAATGTACACCCAAGCGAAGAATCATCTTTAACAGTGTCCTTCGCTCATATGTACAGCAACATTGCTGCTATTTCTCTGAATTAATAATAAGCGAATCAAAGCGCTTGATTTAATGGCAGTGATGAAAGATTTATATGTGACATTAACAAAGCTGCTGTGCTGTGAGGGAGACGCCCTGCACGCCTGAGCTAAACCAATCACGGTTCTATGAATATGACATGAGACTGATTTGATGTTACATCAGCGCCGGACCCAAGACAGGAAGTCCACTGACTGGGGCCGCTGGTCTATTTCTGCCTTTCTTCGTCACTGGCTCTAGAGGCGAGAGATCAGTGCAGGGTGGAGGGTAGCTGGTGTTTTGCCCGAGGGGGACATGGACACGCATTCTGTCATTGTTCCACAGCTGCCACGCCGCACCGCCCCCTCCCCCGCGCTCGCTCCCCCTCGGTGGCCATCCTCACCTTTAGGGCGTCCCCTGCTACCCCGCCTCTCTAATGAAGAGTGACACGCATCCACAGAATCTGATGGAGTCTGAAAACGGGGCCTGCGCCTCCTCTGTTTTGTTGCCTGTTATTGACTGAGCTGGCTCATGCTGAGTGGAGGTGATGAGCACGCCGCATACCCATGAGGCATTGCGCAAGAGCTCAAAGGGCAGATGCACTCGTATGGAATCACGATTGTCTAATTTTCTCCATTCATGAACTGAGTGATTGATATTGGGAGCAAAATGAAAAACTCTAATTGTTCCCCTTAAATGAGGAATAACTTACAGGCTCATCTTAAAGCTGGTGTGTGCCTGCATGTGTACGTGTGTGTGTGTTGTGAATGCATGTGCACTTGGTGAGATATCAAAGTGACAACTCCTAAGGCTGTAGTCTCCCGACATATCACTTCAAATAATTCATACGCTCCTTTGTGACAGTTTCATGCCTTTGTGGCACCAAGACACAGCATTGTTTTCAAGATACTGACCTTTTAGAAAATAAAAGAAAAACAGAATGACGCCTCAGTTTTTGTTAAGCCTTGTGTAGCATTCACACAAGCTCGGAAAACTAAATACAGTGGCACCTCATTTAACAGACCCAAACCCAATAGACCCTTGGATTCAACAGATAGAAAATAATGTCCAGTCCACTTAAAATGCCCCTCCTAAAGTAGCTGTTTAAATCTGTTAGTTCTGGAAATGGCCACAATTCGCCATAGGCAATGGCGGAGGCACGTGGTAAACCTTCAATACTTTTTTTTTTTTTTTAATCAACAAACAGCTGTGTCGCATCTGTGGGTGTGTTTTTAGACACGGTTGCCATGTTGCCTATGTGAATGTCAGCCTATGTTAGTCCATGAAAAGGCTTACCGGTAATTTACTATTTTTTGTTATTGGTATGTTCAATGTTTAGTGTTTTGAACAAATAAATGTGTGTAAAGTTAGACACAAAAAGAAGAAATTTGATGCATCAATCTTGTACAGAAGGAACAAGCTGATATTTTAAAAGGACACGATAAAACAATTAATAAATAAGAACTACAGAAAACAATATAATAAAGAACAAACCAAGGGTTATTTTTAACCTGTATTTATTGTACAAAATGGTCCATTCAGATATTATGATTGTATTCAATTATGAAATCAAATACACTTAAAAACTGAAACATGAAACAATGTGATCATCAAAAATACATTTAATAATGTGTGAACTTTGGCATCCAACAAGATGCCAAACAGGCAAAGAATTCCTGCATCAAATTCAGCTCAGAGTCTTGAGTCCCGTTTAGTAACACAAAAATAACTACAGGTAATAGATTTTACCACAGGAAAAACAATAGAAAAAAAGTCATAATTTAGTGAGGAAAGGCATCAACAAAGTTTTTTTTTTATACTTAGTTGTAAATTTTGCTGTTGGGTTCCCTTTTCTACTTATTGTGTACAGGTCAGTAACTGACGTTTGCCGTATTGCCGCCAAGTGGCAGAAAGCTGTATTGTAACTGAGCAACTCATTGACAATTGTAACAGCTCCAATGCATTGAATTCATAACATATTATTTCATGCAGCCCACTCGTCGGTGCTCGCAGCCCAAGGTCGGCATGCGAACGGTATGGCTGCATGGTTAAGAACCACTTATTTAGACATTTCAGGTATGAACTTATGGCCACCACTATATGAGTCATGGTGTTTACCTTGGCCACCCCAATTCAAAATTTCTGGCGACGCCCCTGGCCACAGAGACACTCTTCCTTAACACTTATATTTATTTTCTCAATACCAAAGATTTCCTGACCATCTCTTCCTTTAGAACAGGGGTCACCAACGTGGTGTCCGCGGGCACCAGGTCGCCTCCAAGGACCACTTTAGCGGCCCGCGGCCCCGCTATTCTAAACAAAAAAACAATAATAATACCAATTACAGTACATCTGAGCTGCAATTAGCTTATGTTTGTTGTGATTCTTTGGTTTGGCTTACATTGGTGTAAATTTGTAAACAACAATATTTTATAACTATTGAAGGAATTTTGAGGAATTTTGTCCTCTTTGGGTGTTCCAAAATTGAAGATAGGTTTAATGCAAGAAAAATACACCTTTGCAAAAATGATTTAATAAAAAACAGAGAATCTCTGGACAGATAACAGCTTCAGATTACATCACTTAAAGAACGTGGGATTTCAGAGCGTCAAATGTGCTCTTCTACGTGTACAATAGCTTCTTATAGTTAAAAAGACCTCCTCCTTTTCATTTATAGACTAAACATACTCTCTGGTACTTTTCCGTGAGCAGATGGCGTAAGCAAGGTCAGGTGGATGTTTTTGAGACAGAATGTGTTATATAGTTGAAGGATTTTCCCATAGCAAAATCTCACAAACAAGTTGAACCAAATTTACGGTGGCCGTGACTGATGAAGAAAGTAAAGAGTGTGTGTGTGTGTTATTTCAAAGCAAATTTTGTTTTCAAGACCGAAATGTGTTTTCGCGCAAAGCGCTGAGAAGGAACTTTTTTTTAGACTAAATAATATGACCCAGTTTAAGGTCATATTATACCGAGATCAACACCTTCTGCTCTGCACAGGACACAAAATATTTCGTAACAATAGTTGATATATGAAATTAGGAATTAAAAATGTTATAATATCTTTCACTATACTCTATACATAGTTGAAAGGTCAGTACTGTAGAGCACAACCAAACCATAACGTTCATGGAAACAAGCTAGCTAGCTAGCAAACGGTGATGATAAGATTCATTACAAAATAATTTCAGGAAATTTCTTATTATCAAGTGCTGTTTTTGTTATTAAAGCACCAGTGTGTAGTAAATGACCACTAGATGTTGCTATAAAATAAAACGCAGCCGAAGAGCATGCAGTTAGAAGCACACACACTACGCTGGCTTAGAGAGACCACATTCCGCAAGCCAACCACCAATTCTTATTTTGCATGAGCAAACGAGCATCTTGGTGAGTGACGGTGACTTGGCAACCGGTGTGAAGCCTGGCGAGCGACGCTGAAAGACCGAGCGAGCCGGATTTAGCCGGAGTAGCTAACGAGAGCGGCTAGTGGGAGAAGCTAGTAAAAAAAAAAAAAAAAGCTAGTAAAAGTTTGCGAGAGCAAAGCAGAAGGTGACAAGCGACGGGAGCCCGAATCATGGGAGTCAGCGACGACCACCTGCAGGCCCCAGCTGTTGAACCATTAGGTCCAAAACTTGATGCAAGCAAACCAGGGCTAACTACGTTCGGAAAGTTGCCTTTTGGGTATCCATAGCAGGAAGATGGCGGCAAAACATGTCAGCCTCTTGTAAGGTGAGACTCCAGCCATGTAATATAATTAGTGATTACTAGACATATGATAAAAAACTAAAAGTACATTGATGTGATGGAACATATTTGTTTGCATATTATTGAAATCAATAGTGGGATTTTAAATTGAATAAATTATTAGTTCACCACTAGATGGCGCTAAAATGCATACTAGGGCTTTAAAACAAACAGTATTTTTGTTTACTAAGAAAATAGATGGATTAATTTGCCTTGTTGCTGTATGACATCACCCTTTTCGTTGACTTTTGGTCTTTTTTTTTTCTACCCCCATCGACATTGTAGGTGTATGCAGTTACATCCGCCACCATCATCCTGATACATAACACATATATTCTATGGGAATAAAACAAAACAACAAAAAGCCACAGGAACTTTTTGCTCCAGAAATTCATATTTGGATGAAAAAGGGCCTCAAGTTTTTCACAAGGAATTCTCCTGAACATTGTATTATGTGAACACACCTTGAGTTGCGGAGTTAAGTGTAACTCATGTGTTAAGTGGGCCAACATGCCCACGTCTACACACCCACCTGAAAGCAAGTTGTGTGTGCACATGTGCATGTGTGTATGTGCAGCCAGCAGTGTAATGTGATAAGCTCTAGCAAAGCGCATACCTGATGCCATTAAATGCAATTTCCCCCGTGTGTCAGCCAAGCCATTTGTCAGCTGCTAACAGCGCACGTTTTATTAAAAAGCTCATCCGCTTCAATTAACTGCGCTCGCAAAGCAGTTTAACTCCGCTCTAATCCTGTCAAGATGTTTAAACGGGACTCATGTACACTAAGTGTATCATTTCAAAGCCTGCCAGTCACATTTTATGGTTCTTTAAGCTACCATTGATCGGCACTTACTAAATTCAGTTCTGCTCAGAGGGGAGTGCTTTTTTGGGTTAAAGCAACAGTAAGGAATAATATGTGCATGTATGCTCCAAGTTGAATTATTTTCAATACCACTTTCAGATTTCAGTGTGATGAATATGATTCATTTTGCAACCATATGTGACCAATGACATAATGTCAAAGTTTTCCTGACTTGAGTGAATTTAATCTCAGTTTTAGAGCTGGAATGAATCAATTGCATTTCCATTGATTTTAATAGGAAACGTTACCTTAGTTTATGAACATTTTGTTTTACAAACGAGCTCACAGAATAAATTAGGTTTGTTACCTGAGGGTACACTGTAAATGGAAATGTCATTAATCTGTCCCAGCCTTCTTCCAATTTTTTTTTAAACTAATCAAAAAATGTGTGATGTTTATTTTAATGAGGGGAAAAATGGAACTCTATAATATTGTATTGAATTTTATAAAAACATACAGTAATGATAGAATAAAAACAGAATGTAAAGAAATGTATCATTTTGGTCACATTTTTGGCCACGTTCTCTCTTAGAGTCTTTGGGAAAGAAGAGTCTCAGGACACAATGAATACATTTACACAACAGACACATAAATCCTGAATCTCAAGACAAACTAAACCAAAGCTCCAGAAAGAAGAAAGAGAGCTTAAGTCTTGAATCTTATATTATCTCCCTTGGCAAGCAGAATGAGGCAATTTTCTTTGGGCTTGTAAAAAAGACAGTTGAAGGCTTCACTGTATTTTGTCCTGATTTTGGGACTGACATTGTGTTTATTTGTACTTCATTTTCCACAAGTGCTTGATGACGATGATGATGTCTGAAGGTACTAATCTGCACATAAAGTGAAGCACCTGTCTGAAAACATGTTGCCTGGTCACTAAGCTGAGGGACAGCTATGTGTACATACTGTGCAGTATACTGTATATTGTACACTGTTATTGATCTAGTGCTCCTTTTATACAAATATAGATAGAACAGCTATTTACTGCTTCTTTTTTTAATTGAAGTTTATGTGAACAAAATTATCTGACCCGACTGTACAATGAAATATTAGGACATAACAGCTTTCCATCCTCTTAGGTTCCTCTCACACATAGACACGCACACACACACATGCACACTTATCATACCAACCAGGAGGTTGACAGCACGGCGCTATGTTAGATGGACTTAGCAGGGTGGAGAAAGGTGTAAATTGGGTGCCTGGTGGTCTTCCTCACAGTTGATATGTGAATCGGCTATCTGTGGTGAAAGCCCAGCAGAAAGACGGATCAAGATCAACTTGATGACGCTCTGACGTTTGAATGCAAAATCGGCGAAACGATGGCTAAATGTGAGCAGGTGTGATCATAACGGAGACCAATTGCAATTAGATTCCGGGATGCGGGGGCAGCTTGCACACTATGTATTTTTAATCAAAGCTGTTAGCATCTGTCATGGATGCCGTTTTACTTAAATCCACCTCCGATGGTGTGTGTTGGGCAATTACAGTAGATGGGCGTCCAGTCACATGTCACCGTTGGCCAAGAGATGAACTTTCTTAATGTTTTAATAAGGAAAAAAATCACTTGAAAATACAGGATTATATTTGTAAAAATTCAGTTAAATAGAATGCAAAGAATTGAATGTAAAGGATGAATCCATCAGTTCAGGGTTGCTGGCATGCTGGAACCCTTCTTCATTCAAAAATGTTGACATTTCTAAGTGTCCCTAAACTTTTGAAAAGTGGCAAGTGTAAATTATTCTTTCACCATATTTCCTTGCCTGTGTCACAAACATATTTCAAGAAGACAATGCTGGGATTCACGGGGCTCTTATTGTGCAAGCGTGCTTCAAGAAGCAAAATGCCACTTTCCCACTTGGACTGGCCACCACACAGTCCAGAGTTGATGAAAGTGGACGTGTGTTGATAGTTGTACAATCGCAAAGATGATGCCTTTAAAATCAACCCAGTCAAATCTTGTCATTAAAGCAGAACGTATTGCAATCTGCCAGCGTGTGTGTGTGCGCGTGTGTGTGTATGTGGCCCCTCACTCGACCATGTGCTAACCCCACACAGCTGCAGAGTCCCCTTGAGGGTTTGTCACACAGGCAACACAGGAGGAGGAAGAAGAAGAGGAAGGTTGCAAGGGGGAGGATGCTGCCGAAAATTTCTCATTTTCATGCGGCGCCGTACCGGACAAAAATTTTGCACACCGCTGTGGTTGTGCAATCTCTTTCGGCTTGTCGCTTATACTTTCCATCAGTCATTGCTCTCAAAACTGATTGGTCACTGTGGCAAATGTGCATGTGTGCATGTTGACATTGGAAATAAACACACAAGCTCCTCAGCGTGGAACATCAAATGTACAGTGAAACCCTGCCTGCCAGATCGCTGTTCTTAAATATCATTTTTTCACCAGTGGAACCCATTTGTGTATTTTTGTGGGTGGGGGTGGTTCTAACGCCACAAGAGGGCGCGAAAGCTCAAGCATGAATGGCTAACAGGAAAGTAGTAATTGGTAACAAGTGTTGTTGAAGCGGTTCATCTCGAGTCAGAGAGACCTTTATTTGTGAGGGAGGAGCTAAGTTTAGCCTGGGTTGCTAGTAATTGTTACGGGGAGTCTTCATATTTTCCTTTGTACATTCCAGTGCATAAAACTGCAAATAAATAAAAACATAAATCATACTCACCAGAGATGTCGATTATAAAATATAACAAGGTTTTGCTAGTTGAAATTGACTCTTAACTTTTACTCCGACCAGCCAATCAGAGGATAGAAAAATGCTGACATCATTGATGGCTAGTATTCTGACCCTATGAGGAGAAAATTAACATTTGGTTGGTAAAAACAACACAAAACAGTCCCATTGTTATTATAGTTTAGGTTATATAGCCAAGCACTACTGATTCCGAAGGCCTCGGGCAGATTAGATTGACATGGCAACACACAGAAGCTGAAATCTGATTGGGTCATACAAATGTACTAGAAGCACAATGAAGCGAACAGACTGTTGGGAATAAGTTAATACAATTTCATGGAACAAACGCTAGAATTTAGGTTGTAAATGTTGGCCGCTGATTGTGTTAAGGCCAGCAGACAAGCCATTTCGAACCCTGACCAACCACCACTGGCCTTGATATCGTAGTGAACATGTGTTGATAAAAATACTAGTATGTATGCAAAAGATCCAAACTGTGAAGCTCTCTTGGGTTCAGGGCGAAGCTTTATGCCACAACGGAAAGCTTAGTGTGTCTCCTTCAAGCAGGGAATCTCAGGTTCCTCAACTATGGCTGTCAATCAAACGCCGTTTCCTCTGAGTGCGTTTCCTATCTGTCAAGGGTCATAGAGAGCAAGAATGAGACCCGTTGTCACCCTCCCTGACTCCCCCCTCCTCGTGCTCTCACTCCTTAGAGAGGTGTATCTCCACCTTGTGCGTCGTGTCTGGGCATGACCTGTTGCTAGGTAACCCTGGGTCACAGCTGCAGACTACGGCAAATCCTTTTTTTTTATTTATCAGCCAGTTATGTGGGAGATGGTGGCTGTAATTTATTAGTTTGATATTGGGCGGCCAGCGTAAGTTTGAGATTGTAAAAAGAAGTGACGGGGATCGCCGCATTACAAATTCATCCACTTCTTTTTTTTTTCTTCTTTCTTTTTTTTTTAACCATGAAATTCAAGCATCTCCAACAACAAAGCCAATGGTAATGCACTTTCCATGCTGGTAATTGAACAGATGTGGTCTGAAGGCTTGAAGTGCCCGGGAAAAAATATTTCCTCGAACAGTGTGTGACTGATTCATGTCCAAGGATGGAGTGGCTGCATCCAGTTTACTTCAGCCATCTACAAGCAGTCATGAACGTCATCAATGTGTCCTGTACTGATGCACGCACACTCCTTTTAGAAACAATTCAGAGAAGAAGAGTTCAAAAGAAAAGCTGGCAGTTGAGTAAAATGAGGTTTTAAAACCTCTGGTTCCAGGTTCCATCTGATTAACTTTGCCTAGCTTGAATCAATAAATTAAGCAATTAAGAGTATAATTTGAATTATTTCATGGAGGTCTTTAATTTCCTTTCATTTCAGATGACTCAAAGAAAAAAAAATGCTTCAAAAACAGCGAAGAATTATAAGTATTGTGTTTTGTCACAAAAACATAATAACAGGTGAGTGCCACCGAACTGAAGTTTTGTCTTAACCTTAACCAATTTGTGCCCAAATTTCTTTGGGAGTTGTAAGGCACACATTTTTATCCCTTGACTCTTTCTAAATCATATCATGTGTTTATTTTTTTTCTATTTTGTACTTTGTTTGGAAGAAACTAGCATTTTTATGAACGGCAACAATTGTCGCCAGTAGTCACACAGCTTGTCACTATAGTGAAATGTAATCAAATAATAATAATAATAATAATAATAATCCATCCATCCATTTTCTTAACCGCTTGTCCTCACATGGGTCACGAGGGGCGCTGGAGCCTATGCCAGCTGGCTTCGGGCAGTAGGCGGGGTACACCCTGAACTGGTTGCCAGCCAATGGCAGGGCACACAGAGACGAACAACCATCCCCACTCACAATCAAACCTATGGACAATTTGGAGTGTTCAATTAACCTGCCATGCATGTCTTTGGAATGCGGGAGGAAACCGGAGTACCCGGAGAAAACCCACGGACTCGATCTCACGTCCACTCCACTGGGAGGCGCACGTGCTAACCAGCCAACCACCGTGCCGCCCAATAATAATAATAATGATAATTTTGTCATAATATAATAAAAAGGGTGGAGGGGCGAGGAAGGTAAAACAAACAAAAAACAACATTGTTACCAATGGATATGACCATCCCAGGGAGGTAACTTATGATCATGGTTCAAACCTTGGTTCCCCTGTATAAAATTCAAAACAACAAACAATTTGAACTGGTTTCTTTATTCATAAATAACATTTGAAACATAACCGAAATGCTATGATAAACTACATATTCTCAAATATCCATATATTTAAAACCTCTAAACAATGTTTCTTTGAACCTCTAAAAATGTTCATCCCACACATTATGTTATCTTTCATGCAAGTTTTACACATGATATGTCTTTTTACATGCCATAGAGGAGTGTCTGGGATACCAGCCTATGGAAGGTTAGGAGATCCATCTCCCCACTTTTCATGGCCTAAAACAAGCAGATATGATGCTATTGATAAATGTGTACCTGTAATAGCACCAGCTGCTCACCATGACACTGTTCAGATGTGTGAAGAAAAGGGCATCTGCAATTTCACATCAAAATTGTTTACCTCAGTGAAACAAAAGCTAATGTTAGCTAACATAGAAAGATCGCTTAGCAGCTAGCAAGAAAATAATAGAATTATCAAAGTCTATAGACACAGGCCTTGAATACCTGTGAATTTATTTAGCTAGGAAGAGTATTTTAAAATGAGCCATTGTACATCATTCTACAACTTGAAACAGTAAGTTATGAGCAATCCTGCAGACAGCGTTTTCCTTTAGTTAGTGACGAGCTGTGTGCCCACTGGCAACTTTTGTTGCCACTCACAGAAATAGGCCCATGAAAAAAAAAAAAATTATCCCAGGTAAAAATGTTTGGGTGTGGTTTACTCTAGAGACTTCAATGATTGAATAATTAAAAATATATTTGGGGGGAAATCATAAGAAATTTATGAAAGTTACTTTTTTTCCTGGAGGATTTGCATTAGCCATGTCTTTAGCCAGTAGGAACAGGAAGCAGATGATGTCATGTGACAGGAAGTGCTTGGAAACAATATTTTATAAACCAAAACCTTAGTCTAAGTTGTCTACTAGCATATAAGTGCAAAAATTTGCATTAATGCCTTTTATATTTTTTTATTGTAAGTAGAAAATTACAGTTATAGACGGAAACAATTGTTGCAGTGGGGCAAAACGGGTTAAAGCTGCCCAATGCAGGAATTTAATTTTGAATTGCTACTGCCACACGTGGCCGAAAATGAAACTGCACACTGCCTTCTTCACGTACACAATGCGCACATAACGTCACATCCGCAGATAGAGGGCGGGAAATTCGAACTTGAATTCTGTCTAAAAACTATTGGCCAGAAGCTTGCAGGAGTAAATAGCTAAGGTGTGAATCTACTAATTAGAAGATGTTTGAGTCATAAATGGTCAAATAAAATACAAGGCTATTGTAAAGATATTTTTGGGCTAATTTTTACATTAGGGCAGCTTTAATGTAATGTGCATTTATTCACAAAACAAACAAGGCATGGGGACAAACGCCATAAATAGAAAGGTTCAAAGTAACTAAGAAACTTATAGAATGGCTCAAAACTACAAGCACCCTAACATGACTAGCTCAACATGAAGGGCAACAGCACCCAACAACAACATCAACAACTAATGAACAAAGACAGGAATAAAAAGGGATCGAATGCTGCATTAGAGGAAGGTGAGAAGTCGGATTTATCCCATTTAGATAGTCCTATTACAATCTCAAAGCGTTAAAAGCGAATGGAAATAACAAAGATGGCTGATTTGGAGAAACTGTTTATGGTTTTGGTTAACGTAGTCAATTGGGATCACGTTAGGTTACGTAAAGTTGCTTTTTTTGAATGAATAAATTAATGTTACTATAAATACATTGATAAATACTGTATGTTTATAATCATGTATATGTTTTGCCATTCCGGGTCTTTTCTTTAACTCTACAGAGTTTGCCATTATCGATTGACGTCAGATTGAAGCCCGTCAGTAAAGTCGGGGTCCTTTTTTCCCCCGGGCCTAGCACCTCAGATGTACGGGGTTCAAAGGGGCATTCCCGTGCTCACTTCCTGGTAGGAAGACAGGAAAAGTCCAACTTCCCACTTTCCTCGAATGCAGCATAAATACAAGCAAACTGATGAGACAACGACGCACACCTGGACAATGCGCGAGCAGCAGGAGGTAGACACAAAGAAAAGGGCTAACAAGTACATATGGAAATGATAATCTAATGAGTAGACATGAAATGAAAAAAGGGACACAGAAAACATGACAAAATATAAAATAAAACAACCTCTTATCAAAATAAAGTCAACAAAACAGATCATGACGCTTAAAATAATCCTCAATCCTGACAAGTTACATTGATTTCACAGAGTTAGTTATCTTCAACTCAACAACAGAGAAGGCTTCCTTGTAGAATCTTAGGTTAGGTTTTTAGCAGTGGCTCAAGAAGACACACTTTGGAGTCCGGCATGACTCCTCCTTCGCTCAAGGACTTGAGCGCTGTCATTTGCATCAGAAGTTATTGAGTGCAGTTGCAAGATATCTAAATTTTATTAGGCTAAAGTTTGCTATCTTGTGAGCTAGCTAATAGTTAGTAGTGTTAATTTCATTTACAAAAAAAAACTAAACAAAAATAATTTCGTCAACACACATTTTTCACCGGACTAAAACTAGACTAGACCAGACTAAAACCCCTCATTAATAAACAATAACTGGGACTAAATAAGTATGCATTTTCGTCCACTAATGAAGACGAGATGAAAATGTACTTCACTTAACAAAAATGTGACAAAAATTTATGGACATTTTAGTTCATCAGTGCAGCTAGTGAATGCAACATCGGCAAACTGTGGATTCACAGTGAAAGGCTAAAAAAAAAGAAGAAGTAAATTATAGTACGTAACATAACATAACGTAACATTAATCCAAAGGCTGTAACGTTCCAACAATAATGTTAATCCGACTGCTAACTAATACTGGCTAATTTACTAGCGTATAGCATGGAGCCATAGTAGCTATTATGATGTACTGTAATTGTCAAATCAAAAAGATGAGAGAAAATTTTATGTGAAATAGTTTTAGTTCTGAAATGTTCAACATAAACTGCTGACAAAAAAAAAAACATGGGTTAAATGACTGTACTGACTAAAATTTGACTAAAACATTGACAGTTTTTGTTGACTGGAACGAGATGAATAAAATTATGTTTTCTTGGATAAAAATAAAGATAAGAAATAAAAACAGGATGAGGTTGACTAACTATGATAAAAACTAACAAGCGTGATTGAGACTAAAACTGAGACTAAATTTAGAAATGGCGGATACAATTAACAATAGTAGCTTGACCCAGTGGGATATCATGGGAGGCTATAAGCAGATATATTTTCACAGCTCAAACATCACCGAAGTCATTACACAAAGACTCTTCTCGATCTATGATGTATCAAATTTAGAAGACATTTATTTTCTTTTTTACGGGGAATTTAGATTATGACACTAATAACACTTTCTACAAATCCTAGGTTGGTATCTATAAAAATCTTTCTGTGTTTTCTATCATCTTTATTGTTTTGTTGCAAAATTGTCACACATGATCTATATTGTTACTTTGTCAAATGAGTGTTAAATTGAGTTGGCCGATCTCAGGGCCGTCTGACAGTTTGTGCAACACTTGAGTATGATATTAATGTGTGATGTCTTGGCCCAGTCAAAACTTCGGATTGAAGTCTCAGCCAGTGCGCCTTGTTAAATCTCTCAGCTTAATGCGCCTGTGATGAATCTTTTTCACATGCTTCCTTCAGGCCATATCTGATCAAAACAAATGCACCTGCACTAACCCCCCACCCCACCACCCGGCCCCCCGCCACAAGTGCAACTCCTCTGGGATGGGTAAAAATTGACTCCCTGGCTTCCTCCGCCAGGCAATTACGTGCCATCTGTTCCCATCTTGGTTGTTCCAGCTCATTTTGTTTCTGCGATTGTTCGTCTAATATCATCGGCCCGACAGCATGAGCGGGGAAGCGGGGGGCGAGGTGGGAGTGGGACAGCAAAATGAGGAGTGGCATGAAGAGGAATTAATCGAATCTATAGCAGAAACAGATCTTCCCCTCTGAAAAGAGAGAGAGTCCCCCTAGAATGAGCACCATTAGCATATTCATCACCTCATATTACCTTCTTTATGTAAAGTGGGCCAGACTTTCTTGACCACCTTTTTAACGCCATCTGTGATGGCTTTTTTATTTTTTTTATTGTTTGTTAGCAACAGGTCTACTTGCTTGCTGCAAGGTAATAATAATGCATTAGCCTTCCTGTCATGTATCAAACTGATCTATATGGAAGCACATATACAGTAGCAGGCTGTAATTCTCCCTGGCGGAATCACATTATCATTTTGTTGAAGCTGCTATTGGACCCATTACTCTGCCATAAGCCAGCCCGGATGTGGCGCTGATTTAATTGCATACATGTTGGACGTGAAGCGAGCATCAAAGGTTTATCACTTATGTCAATAATAAAAATAATAACAGGCGAGCTGGGCGCCACCTTAGGCAGAGATAATTCTCCATCTCTGCTGACAGGGCGGGAGATAGAAACAATCAGTCACACAGGCAGCCGGCCTGCCCGTAGGACCCCTGTGTGGCGGGTGTCCGGTGGGGCGAGAAGATGGCTTTTGGCTTCTATTGCCTTAATGCGAGCGCCACATGCTGACTCGGTTTGTTTGACTTTCAAAGGATTTCATTATGTTGGAACAAACTTTTAGCGGCTAGGGACCAATTAGCGTGAAGAAAATTTTTCAAGGAACCCTCATAATTCTCACACTACAGTATTAAAGGGTTAATGCCGCCCTTTTTTACATTCGTTTCTCATGTGGATTTTGGCCACTGAGGTTGCAAGCTTCACTATGATGCTAATGTTTTGTAGCCTAATGATAACTGTTTTCTTTTCTATACTCTCAAGCTCTCGTGGCTGCGCCAAGGCACAATCTGACATCTGTATGCCTTCTAATACTATTCCTTATAGGGGAAGTCAACCCACCCCCTCCCCAAAAAAAAATTTAAAAAATCTTGAGAATAATATGTTCTATCCAGCCCCACTAGTCTAAATATGGCATTCTGGTTAATATTGGATATATAGTGGAATATGAATTAAGCAGCAAAATCCAACTGTTTTTATCAATATAAAAAGGCGGCCATTTTGTCACTTGCTGTTGAGTAAAAATTACATCACATTTGATCAGGTCTTAGGTGACAACCAATCACAGCTCAGCTTCAGAAAACAGGCGAGCTCTTATTGAAATTGTCACAATGATTTGTCCGAAAGGAAAAATTTATGATAAAAACAAAACAAAAACAATGTAATATTAATCAGAATGTCCTGTTTAGACTAGTGAGGTCACATATAAAGTCAAGAAATGTTTAAGGTTGAGTGGTTGACTTCCCCTTTATGCTGTTTCACTTGTTTCAAGATTCCCCCGTGGTCCTTCAAAAACTGTAATCAGGACTGTTTTGAACTCCCCCACAAACATCAACACAACTGTCCCATAAAAAATACACTTATACATGACTGAGACTGCTTCACTGTTTCGAGATTCCTCCATGACCCTTCAAAGTCCCATAAGTACACAGATTGAATATTTTTATTTTGTGTCGTCAAAGGATGGTGACAGAATTATATTTGGGATATTTTTATAGCTGTTAAATGTCAAACCAGGACAAATTTAACCGAAACGGCATGTAAGGGTTAAGCTTCTTCGTCAAGCCTAAGCTACAGAGGAGGTCTTGGGCTCACTTTAACACATGACAAATGAAACCGCAAATGACGTCCACTGGAGTGCAGATAGATGCATTTCTGGGTCCATTTGTTGACAGCAGCTGTGAACACGCAGCTTGCTTCCACCAATAAGAGAGAAATATTGGCTGAAAACATGGGAGGGAATATTGTACTAACACGACTTGCACTTCCTCTACTGCTAAGGAAAACATGTGTGAGCGCCTAATTGGCTGTTTAGTCTGCTGTGGCTGTCCTGTATGTGGACCTGTGACACATTGCTGATGCTTCAGAAAAAGTCAGCCTTCTGCAAAATGTCTTAAATAAAAATGTCCAACAAAGTGGTATGTAGCTACAGTAGTTGGTCTCTTTGCATCTTTGCTTCATGAATCCCAGCGCTGAGAAGGGCTTGTTGCTTCATTATGCTCTACGATTTTTCAGTTCGAATCAATATAGTACTGCCAAGCCATGGTTGCGAGTCTATTTAGGCCCTTTAAAAATGTGTGTTTGCTGACATCTAGTGGTGAACTGGGGACATACCAAGGCTCGTATCTCAAGCAGCAGGGTTTAAATTATTCTGATGACATAATCAAGCTAATTGTGCTGACCACTGAAGTACTTCATTGTATTTTATATTTAGATATATATTTCAATGTTTTCAGATGGGAAGTGTGTCACTCAAAACAGCGCAACCAAAAGGACATGGTAGTTACTCTTTTTTATTGTTTAGTTAATTTGTTTGTCACTGCATTGCATAGCATAGCATAGCAGCTAGCTAGCATGTACTCTTGAGCAGAAAATAACATTAAGCGTTAATTTAAATCCTGTTACTGTAATTAGTGTAACACTAAAATTTATTTAATATTCAGATAAAATGTAACTTTATTTAATTGTAAATTATTTATTCAGCAATACCTGTAAAAATAAGTTTTCAGGTATCTGAGTGTCATTAACTGTGTTGTGCCAAATTCAGCAAAACATAGCCTATGGTGTGACATATAAATTAATGTATCATTGATGGTTATGATATACAAATCGAATTATATTTCTTGAAAATAAAATGGTCCCGTTTTTAAAAATGTTGGTAAAATGTCAACCAATGGAATGACTGAATGAAAAACTAATTAATATTAAAGGAGACATATTCAGACATTCTTTACAAAAAAACGATTTTATTCTGACTAAAAACTGATGTAGTATACTAATTGTGACAAGAAAGTCTAAATACTAATTAAAATCCTGAGATATATATAATAGTAAAACACTTGTAGTTATCTATATTATAATTAATTATTATATATACACTTAACCTGGAGTACCTGAAGAAAACTGATTCGGTATGGAGTACAAAGAGATTTCAAACAATGCCATGACAGAAAGTAGGGCGGTGTGTGTGTGTGTGTGTGTGTGTGTGTGCGTGTGTGTGTTTGTGTGTGTGTGTGTGTGTGTGCGTGCGTGCGTGCGTGCGTGCGTGTGTGTGTGTGTGTGTGCGTGTGGTGGGGGGGAATGAGGCTGGTGAGCGAATGAAGTGCAGGTTGGAGAACAGCGTGGCGAAGAGCACCTTGAATGCAGGTAAGTTCTCTTCTTTCAATGTATCTTGAGCTTTATCCAGTATTTGTCCATTCTGAATTCTTTAAATGTAGTTTTGTAAACATCTCCATCTTTAGGCTCATTGATTAACTCATAGCTGCATAGTTTAAAATATCCTGCATCTTTCAAGATCAGGCGGTGGGAAAATCTGCAAGTGTGCACTTATATTATCACAGGTCCTATATAAGCTAATATTTGTTGCATTTATTAATGAGTTGTGCTAAAAGTTTGGTCATTACGATTTAGTAATATTTGTTTATTAAAAAATAGTTGTATTCATTTATCTCATTAAAAAATTTGTAAATGTATTTAATGTAAATAACAATAAAACATATATATAAGTAAAATAAATCGAACATTTTCGATTGGTTTTATTAGATAACTGGTTAATAAATTAAAATTGAAATCATTAGAAATATAAAATGGGAATAAATAATTATTAAAAATTAATTACAATAGTTAACATATTTTTAGCCTTAGTAGATTTAAATCGGTTGATTTAATGTAAATACTAATAAGTAACATTAAAATCCATATACATTTTTTTTCTCCAAAATGTGTTAATTAAAATGTCTATTTATTTAGGAAAACAAAATTATATTCACTTTTCTCATTAAATTTGTTAGTTGATTTAATACAAATAATAAAAATAAATTTATTATTAAATTTGTATTCTTCAATAATGAGAATGAATACATATAAATGAGATGGCCGATGTCGGTTTTAAAATTCAAATGTGTTATAATATGCTCTAGATGGTATGATTTGTTTGTTGTTTTGTCTGAGGACCTCAGAAAAAGGCCTTTCAATAACTTGGCCACCCACACAGCTAATTTAACTTTAATGCTGTGTAATGTGAGAGTACTCTCACACGGGTCACGAGATTGACGCTGATATGCATCCTCCTTGTTCTCTCTCAAAGATCCGTGGTGTGAAATAAACATTGTTATGGTGGCTATTTGGGGCACCATTTTATACATTTTCCTCTCCAACTTCCCTCACAAAAAAACAAAAAAAATCCAACCTCTGATGTTATTTTTTCTCTTTCCATCGTGTGAGTGCGATTTTGGAGGTCACATGCTTCCAGAGGCAACCTGACACCTCAGCTATTCATCCTTTGCAAAAGCCGTCTTCTTTTTCCTCCTTGCAGGTGTTGGGGTTGGGAAATTGCTAATGTGTGCAGAATTGTTTTGTCATGTCATCCGGCCATCCATTTCGCACGTACGACTTCAGAAATAAAAGCTCATTTTCAAGGGGACCAACGTGACCCCCACGCCGGTGGCACCTCACATTCCTCGTAATCTAGTAGCTGAAAGGGACAGCTCACTTTCAATGCCACCAGTGGAACAATGAGCGTCTGTGCAACTTCAAGACGGAACTATTTGACACTGTTGAAATGTTTGGATGATCTGTGAGTGATGAGACTTTTGAACCATAAGCGGGCAAAAAGCTAAAGGTCGAGTGAAAACCACAAAGAAGAACACACAACCAGGTATGGGAAACATGGTCAATTTATGTGAAACTCAAAACAAATTGAGAAACGATGAAAACTGTAATAAGCGTATCAGGGTCACACTGGCTTCTTACATGTTATGTGGTGGTTGGGTTGTAGAGAAGAACTAACTTCTTACTTTATTTTGTTGAGTTTGGTCATTGGTCTAGAACAGTGGTCCTCAACCCTGATCCTCAGGGACCGGTATCCAGCCTGTTTTCCATGTCTCCCACAGCCAACACAGGTGGAGATCGTTATCAGCCTTCTCCAGAGATTGCTGATTAGCTGATGATATGAATCACCCGTGTTGACTGTGGGAGGCATGGAAAACAGGCTGGATACCGGTCCTCGACGACCAGGGTTGAGGACCACTGGTCTAGAATACTTGTCCTGAAAATACTAAAAAAGTCCTCAGGAAATTCCAAACACATAATGCTTTTAATATGTGAAATTGTCAACAAAGTCACATGAGCCCTCATAGATTTGTCACATCTGAGTATGTCGGTGGGACAAAGAGAAACCCGAGAAGACCTAGTTCATATTCAAGACCACATGTGACACCCTTTGATGAAAATGCCTGAGCCTTTTCTAGTCTGATCTTTTTATTTGGTATTTTATCATGATTTTGATCTACTATTTTCTTCTTGTGTCTTCATAGGCAGAAAACACTAACTGATCAGTGTTATTTACTGCCAGCCACAATGTTACTGCGCTCTCAAGATAGAAGACCTCTTCTCGGCTTTTCAGCACTGTTGACGCAAAGCATTCCCCAACCAAGACAACTAGCATCCACAGTGCCTCTAAGGAGTCCAAAAGAGTCCATCTTTACATTACAGTCTCTTGCCTCACCACCTCCCTGGGCAACACAGGCACTCTCCAACTTGGAGCAAGGGGAGAGAGAACTGCAAAGCCTCAAGGAGCGCCAGCAGGCTGAGGTGGATGAGGTGAACCAGGAGTTGGACAACGCAGCGATTGGCGCACAGAGGGAAGAGCGGCGTCTTCTTGAAAAGGTTGAGCGGGATCACAGAGAAACCCAGCGTCTCCTGAGTCAGGTGAAGAGGGAAAATGCAGCGGCAGTGAGGGTTGTGCAAACGCTCATCGATCAGCAACTTCGAAAAATGTGGCAGCTGAAGGAGCAGATACAGAGATGGGGTAGAACAGCTGGGGGTGCCAACAAAAATCAGCTGCAAAGAGGGGTAGCAGAGGTCACCCAGCCATTGGAAATCTCTCTTACAATTAAAAGGGTCCGCTTCCTACCAAGCGAGTCCAAAAATCTCTGCTTGGGTAAGGTAAATGTCTATGAGCAAAGTCTAACTTATCCCATTGGTGTCTGTGGCATCCAAGGACAGAAGTGTGCCTTGCACTCAGGAGACTCAACATTTTCAAACATCGCCCCTCTTGAGATCCGGAAAGAACCTTCAACAGTCAAAGCAGGGCAAAGACGAAGTCCAGAGGAGAGCACAAAGACAAAGAGCGAGAACCTTAAAATTTTGCAGAAACAAAATCTGTTCAGTTCTACTGCGAATGATGCACTCAGATCGTCAATGTCTTCCATAAGAAGAAATCGTGGTGTGTCAGAGTCCTCCCAGGAGGAGGAAGATAACTCAGAGTGTTTAGACATACACGAACAAGACCTCTTCACTGCTATTCCACCAGTCTCTAGTCAAGGAGAATCCGAAAGCGATGAATCAGATGGCAAATGCCAACAAACCAAGAAGCCCTCCACTGTAAAGGCAAAGAAAAAGAAAAAAACCTTTGTCCTTGTCTCGTGTGAAGAAATGTCCTCCCCTCTGGAGAGTGATTCCCTTTCCAGGCACAGTTTTGGATACCTTTCCACGAGTGCTAATTCGTTTCCTCAAAAAGCCCTATCCACGTCAAATGAATCATCAAAGGAGAGTGGAAGCCCTCCATCTCTAGCAATCAGAGAGGAATCATGTTTCATTTGCCCTGCAAATATTTCAGTCAATGGATTCTTCAGGCAGGAGCACCGCCATTCACTTTCTTCTGACAAGTTCTCCGGAAAACTAAGCTTGGTGAGCCTTGGTGACAAAGGTGACTGTGGTGCTATGAGGAAAGTCAATAAAATGCGCCTGGCAGCTGAGCCGACTCTTGAGCAAGGCCAGGGACATCGATCAGAGTCTGAACCAGACAGTTGCGCTACAAATGCCAGGAAACCACATTCCAGACCCGAGACTTCCGTTCAAAAGCTGTTTGGTTTCAATCCTGTGAATCGATCTCTGTCCACGCCAGACAGAGAAAGTGAGAAATCACAGCAATACAACAATGACAGCAAAGAGAACGATGCAGTAGCTTCGAAGGGGTTAGAGGAAGAAATCGGTTCAACTGTGCTCGAATCAGCTTATCTGGTGAAACAATTTGGAAAACAAGGATCAGGCCGCGCTGATTTCAACCTGCCAAGCGGTATACACGCAACAGGCAAAGGGCAGCTGTTTGTGGTGGATTGTGGAAATGCTCGGATTCAGGTGACTGACCTCCAAAACAACGTTGTGCAGCAGGTGACCCCTTCCGGATCAGAAAGATCTTCCCGTATCTGCAATTACTTTGACGTGGCTGTCAACTCAAAAGGACTCATTGCTCTGACCTGCGCCGCCGAGCGAGCTGTGTTGGTCTTCAACCGTCATGGACGCCTGCTGCAGACATTTGGAGGCATAATGAATGGTTCCACCAATGAAGAACTAGATGCTCCTCGAGGGGTGACTGTGACGCGTGAAGATGATTTCTTGGTTGCCGACATCAAGCGTGGCTCCCTAACTGCCCTGAAGCTGGACCCCAAAACCGGGGCCAGGCTAGAGCGTACAGTTGTCACTGGTTACCACAGGCCATACCTGGTGGCAGCCTGTCTCACAACTGGACTCATGGCGCTGTCAGAAAGAGGCAATGAGAGTGGCCGTGTGCCGTGTATACGCGTTCTGGAGCCTGGATGGAGTACAATACGAGTCTTGGGGGTCTGCTCCAGCCTCGGGCCTGTCCTATCCTGCCCTTGGGGACTTTGTATTGACAGCAATGGGGATGTACTGGTGGCAGACTGGGGAAAGCAGCACCATCGGGTTATTTTCTACCCGTCCATGGGTGTCGGCTGGCCGATAGTGACCGATAAACTGAACAGCCCAAGAGGTCTGGCGCTGCTCCCTGATGGCCACATGGTCGTGTCGGACAGCATGAATCATTCCGTCAAGGTCTATCGCTACAAATGAGCTCCAGAGGATTACGAAGACTACAAACATTTTGTAGTCAACCTTTTGATGAACTTAAATAGATTTGAAGTAGCACAGCATGAACATTTGAGTATAATTAGCTTGTACTGTTTACGTTGGAATAAAATATTCTCACCTGTTTTCACAAAATAAGAATGAGATTTACTCCTGAAAGATCAAGTGTATCATATGTATTATCAAATATGATTTTTGTATCTTGTCAAAAGTGAGACACTTAAATAGTAAATAAATTTTGGATTATTTCTGAAAACAAATGTATTCAGTGAATTGACAGTGATAGCTTTGATGAGAGATTAGCCCCTTTTTTGACTTTTTGAAATGCTATATACACACACTAAATGAAACGTTAGTTGCACCTGCACAAATTAATACATGGCTCAAGATCTGTATTAAATATAAAAATGTTTAGTTTTGCTTTTGGTAAAGGATATATACTGAAATACAGTGGGACCTTGAAATATGAGTGATCCAACATGAAAGTTTCCCCAAGATATAAGTTGTCATTTGCCTGATTTGCAAACACAAACTTGAGCGATGAGCTCTGAATGGTGACAGTGACCTCAACAAGCAGCAGTTAGATAGTGAAGAAATCTTCAAGAGGCTTCAAGCTTTTTAATGCCACTCACAGTTGAAGTTTACGTTGTGTATTTAAAACACCTAAATGGCTTTGCCTTAAGAATGCCCCTGCTAGCTTAAGGCTAGCACATAATGGGAAATGCTATTGTCAGGCTATCAATGGTTGCAGTATTATAACTCTTTGAGCAATGGATGATCACCAATGGAACACCACATGTAAACAGACAATACAATGATAAAGTACTCACATGCATATAGTCTTTATCCTCTGCAAAAAAAACTGTGACTATTATGCTGCCCCCCAGTGGCCAAGGCAGTCGGTCACTCCCGAGAGAGCAGCAAAATCACGATGTTCAACTCTTAACACTTTATTTAATTGTGTTATTACTCTTATGTTTTTATGAAGTACAATATTATAGAGTGTTAGTTTTCCTATAAAAAACAAACTAACAAACAAAAACAGTTTACACATTTGTTTGCTGTAAGTTTGGGTGAGGCTGGAACAGAGTAATGGCATTTTTATTCACGATTAAAATTTGCATTCGGAATGCAAATGAAAGATTCAAGATTGAAGAGTTTTGAGTTATGAAACTCAAAGCACAACTAAATTCTCTATTATGTACAGTATTGGAGTTTTACCTCATTATTAGTGTCAGTCAAGAGAATGTTGTAGACTTTTCGATACAGCTCATATAGGACGTCATTGCACTAATGCAGGTGTACCTTATGTTTTGACCAGTTGACATACATCCATCCATCCATTTTCTTGACCGCTTTTCCTCACAAGGGTCGCGGGGGTGCTGGAGCCTATCCCAGCTGGCTTCGGGCAGTAGGCAGGGTACACCCTGAACTGGTTGCCAGCCAATCACAGGGCACACAGAGACAAACAACCATACTCACAATCACACCTATGGACAATTTGGAGTGTTCGATTAACCTGCCATGCATGTCTTTGGAATGTGGGAGGAAACCGGAGTACCCGGTGAAAACCCACGCAAGCACGGGGAGAACATGCAAACTCCACCCAGGAAGGCCGAAGCCCGAACTTGATCTCACGTCCTCAGCACTGGGAGGCGGACGTGCTAACCAGTCAGCCACCGTGCTGCCCCAGTTGACATACAGAAGAACATATTGCTACAAAAGTATATTTTGTGCTTTTATGTTGAGTGTTTTTACAAGGACAGGTTGAGATGGTAATGGGGTCATTTTAATTTGTATATTGTGATTAATTATAATACTCTTTGCACTCAATTGTTGTTTTCCGTGTCCTTCTAATCTTATCAGGTAACACAGCAAACTATTAATCAACCACACCCAAAGTAAAAACTTTGACCACATTCCCGTGAGCTGATCTACTTATTAAAATTAGGACAGAAACTGTCACGTGGACCTGTGAACATGACAACTGGCAGCAAACACAAACAGATGCAACAATCCCAAAAAGTCTGAACAGAAGCGGGGGAACTACAGGAAAACTAACGAGACAACGAGGAACACCTGGACAACACAGAAGAGGGAGCTGATTGATGAACACAAGGGGGGCTAACAATAACAGGTGGACACGAAACCCAAACCACCCAGACAAAAACAGCAATCGTGACAAAAAAAAAAACAGCACCAGTCATTAGGACTGTAAATGATTGCACCTGACCTGACCTGCACTGTGACTTGAAACTATTGACATACTAGTGACTCACATATGTAAATACAGTCAAGCAAAGACACGCAGTTCCAAGTATAAAAGCCCAACTGGTGGCCGTCTGGTCAAGATCGCTCATCATGAAATTGCTCGTAACTTTCTACCTTGGCCTCATCCTCGGCTTGGGCGCATCGCTGTAAGTCGTTTTTCTTGAATTATTTGAAATTCAATGCAATAATAATGCTTCCATCTGCAATGCAAGTATTCAACTACAACTTCAGTGCTGCGGTATTTTTGTATTCAGTTCCTTTCAGTCATACTGTACATATGTTCAGCCTACTTAACAGAATACAAATCAATACAATCATTTTAAAGTATATATATTTTTGGGCTTTTTAGCCTTGTAAAAAGTTTTATTTTAAAATGAACTATACTTGCGTTATTTGTCTTCAGATCAATTGGTCTTTAACCGGACCTGTAGATTTCAAAACTTTGTTTGCAAAGCGGTTCGATTGAACAAATATGTGTGTTGACTGGTGCAAGGTGCTGACTCATCATGTTCCAACTTGAATTACAGACTTAGGGAACATGAATACAAAACTTCAAAAATAATAAGTTTTGTTTTTCACCTTTGACAGGCCTGTTGCAGATGTCACCAATGAAGGTGGGCTGATTTTTTTAAATTCCTTTTTTGTTTTGTTAAATGTAAATAACATTCCATGACTCGAATGCCAAAGGCAATCTAACAGATGGCAAGTACAATCACATGTGCATTTGCTTTGTGATGCATTAAATGGATGAATATTATCTTCTTCTTTTTTTTTTTGGGGGGGGGGGGGGCAATAAGCACGACACAGGAAATGAAAGCAGAATAAAAGGTGGGGTTAGCTTTCAAGTTCCACACTAAACTCCTGCAAGTATGCCCTTATTATTCAGGCTGGAACATGACCTTTGCCCTTTCCCAAATTGGCATCTTTTATCATATTGTAAAATATTTTACACTCCCCAAAAATTTTGTTTCGATAATTTGCACAAATGTACCCCTTCCACATTTCTACATTTATCAAAAACTATACAACTTCAACATGTTCACCTCCTTCAGGACATCGGACAACTATATACATTCCACAAATTCTCATTTTACACGCACACACACACACACACACCAAAAATACAATTCAAATGATTTTATACGCATAAAAGTTCTGTATTTTCACATTCCAAATACCAACTTTTTGGCTTGTTGAGCATCTTCTGAACAATTTTTCACATTCCAGTAATTCCCAAAATTACATACTTTTTAATAAACTACCAACATTATCATAATCAAATTCCAGAATTTAGATCCATTTTACACTTGAGCCTTCCACAGCAATATGACTTCACTTAAATTGTCACAAAAGTTTTATTTATTCATCTACTGTTCCAACACATTCCATTTTCCAAATCATCAGATCAACTTGGGATCTATTGTCCACATTCCAATAACTCCCACATTCACCAGATTCCCCCCCCCCCACACACACACACAAGTTCTGATTATTATTTTTTTTTATACAGTATTTACTTCCTCCCATAATTTCCCCCCCCCCCTCACCAATTTAAATATAGTCCTCTCATTCATGTAATCCCAGGAATCCATTTATCAAATTCTCAACAAGTCAATTAATACATTGTTTATTATTTCTGATAGAACTAGCATTCTCTAATGAATGCACAGTATGGTAACTTGGTGTGTCTAAATGCAATGTATCTCTCTGTCTTTTCATTGACGTCCTAAAGATGGAGGTGTCCAGGATGCAACCCTGCCAGACAGATGTGATGGGATAGAGTTTGACGCCATCACTCCGGATGAGAAAGGAAACACCATCTTCTTCAAAGGTACACTAAGGTTCATCTAACATGATTTACATTCATCAAGCTCACGTTGTCTCATGAGAATTTCTTTGTCATTTCTCTATATCATTCATGAGCGTTTTCTAACGTAAGGGCCCTATTGTGATTCGTTCCCTGTAGGAGCCCACCTGTGGAAAGGGTTCCATGGTCCAGCTCAGCTCTCCAATGAGTTATTCAAGGAACTTGATGACGATCATCACATCGGCCACGTTGACGCCGCCTTTCGCATGCACAACCCGGAGAACCACGATGACCACGATCACGTGTATTTCTTCCTGGTACGAGTAGAACAATTTCATTTGGCGACGCGAGCCATGTTGATTGCTACAGTATGACAAATGTGCCCAATTTTGCTTCCAGGATGACAAGGTGTTTAGCTACTATAATCAGTCTCTTGAGAATGGGTATCCAAAACCAATACAGGATGACTTCCCTGGAATCCCCTCTCACCTGGATGCAGCTGTGGAGTGTCCAAAAGGAGAGTGTGTGGCCAACTCGGTTCTGTTCTTAAAGGGTATGCTGGCTTTCACTTAGGGAATTCAAAATGTGACGTAAACAGCTATTAGCCTTACAAAAATGAACAGTATGTGATTTCTCCAAAAGTCTAGTGACTCTTGTCTTCACAGGACACGAAGTGCATTTTTATGACATTGACACAAAGCTTGTCAAAATAAAGACGTGGTCCCACCTGCCCGTGTGCACGTCTGCTTTACGCTGGCTGGAGCACTACTACTGCTTCCATGGTCACAACTTCACCAGATTCAACCCGGTCTCAGCAGAGGTGAGCGGAGACTACCCAAAGGATGCCCGCAATTACTTCATGAAGTGTCTCAATTTTGGTGAGCTCATCAAATGTTGCACCCCCCCAAAAATATTTTGTTTTATTTCTAATTGTCATTTTAATTTCATGTGTGGGCTTGCAGGCCATGGAGGTGGTCATGAAATCCCGAAATGCAGCGAGGCCAAAATAGACGCCATAACCACGGACGACCAAGGCAGAAAATATTTCTTTGCAGGTAAGGTCACTTTTATTTGAAAACCTTCTCAAAGTTCAAGGACGGCGTGTGTCAAGTTTTATCTACTGCAAAGGGCCATTGTACATGCGTCTGGACAGCCGTCGTGATGGCCTTCACGCATTCCTGATAACTAGGACATGGAAGGAGATGACCAATGGGGTGGATGCTGTCTTCTCATACGCTGACAAACTCTACATGATGAAGGTAAGTCTAGTCAAAACCCCAAATGGGCATATTGAGCATTGGGTTGCATGCATAGATTCTCAGTCATCCAGAGCAAGGTCACAAAGTCAAATCGAGGCAACTGGACTTGTTCTTCCTTGTTGAAGACATTTAGCGCCATCTAGTGGTGGTAGTGAACTAATAATTCATTCATTTGTTTTTTTAAATAAACATAGGTCTATTAATCTCTAATTTGCTACGGATACCCAGAGGAGAAGAACTTCAGTTTGTGAATGTAGTTGATCTCTGGTGGTGCTTGCAAGCTAGTAGCAGACTCAGTGGGTCGACAGCCTTCCACAACGGGGGCCTGCAGGGGGTCTGACTCCCGTGATTCGGGCTCCCTCTGCTTGTCCCCCTTTTGCTTTGCTCTAGCTATCTTATCTTGTTAGCCGCTCCAGCTCGTTCTTGCTCTTCGGGTTACTCGCTGGCCCACTCATTCCAAATAGCTGGTAGGCTTTCAGTGTGTGTGTGTGTGTGTGTGTGTTTCAAAATTGTTGCATTCTGTTAGTTTGCCAATAGATGGCACTAAATTCTACACTGTCCATTTTTTTAAAGGTAAAATGTTTCCAGTGTTAATTTTGACTAAAATGAATTAAAGTCGATGAAAGTGAAGAGCAATTTTAGTTATCACAAAAAAGCAATTTTTGACTAAATTGAGAGTTTAGTTCATATTATCTTTCAGCATACATTTCAACTTCTATACAGAAAATTAGAACACACCTATTTGTAACTGTAGTTTAACATGCAAGACACATTTAATGCAATGGTGTCTTTATCGTTTCAAACAATTGTTTCAAAAATGTTGAACTGACAATAATATAAATTCGTTTTCACCTAAATAAAAGTGCATAATTGCTTGAGATAAATCTTACAGCTGCACAATGAATGCAAACATGTTTGAACATTAAATAAAGTGCACTGAACGGTTTCTGAGTGGTTCTTTTCTCCCACTCGTGTTTCATTCCTTCTGATTGGATTGTGTGAATTTTCGTCACTGTTTTCATTTTTGTTTTAGTTACTTTTATATTCTCAATTGATGGCTTCTATTATAGTTTTTCATTTCATTTTCATCAGAATTATTTTTTCGGGACATATTTTGTCTACGAAATTATCACTGTCTCCAACAAACGAAGAATCCAGTTGATTCAGTGATTCAAATTTGCGGCTGAAAACTGTTAAGACCACTTTTTTTTTTTTTATACTGTAAACAGAATTTTGTCTCTTTACATAAAATTTTGGGAGAGTGGAAAAACACAGATCTGTTTGGGCAACTACTTGCTATGTGAATTTAGGTTGTTGTTGTCTCCCTCATGCAGGACATCTTGTCAGAATTTAGCTCGTAGCAAATCTGTCCAATAGTTTGTTTTTTTGTTATATATGTATTTTAAATGTATCGCTATTAGCCCTTGTGCAAGTTAATACAAGAGGGAAGTTATTTAGTGTGCAAAACATGTAATGTAATTGAGTTTTGGGGGGTTCATCCTAATTTTCAATTTTGTACTTTGTGTCAATCTCAGCCATGGTGATTTTTTTATTTGAAAGCGCTAGCTAGCTAGGTTATTTGAATGGCTAGCTACCAAGCTGGAATTGTTTGTATGTGTGTCTTACTTTGACTTGAGCAGTACATTTTCACACTTATGCAGTGGCAGTTTTTGCTAAGATCATATCGTAAAGTTGTACTGTTAAACAATGCAAAGAAAAAATAATCCTGTTTTAATTTGATTAGTTGTTGTACACACTAAGGTGACATTCTTCACCTGCAGGGTGACCAAGTGTACATCTATAAATCAGACGCACACAACACCCTCATCGAAGGCTACCCTAAACCTATTAAGGAAGAGTTGGGCATCGAGGGACCTGTAGATGCTGCTTTTCTGTGCGACGGCGAACATACACTCAACATAATCCAAGGTAAATTTGTCGGATTTTACGTATGCGCTTTTATCAAACCACCATTAACAATTCACGTTACTATTTTCAGGAAAGAAAATATTCGGCATTGACCTGTTGGCTACACCAAGAGCTGTGACCAGCGATTTCCCCCTGCCCTTGTCTGACATTGATGCTGCTTTATGCGGTCAGGACGGAGTTCGTTTGTTCAAAGGCCCAACTTACTACCATTATGAGACTGCCTTTATCCTTGCTGTGTCCAGAATGGCCCCCGTGGCTGAAAATATCACCCACGAAATGATGGGATGTGTAGAGTAGATGCAAACTTAAGCTCTTTAGCAATGTCAGGTTATGTGAATGATTCGGTTTTGAATAAACATTTCTAAAAGGTACTGTGCGTTCTCGTTCATGTTTGTGATGTCAACCTATGACCAAGGGTCACTTTGATAGCCCAAATAAAAATAATTCAAATGGATTCAGGATGACCTACAATTTGTTCAAATGGCAAGTCCCCTCCCCACTCCCATTGTATTGGTAAAAAATTCAAATCTACTCTATAATCAAATTGCTAGATTGAAACGTTAGTTATTGTAATATAAGTTACGGTCTCTGAACTGATGATTGCGGACATAAAAAGAATGCTGACATTGTGTATGTATTAAAATCTGGGACTGTCCTATTTAACCGAGACATGTGGTCACATTAAGCTAGTTAGCTACTAAAGCTAGCATCTAACAGTTGCTTATCCCTTTGTCTGGAGATCACTATGGTGAGCATAGATCTCAATTTGCATCGGTACCCTAAAAACAGTTGGTTCAAAAAGGAATGACAACTTTTTGAGTCATTTAAGTTACCCCCCCCCCCCCCCCAAAAAAAAAGAAATATTTTGTACACAGCAACAAAAAATGTCCTACGTTGTGGGTTATTGATTTGATCCATCTATGGAGAAAACCCTTTTCTGTACAAAAAAATGTAAAATTGTTTGTTTAAAAAAAAAAGGGGTCAATCCAATTATTGACCAAAATTGGTTCTTTTTTTATCCGTCAGTTTTAAGAATCTGGGTTGGTCGCTTTTTGACCCACTTGCGTGACCAAGCTGTTTTTAGAGTGTACGATATATTCTTTTTAGACTTGCATGTTTTTGAAATGTGATTGGAAGTCATTGTAACTGAGAAACGAAAACCCAAGCTGGCATGGAGAAAACATGCAAGGCAAAATTCCAATTGTATAACAATAACAGTTGTAGTACCACTGCAATTTACAAGTCAGCCATAAATGCGTGCGAATTGAGATTTTGTTTGAAATAGCAACGCAAGTATTGAGGAACGTGAGACTGCTAAGTGGTTTAACTTAAACTGTACATCACATCAACCTACATTGGTAAACGTTGAAGAATGAGCTCAACATTCAGTATCAAGAGTCCAGAGGTCATGCTGGCGTTAGCAAGCATTCAAGGCCCTTTCACTCCCTCCACACTTTTTGTTCAATTAAAATCCCTGTGACTTTCACTAACAATAAAGGGAGTGCTGGCGTCAGCACGGCTTCACACTCACGCACAGACACACATACGCACACCAAACCGTTTGATCCACGCATAATGTAAACCGGCGACAAACGAAGCAGACGGGCAACGGTACAAAATAAGTTTATTGAGTAACACTTTTTTTCCCCCCACATCTGAGGTAAATGAACATTTACATCAACATGCTCTTCAACAAAAACGTATATCGAAAGACTTTCTCTCACTCACACACAAACACGCACACACAGTGTGGATTAAAAGCAGGGTTTGCCCCTACTAACAGTTTTTGCCATGGAAGTCCCTCAGGCACATGTGTTTAAGCTGTAAGTCTCTTGATCCATACACATAACAACAAAATAAGAACAGTCACTTTAGATGAATTTCTCCATCATTGCAAATTTCATTTCTAAATTCTTCTAAGACAATCCTTTGTGTTTGTATTAGCATCATCATACCCTAATTATAGCGGGCTACAAAGTCAATGTGCAATCCTTTATTAAAGGTTAGAAAACAGCTCGCTAACATTTAGTAAAATGAGCCCAGTTTAGAGACAAACAGTATGTCTTTTTTGGTTGAATTGTAATTTTCAAAGTGCTGGAAGAACAGAATCTTGTGGTTTCATTCACTGTTGGGGGAGACGGCTTCACGTCACCCTCAACCACGATGATCTCTTAATTTAAAAGAGAGAGAGGGCTAGCCAGTTAGCTAGCTGGATATCTCATCTCATCTCGTTGTGTACAGTGTTGCGAGTGAAACTGTGTGAGACAGGCAGGAATTCATGAGAGGGACAGGAAAATAATAAAAATCCACATGGGATATCTGGTAAAAAAACAAACACACAAAAAGATATTATCCCCCGGCCCCCACCCCGAAACCCAAAAGTCACAATGATAATCTACGGCTAGTCTAGAAAATGAAACTCGTCCTATACAGAACAGCTAGAAGGAAGTCAACAGTTCTGTAACACACTGCAAACACAAGCATGAGAAAGAAAATGTACAACAAGTCCTCCAACCAAAACAGCCAATTTGGGTTTGGAGATGCTCAGCTACGTCGCTCCATTTTCAACAGTTGCTTTTATGACCTACACTTTGACCTTTGGAGCTGTTTGTTTGTTTCCAAGGTCCGCTTACTGTGAATAGTGAAAAATCTCCAAACAGAACCAGAAACCTTAGATTTTTTTTAATTCTGCATCACACGCTGAGTGACCTATAATAGCCTCTACTCCTTATATATTTATACTGTATACATATTTATATTTGACCCTGATGTAACAGCAGAGATGTGTTTGTGTCAACACTGAAACAATATTAATGAACACATACACACAAATCCAACACACCCATGTGGGGCCGTCCAGCTCCATCATGATCAATAAAAAGAAACAAAGTGCAAACCTGTCTTCGTGTCTCTCCCAGCAAAGACACAAAAGACAAATATGAAGAAGCCATACTGCTGCCTCTACGCTCCCAAACTTACAAATTAGTCCAATTTGCATCATCATCATTATCATTTCTACAACTTCTCTGTCAAATTGTGTGTTAATTATGCATGTATGAAAATAGAAGAATTTAAGTCTTTCCACTGGATAATCCACTAAAGATGTGTACACATTTTATTTACACCCAATTATTTATTTGTAACATATGAACTTTTTTTAAATTTTTTTTATGTTGGAGACCTGCCACACAATGAGCGGGGAAAAAAGTGAGCGTTTATTGTTCTTGCAAGGTCTGTCAGAAAAAGTTCCAGGACTGGTATCACAGAAGATATATTTCAAACCCAAACTACAGACTAGGAGTTTTCCACTTAAATATGGGCCAGACGATCAACCAGCTTGTCTACAAAAGGGTCCCGCGTGTGAGAGAAGAGGTCAGAGTTGTGGCAGGACACCTCGCGCCTGCTTACAAAGCCCCGAGCATCTGACAGTTCCTTGCCCAAAATATTTTTTTTTAATGGCCAATGCATATCCGGAGCAATGTGCATCATAAGTCTGTGTGAAGGCGAGTTAGACCTGCAGACGCACGCTTTGCGGATTATCCCCCACCCCCCAAAAAAAGGCGCCGTTGTGGGGGTGAACACAGCTCACCCCAGTAATCAAAGCGGCGCTGCTCATTCCCTTTAAATGTTTCACTCTCACATCTCACATGGAGACATCTCAGTGCTGAAAAGGACGCAGAGATCTGGAGCATTGTCAGTGGATTGAATTCGACATCTGACACCTATGAGCTCGGAATCTATCTGCCTGTGCCCCGATCAAATTCACCAAAACGGCGTTACACTACCAGCGCCACTTTTTAGACGTGGTCCAAGCATCAGGATACGCCAGCATTTCCGTAAGCAGAGTCTATAAAAATAGAACACTTGCAGGATTACATTAAAAGGGAAAACTCATCATTTGTATTTTGTATTTAAAATAGATGTTGTGACACCAGTCCTGTAACGTTTTTGACACACCTCATATTGCATGCCCAGGATAATCAGTCAGGATAAACTTTTAGAGACAGTTGAGAACTTTTGCTAACTTTGATCAGAAGAGGGGGCAGAGACTTAAAATAGGCCCGATTATCGGTATGTGTGTAGCCTATTAGCTTGTTTTAGCTTAGCACCAGCCAATACTCAAAGTCTGGCATGTGTGTTGTGCTTATATGATGGTCAAGAAATTTGTGGCGGGTTCACAAAGGAACTGCTTTTGATATTAAGGCAGATGTGAAAGAGAGCTTTCGCGTTGATTACAAATGGGTCAAATCTCGTGGTTGTGAAGATTTAGCCAGCAGGGGGCAGCAGGAGTAGCACCCTGGCCCAACAAATTCGTATTGCAAACAACAACAAAAATCCCTCACATTTGTGTCGAGAACTTTATGCTAATTATGTGAACCTCCCTCGGCAACGAAGCTAGCTGAAAGCTAACATAATGATACCGCAGTAACAGGCTCTACAATATGGGGATTTTTTTTGCGCTTTTTTGTTCCGTAATCATTCACATTCACTTTATCATATGCAGTAGCACGTTCGCGCTAAACGTCAAGACAAACAACCTGGCAAAGGCTACAGATGTGCCATGCCAACATTCACTACGACATTTTGAATGTGAAGCTCACATCTGTCCCATGTTTTCTGCACTGTATTCCTTTTAGCAAAATTTGAGAATAGATTATACAAAGGAGACCCTGATCTTATTTTTTATTTTATTTTATTTTTTTATGTTGGGAATATTTAAATAACCCTTCCAGAAGAAAATACAGTATAGACTAGGATTGTATCTCCTCTTTTTTTGCTAACCTAACTCTGAAGCTTATAGTTGCCTCCGCCAAGGAGGTTCCTAGTTAGCAGTAGTGCACAAAAATTATTCAACTGATTTCCACAGGACCTTGTGTAGCGGTGGCCAAGGAAGAACGCATTAAATAGCGCAAATCTGGATAAAGGTGCACATTTTTCTTCAGACATTTTCCGTATCGGAGGTGGACAGTGAACCCCTTCTGTTTGTAATTACCGATACATGCCGCAAGATGGCCGCGAAGCACTATTTTTGTCTAAATGAAAATCCTCAACTCACTTCTACATAGTTCTTTGGCACTGACACAAGATGGCGTGAAGTCATCAAATCTAATAAATTTGTGAATAAGTGGGGCTTCACTGTAGGATCGTTAGGCCTTGGCGGAGGTCAGCTCTGAGTGCCATTTTGGAAGTAAATGTTTAAAGTCATGTCCAGACTTTTGCTGGAGTTTGTCTCTTTGTGTTGTTGCTGATGATTGATGGGCACCTTGTCTATTAGTTTGGATTTTGCTCACGTCGCCGTGGTTACACAGCCAAATCGTCAGGCCGAGCCCTGGCGCCGCTGCTCTCGCTCACCCGTCTCGGCTTGTGCATGTCGGGGGGCTGATGCATCTCCGCTTTGGTCACCACAGTGAAGTCGTCACTCGGCATCGCTTTCTCCTCACTTGCCAAAGCCTCCTCCAGTGAGAGGAGGTAGAGGCGAGCGTGGCAAGGGAGCGTGGGAAAAGTGGAGTGTTGCGACTCCGGCGGAGGGGCTATAATGGTCTCCTCCGGATGGGAGGAGGAGGAGGAGATTCGAGGCGAGGGAGGAGGGTAAGAGCCGGGGGAGTTTTTCCCATCGGCATCCTGCAGCTCCAACGCCATGTTGCTCCAGTTCTGCTTCTCTTCCGTCAGCTGTCTGTGGACTCCGCCGTAAAAGGAAGCAGGCAGCGACTGTAACAGGAGGTCATCGGGGTGGAACAAGGTGCGGTCCATCTTGACCGAACCCGTGGCCATATCAGGACTTAAGGAGATCGCCTCGGCGGGACTGTCGCCGCCCCCCTCGGCCCCGCTGCCCCCCACCACACTCACGCTGGCGTACGTCGGCAAACAGTCGAGCGCCGGTGGACTGACCTCCTCGGGAAGGGTCTTGGCGTCTCCGGCTCGTACCGCGCCCAGCAGCAGGGACTCGTTGTCGGCGACAAACTCATTAGTCACGCTCTGCTTGACTTTCTTCCAGCCCAGGTGGTAGATCTCCAGCAGGTTGAGGACCAAAGACACGCACGCCACCGCCAACATGAAGAGGATAAATATCGTTTTTTCAGTCGGCCTGCAGCAACACATGGTGAAGAACAGTAATTAGGGCACAGGGGAAAATTGACAAAAATCATGTAACCATCGTTAGATTTGTATTTTTAGCTATACTCTACACCAGTGATTGGCAACCAGTGTTTTGGGGCACATTGATGTGCCTTGAGAGCTCATCAGGTGTGCCACGGGAAACTGCCCAGTTTCCCTTAATTCAGAGGTGGGCAATCTCGGTCCTCGAGGGCCGGTGTCCTGCAGGTTTTGGAGGTTTCTCACTTCCAACACAAGCTGATTCCAATCGACAGGATCGTTATCAGGCTTATGCAGAGCTTGCTGATGAGCTGATCATATATCAGCTGTGTTGGAGAAGGGCAACATGCAAAACCTGCAGGACTTCAGCCCTCAATGCCCACCTCTGCCTTAATTCATAGGTGTCAAACTCCGGTCCTGGAGGGCTGCAGTCCTGCAGGTTTTGCATGCTTCCCTTCTCCAACACAGCTGATATATGATCAGCTCATCAGCAAGCTCTGCATAAGCCTGATAACGATCCTGCTGATTGGAATCAGCTTGTGTTGGAAGAGGGAAACCTCCAAAACCTAACACATACAGTAGCCTACATTTATAATCAAAAGATTTATTGACAAACAAAAAAACATCATAGTTGCGCACATACCTTGGTTCAGTTCACATTTGGTACCGTACGGAAACAAAATGCAAAACTCGTTTTTCTTTTGTGTAAACATGAATAGATTTACAGTGTTCCCTCACTTTCCGCGGTGAATATCTGCAAAGTAGTATTTAACAAGCCTGTTGAATTGAATTGCCTTCAATGAACTTGTTTTTCTACTTCTCCTGCAGTGCACTGGGGGGCGTAGGAATGAGACGCAATGTATACAAGTAATTGGGATCTGTGCTAAAAACGGCTCCCAGGTGATGGGATTTACCAAATATTCTATATTTTGTTTAAACATGTTATAGATTGTGTTGAATGAAAGAAAGAGCTGTTTTTATTTACTTAAATATTACCAAAAAAAGGACAAAAATAGCAACATAAATGGACCCAAATAAAAATCTGCGATAGAATGAATCTGCAATAAGTGAACCGCAAAAAAAAAAACAATACAGTAGTGCCTCTGTATTGTTGTTTTTTTTTGTTTGTTTTTTTTTTTTAGGAAAGTGAAACATCAATAGTTTGACTTAAGACTGTTTAAAAGCTGCTGTTAAACAAACCAAGACATCTGATAGCCAGAAACTGAGCTGCACTGTGTTTGTTTACAGACTAGGTATGAGGCAAAAGCCTAAGTTATATTTATTGTTCCGTATCTAATATGTAATATGCCCAACTTATCTTTTTTTTTTTTTATTCTATGCAAAAGTTGAGGCAACTATAGTCTCAACTAAACAGTCCAATTGCCTCAATTTCCATGACCTGGATGACTAAGAAGCTACACATCTGCTACATTCTTCACTAGTAACAACTCTCTATGGTATTTTACAGAATCCAGTTTTGTATTTCTGTTATAATCCAAATTAAACTGGGTCGATCCTATTATTGACTTTAGTCAAAATGACTGCTGTGCAAGAACTGAAATTACCAAAGCTAGTGGTGTCACGGTCAGTAATGTGCTGTATGCTGTGAATGAAAGAAACCAAGAGCATAGAAATGATGATTGAACAGCTACTAACTAGGATCTTAAGCATAAATTTATTTATTTTTTAAATCATCCGAATGCGGAATTTCTGGCAGTGTTGCCAACTTGGCGACTTTCTTGCTAAATCTGGTGACTTTAGCCTCTTGCCTTTTTTTTGTAAAAGCGAAAACTTTTTCTGGTGTTCTTTAGGGTGTATTTTTTTTTTTACTCATTTGTTGCCTCTCCCACGATGTTATTATCCAAATTGCCAATTATGGAAATTAGGCAATGACATCATTTAGTGACTTCTAGCGACTTTTAGGACAGCCAATAGCTACTTTCCTTACTGGGGAGTTGGCAACACTGATTTCTGGATCCAAGGGATTCAACAAAGGATTTGTAATAGGATTCAACATACTGTATCATTACTATCGGGTGGAATCCTTCTATGTCTGAATTCCCCCCTTTCATTATTGCCACGGTTACCTTGAAAAAATAATGTGATTACTAATTACGTGTTTAAAAAATTATTCAGTTACTTGGTAAAAGTAACTCAGTTGTATTACAAGCTACTTTATTAGTTCCATTCAACAGCTGCGTAAGGCACAAGGATACATGTTATCATAGGCTACTAGCCAGGGATGTTCAATAACACTTTATCATACCACTCGCTACACTAACGTAACACTTGATTTAGCATAGCATGCTAACTTAGCACATAACAGCCTACTGTTGGTTACGACACACTGACTTATATATTCATATACTGTATAAGTCCGTGCGCACACACTGCTCACTAACACACAAAATGGCAAAATGAACTAAATTCTCATGGACAACGAGTCTTGTGTCCACATTGGAGGACATTAATCATCTTTGTTCAGCTGTTTTTTGTTTGTTTGTGTTTCACTGTAGCATTAGCACATGTCCTGCTCACTTTGTTATTAAATTATTTACCGACAGAGATGGGAAAGTCTAGAAAGTAAAAACCCTGCCACAGTTTGGCTGTAGCCACAGCCCACAGGTGCTTCTACTCAGCCAAGCTCGTTTACCTGCCAATTGAGTAGAAGCACCTGCGGCTAAAGCCAGATTTTGGCAGGGTTTTTACTTTGTGGACCTGAATTTCCCATCTATGCTAGTTGCCTGTATGTCTTCCTGCTGCTTACTTTTTAAAAGAATGTACTTCAGAAAGCTGAAGTGCCGTGACTACTCTTGGGCGAATGACCCTCACCACAGTAATAAGAACACATAGGCTATGTAGGCTAGCGTTCATCTGATTATGAGTTTGGAAATAGATTACAGTACTTGTTACTGAAAAAGTGGTCATATTAGGGTAACGCGTGGCATTGCTGATTACTTTTACAAATTATTACTACATAGCAATTTGCTAAGGTTTGATTATCAGAGAGTAAGGAAATCAAGGTTGATGTTTCAAAAACTGTAGATACACAAGCAAACATCCTTACAGTAGGTTTTTATGAAAGAACTAACCTGGATATAAAGCAGTCCACAGTGTTGGGACAGGGCCAGCGGCGGCACTTATAGAGCGGCTTCAAGTGGAATCCGTAGAGGAAGTACTGTCCCAGGATGAAGCCCACCTCAAACAGGGTCTTGAAAATGATGTTGAAGATGTAGGTCCTCAATAACGCCCCGCGGATCCGGATTTTGCCGTGCTCGTCGCGGATTGGTGGCTTCTCCTTCTTCCAACCGCCTCCTCCATTGCCATTGCGGTAGAGGGGGTCGTGGTCCTCCAGGTGCCGACCCAACTTCCTGTTCTCGTCTTCCCGCTCCCTCCTCTTCTCCTCCATGCGCACAATGTGCAGCACGTGTCCCAGGTAGATCAGGGTCGGCGTGGACACAAAGATGATCTGCAGCACCCAGAAGCGCATGTGGGAGATGGGAAAGGCCTCGTCGTAGCAAACGTTCTCGCAACCGGGCTGCTGAGTGTTGCAAGTGAAGTCGGACTGCTCGTCACCCCACACTTCTTCAGCCGCTGCGCCCAGCACCAAGATACGGAAGATGAAGAGGACGGTCAGCCAAACCTTAGGGAGGAAGGACCACAAGGTATCAGGAACACAGAACAAGCAAGGAAGGACATTTTTGGATGTGTCACATGAAATGATAAGAGTTTTGAAGAGAGAACACACAACGGTCCTGAGTCATCAATCGGTTACCTTTCCTATCACAGTGGAGTGTTCCTGAGCGTTCTCCAGCAGTCGCCCCAGAAAGCTCCAGTCACCCATGCTTCACTCGCTTTTTTAACCTGGACAGAAATTAGTCTGTAGTAAGCATATTGGATAGCGGTTCAACAAGTTCAGATTGTTTGTATCAACGCTAAGAATCATCATCAAATAGGTATTTTCTTAAAATTCTCTGTCATAGATTTCTTTGGGAGAGAGAGATGGGGAGGGGGGTATAAAGTACTAGTGGTACCGGTAGGCTACTTGGTATTGGTATCAGTGACTACTCGAGTTGAGTACTCGTACTGGCGTCATTATTATATCATTGGATGCAGAAAAAGCTTTCGACAAAGTTAACTGGTCCTTCCTCTTTGCTGTTTTAAATAAATTTGGCTTTGGGAAATCATTTATCCACTGGGTATCAGTATTATATGATTCTCCTAAAGCTACAGTTACTACTAATGGGATTATATCTCAGAGTTTTACTTTACAGAGAGGCACAAGACAGGGATGCCCACTGTCCCCTTTATTATTTGCAATATTTATTGAGCCACTTGCAATAGCCATACGCCAGGAAAGAAGGATTCAAGGAATTCACTCTGGGGTAACAGAACATAAAATTAATCTATATGCCGATGATATCTTACTTTATTTAGAAAAGCCGGCTACTTTGTTAGGGGAAGTATTTAACTTAATGACTAAATTCTCACATTTATCAGATTATTCTATTAACTGGACAAAATCAACACTTCTACCTATTACAGAAAATTCATGGAACCCTGCAAGCCAGGACCCACACTACTCATTTCCTGTAGGTAATTTAAAATACTTAGGCATAAAAATCTCCCCTAAATTAACTGATTTAATTAATTTAAACTTTTCTCCACTTCTGGATAACATTTATAGTGACTTGGAGCGCTGGAAAAATTCTTCCTATTTCTCTAATAGGACGAATAACCACCATTAAAATGAAAGTTTTACCCAAAATAAACTATTTTTTCTCAATGATTCCATTTAAACCTACGGCTAAATGGTTCCATTTGTTGGACTCAGCCGTTACAAAATTTTACTGGAATAAAAAAAAAAAGCAAAGATTAGTCTATCTACTCTTCAGAAAAGTAAATCCAAAGGTGGTCTAGAGGCACCAAATTTTATGTACTACTATATAGCTAACCAGCTACAATATATCGTTCTTTGGGCACAACCCAACAGAGACACTAACTGTTGGCTGGAACTAGAACAGAAGGATTGTAATAACCTCAGACTTCGAGATTTACTCTTTATTACAACATCGATTAAGCAACATAATTGTTTTAAAAACCCAATGATTTCCGCCACCCTGACTGCCTGGTGGAAGGCACTAGAAATTACAAAAGCCCAAGTGGAGCCCTGTGGGCTTTCTTCCCTATGGCATAACCCCGACTTTCAACTTAACAACCAACCGTTTTATTTAGGTGTGTGGGAGCAGAAAGGAATTACACATCTCCACCATCTCTTCGCAGATAATATGTTTATATCATATACATCCTTGCTCCAAAAATACAATATAAAAAACGGACATTTTTTACATTATCTACAAGTTAAAAATATGATAAAGAAAAAAATTCCAACACTTCGGGGTACGCTCCAACCGCCTGTTTTAGCTAAAGACATTAACAAGCTTTCTCCGGCAACAACAAAAAAACTTTCAAAAATATATAAGTTACTTTCATATACTGATAAAATGTCTTTACCCCTCTCGAAATGGGAGACAGACTTGTCTATAGCACCGGAATCTGACTTTTGGATTCAAGTTTGTGAAAACGCATTTAAAATGACAAAACACACAAATTTACAACTTATCCAATATAAAATTATTCACAGAACATACATTACTCAATATATGATGAAGAAAATGGGACTCTCAGACTCCAACATTTGTCTCCAATGTTTACAAAACACTACAGACACTTATGTTCATGCTTTATGGTTATGTACTCCGGTTATGTATTTCTGGACTAAAGTCTTAGAAAAACTTTCCGCTATTTTGGACTGTAGGATACCTTTATCTCCAAACTTGTGTTTGCTAGGTGACCTAACAACAACTGACTTACCACATAAACAATTTCAATCTACACTTGTAGCCCTTACTATCGCAAAAAAAACAATTCTTGTTAACTGGAAAAATAAACAAACTCTGAATATCGATCAATGGTCTAACCTCCTCATAAATCACATTTTAATGGAAAAAATATCTGCCTCAAATAAAAACCAAATATCAAAATTTATAGAAACATGGTCTACATATATAGAATTTTTTAACCTAATTCTGGTTACTTAATTCTGTCTGTTAGCGAGAGCCACTACATCGTGATAACTTACATTGATGTTTCTGCATTTGGCAATTTATAATTACATTATATTATTAGTATGGGATTTTTTTTAATGGGCTTTAGGTGAACTGATGAATACACACACGCTGGCACGCACGCACACACACACACACATGCACATACACGTACAAAAAAAAGTGTATATATATATATATATATATATATATATATATATATATATATATATATATACGTGTATATGTATATATATATGTATATATATTTTTTAAAAAAAAAGAGAAAAAAAACATTTTTAATTTTATTTTTTATTTTTTTAAAAAGGAGAGCAATGATGATGTCAAATCGAATGAACAATACTGAGCTCAAAAAAGAAAGAAAAAAAAACGGTATTTTTTTAAAATTCTCTGTCATAGATTTCTTTGGGAGAGAGAGATGGGGAGGGGGGTATAAAGTACTAGTGGTACCGGTAGGCTACTTGGTATTGGTATCAGTGACTACTCGAGTTGAGTACTCGTACTGGCGTTGCTCTGAAAAAGTGTTACCAAACATCGCTAGTCCATGCACGTTCATGTCACGATGCTACAGAAATATGAGGCTGGTTATTTACTGATTAGCATAGCGTGTTGAGGCTAATATCGCTCAGAAGCAAGTTATCAATTCAACAGTACACAATGCCACATAACCGCGGCACGGAAGATATTGCAGAAGTGGGAGAAAGTCACAATGTGCGTGTTGCAAGTAAGGCAAGCAAGTCCAAAGTTACTGTGGAAAAAATCCAACATTTCAACTGAAGCAAATTTCAAGCATGTTGAGTCGTCAGTCCTTGATTTAAGACGATCATACAAAATCTCAATTACAAATGACATTGACATGATCATTTTTTTTCAAAGTGCTTTTAAAACTTTAAAAGCAAAATTAAAAATTATTTACAGTATAAAATAAAATGTTTATATCCTCATATTATGACAAATACATTATGTCAAATGTGTTTCTTCTTTTCTAACATGCCTGTTTACAGCTACAACACTAAACGTGATAATAAATATAGAAATATGTTTTATACGGGATTAAATTCATGTAATCACCAGATTTCAAAATTACATAGCCTATGTTGTCTAAGGTTATCTTTGTGCGTTTTGTACGTTGTCACTCTGTGACGTTCAGCACATTACACTGCATTAGCTTACAGGCGTTTCTGCCACATCAAATATGGTGGAGGCGCTCGCGTACCGTAGCAACTGACTCAAAGGGGCATCTACTGTATGTTCATGCCTAAATTGATGCATTCACAAACATTTTTCTTAACGTTTACAGTTTCAATCTCTATATTGCTATCTTAATGTCTTATCACTGCAGTGCAAAACTGAGTTCATGTTTAAGCAACCGAATACTGTACCTAAATTGCGATGTTAGCTTACATTCTTCAAGTTAGATGTCATCGTTGGAGTGTATAGTTGGAGTGTCGTTTGTCTTGTCTTGACAGGTTTGATCGAAAACGTAATCTTTGAATGCTAAATTCATCATTTTAAGATGACCTCTGCGCTCTGCTGATGGTTGAGAGAAATGCTAGCTAGGTGTTTTCATGGGCATTTTCTTATTTTGTTTACAATAAAGTTTATTGTCAGTTTATTGTCTGTTTTTTTCCCCCAGTTAATTGTCTGTTTTTTTTCCAGTTAATTGTCTGTTTTTTTTCCAGTTAATTGTCTGTCTTTACACTGGTACAGGAGGGCATTTGAAAGATTTCAGACGCCTGACGTGATGATTTAAGGCTGCTAGCTAGGTTGCTAGCATTAGCGGGAGCCTATTTAGATGGGCGTGTTTGCCTATTTGCAAGTGTCTCATTTGGAAAGCATGTGGGCACGCTCTAGTGGTACACGAGAGGATATTTGCCCAAGTACATTTCAGGTGTATTGAAATTTTGTTACATTTGAATGAAATCTTTAAGAACAGTTTGTTTTTAAACATTTCTTTAACTAGAATTCACTTTGTTTCTGCAATATGTTAATTTTAAACTTCATTACGTTACAGTGGCTTACAATGATATTACATGTATTTTTTTTAAGTAGGCTACTACGTACTTAGGTTATTAGTTTGCCTTCTATAATCCTGTTATTACTTTTTACACCAAATTTTTCTGAAACTGTGTGGACGAGTGGAAAGGAATGCATTTTTGTTTGTGTGAAACATTGAACAGGGTTATGAAATAATTACTTGAGTGAAACTTTGTGAAGGGGTGCTACTTGATTTTATATTAGGCAACCAACTTACACGATAGTCAAGATTCAAAACACCTCGCTCTAGTAGAACCAGCCAAGTTAATGACAAGATACCCTAAAACAGAGATCCTGACGTCACGTGACTTTCTCTGAACACGCCCCCCTGCGGCAGGAAAGTAGCGGCGCAGCATCTACAACGGTGAAGAGGGCAAAAACTAGCGTTTATCCGTCCACTTTCCACCTAAGAGCATTGACAGTCACTTTGATGAAAAGGAGATGATATGCATGCGGAGGTGGACATGTTGGATTGGCGATGAAGTGTCAGCTAGTGCTTTTCTACAACTCGGCGACGCCGCTATGTGGAATTACCTCCTATCTTGCTGGTGAGTACTTTCAAATCTGATCTCACAAAAGCGCAACAAATTTGTACATTAAAGTCTTGCAGTGTTATTTATGTACGTTAGCATCTTAGCAGCTAATTCGTCTGCAGCCGCCGTCATTTATACCTTAAAAAGTCTTCTTTATGGTGTTGGTCAGTTATTAAATTCAGCTGTGTAATATCTGTTAAACCATAGCGGCACAAATGAACGAAACTGATTATTTCCACAATATTCGCGTGTGGTAACAGTTAGCATCTGTGCTGATTTAGCCACCATGTACAAAGTGTAACATTGGCTACGCATTGGTTCCTCTTTTTGGAGCATGCTAGATCCTTTTTTTTTGTGCCTCTTCTCGTTGTGGCAGCTGGTCCACAACAGCTGTCAATCATTGTTAAAGTGTGGCGTTTCCCCTTTAGTCAAAGTGGCAGATGCGTTTCCCTATGCTGCCAAAATGGTTGCACTAATGGCCATTTTGGGATGCGTGACGTCAACGTCCGGATATCTACTGACACTATTTAAACTGGATTCATAAAATGTTGAAGTTTAAGAGTCTTGCAAATTGCAATACTGTGTTATGTTTTTGGAGTTAAGATTTTGGAATGGCAGAGTATAGAATTGATCATATTGAAACGATAAAGCAAGACGAGGGTATTTATGAAGATGTACAATGCAGTGTTGGTCAAAATTGGAATTTTTCACACTGAAGGTGTCTACCATCTTGGTTTATTCGTGCAAAGGAATTGGTTGTGTAATTTTGCCCCAAATCAACTGCCCCTCTTTGAGATCAACTAGGTCAGGCATGTTTGGAAAATAAAACTGCAAAACTTACTAAAATATCGTCGCGTTGCCAGTGATAAATCCATGGACTAGAAAGCAGAAGAAAAAGGATATCTGCAAGGAGAAAAAAAAGTATACACAATCAGTTCATTTGCGTACAAACTAAATGCCAAATATTCTTTCAAATCAAACATGGGCGCCTGTGTAAGTGTGGGAATCGGGTCTTTACATTTCACCACATATGCTCATTTGGCGAACAATTCACCAATTAACAGGAATGCGTACTGCCTTCAAATTAACTTTATACACCAGACTTGACATGTGATCATTTGCAAGAATTTGTGCGGGTGCGCGCGCCACAGGGCTGGCCGGCCGCTGGACAATGGCTGGCCATCTGTGGGAAGTCAATGAGTGGATAACAGGTTGTCCCTGTTGAATGCTGGACTCATCACATCCCAGGAATGCTGAGGAGGGCAAATGTTTGCCTGGGATCAACTGATATTCACAAACACACACACGCACGCACACATACACACACACACACACTTACAGTAGCCTACTCTACTACAGTATGTCTAATCCACCAAATTGTCAGAGGTTGACCAAGGCTTCCACAATATATTTTGTTTATACAGTACATTTTTGCTGCTTGTTAGTCAGCAAGACCGCACAAAAACGACAAATGGCAATTTCAGGAATAATGCACGAATCTTGATGACAAAATATGAAGAATCAGATAATGCAAGAATTAAAGGTTACATGAAATGATATGAATTAAATATCAAATTATTTAAAGAGATTTGGTAAAAGACACAAATTAAGAGGAGCCTGAAAAAAATTCTTAAATAAAGGCAATACAAGTTCACATATAAATCCACATCATGATGCAAATGTATCAGTGCATACGGTTGGCTGTTATTTAAAAGCCTACTCTTAATATATTTTTTTTGTTTAAACATTTGCCACCGATTGTGAGTGATTTGCATACGGACATGTACATGATGTGTTCACGTGACTAAATGCCACCCGCCCTGACGCATAATAGAGAAGCTGCCAGATGGACATTGTCCCAGCCGTGCCGTGCGCTATTGATGGCGCAGAGGTCTTTGTGCTCAAACAGTCAAATGGTTAACTTTTGGCCGACTGTTTGGGCCTCCCCCCAAAAAAACACGCACACCAAAAAAAATAAAATAAATAAAATTAAAGATAAGCAGCTGACCTCTCATTTTAACATTCGGTTCAACTTCGACTCACATGGAGGTAGCGCACGTGCACGTGTGATCGGATCAGGTCCATGTTAAAGGGTGGATGTAAACATGACAAGATTTTAGATGCAGAAGTTTGCATACATAAAGATATGTACAAAATGGTATGGCTTTGCACAAAGTACAATCTCATATTTAGTGGTTAACTACTTAACAAATGAATATTTATGACATGACTCATGATATATATTTTGTGTGCATCTCTGCAATACAAGACCATACGATACATATATCAACACCTGTTCGTCGTGTGATACGATTCAAGGACGGTTTATTTTGTGGAACAATTCTGTTCGATTCCATGGGATCACAAATTGATTTGGAATGGTTTGCAATGAGTTTCTTGTTTTCATTTTACAATATGAAGGAACTTGTCAGTATACCATAACTCTGACATTTCCTTCTAAGATATATTTCAAAGTGAAACAATTCGATTCCACTCGATTCAATGTACTCACATCTTTTTAAATCAAAACTGAAAATCCAAATTGTTTTTTAATATATATATATATATATATATATATATATATATATATATATATATATATATATATATATATATATATATATATATATATATATATATAAAAAAAAGACGATTCAATACTGTTTTCAATAAATGGCTTGTGAAAGGAGTCAAGGATGGTTCAGTTTGAAGGTGTAACGATTTGGTTCAATTCGACATGGTACCGCTCAGTCTGAGAGAGTTTGATGCAATGTGGATGCACTCATATCGTTTACACCCACACCCCTAATATATATATATATATATATATATATATATATATATATATATATATATATATATATGGAGATTAGAAGTGATACAGATCTGTTTTCTGATTTTTATGAGAATTTTTGACATTTGACTTGATTTGTAAAAGTTTTTTTTTTTTTTTTTTTAAACAATCTTTGTAGTCTAAATAAAAAACTAGGCCGGAAAAGTTGCTTGATTATTTAACTTTTTGTCAAGATTATCATTAAAACTTTGTTGTGTGGCACATTTGAATGGTTTTCACTCAGTCTATTCACAATTATTCAACTCTTCTTCTAAGAGCTTGTGCAAAGTAACCCAAATCTATGTTTTCCATCACCATGACCAAATAAGTGAGTCAATATGGGATATGCTGGGTAACCACCCCACACTCCACCCTCCACCCTCCCACTTTGAACAAGAGCATCACTTTGCACCCACCTTCTTCCCACTCTCCTCCGAGCACATCTGCCCAAGCGAGTCTTCTCCAATCCTTCTTCTCCCTCAGGTGGGTAGGAGGCGACCACTCGTGGAGTTGGGGTGATGAGCAGTGGGGATGGGGGGTGGGGAGTGGGGTGGGGGGCACAAAGACAGAGAGAGAGACTGGCTGAAAGAGCAAGGGAGAGTTTAAGTGAAACAAAAGAAGGAATGAAGCAAGTCCAGTGCGAAGAAGGCGCGTGTGGAACGACGAGTCCCACCAAGGCCAAGCGCAGCGGCTGCGTCCCGCGTGGCCAAGGCCATCCGCCTCTGTCACATAGTGTGCCCCCGCGTAGGGGGTGCACGGGGTGGTGGGGGCTGGGAAGGGGGGGGCGGCGGGGGTTTAGTGTTGTGTGTGGCTAAGGGTGGGTGGCATGTGTGGTGCTGTGTAGGAGAGCGGAGTGAGTTCAAGCATGTGTGCGCCCACATTATTATCTTTTTTAGCTAAAGCTTGTTGAAATGAATACGAAGTCTACCAAAAATCACTACTCTTCTTTTTTTCTATTTCAAGTAGGATTCGGACTGATTTTCCAATTCAAATCGGTTTTGTCTACACCATGTTAAATTAGCTAACCTGGAGAAAGACTTTTTGTTGTTGTTGAATTAGTCACAACATCAATACAGTCATATATATTCACTTATTTGTGTCTGGGCCTTGGGTGTGCTGGTCTGGAGCCTTTCCCAGCTTTCTTGGGGAGAGAGGTGGGGTAAACCCTGAACTGGTCGCCAGCCAATGGCAGAGCAAGACAAACAACCATTCACACTCACAGTCACATCCATGGACAATTTAGTTTTCAATTATCTACCATGCATGTTTTGAGAATGTGGGAGGAAAGCAAAGAAAACCCACACAGACTCAGGGAGAACATGCAAGCTCCACATGGGAAGGCCGGAGCCCGGGAATCAAACCCCCGACCATCACACACTACATATAAACATTTGTTAGTATGTTTAAATGTTATATGTAAATAATATTTTTCTACCAAAATGTATTGTCACTTTTGCACTATATTTTTTTATTGTAAATGAATGTATCATCATATGTGAATAATTTCCTCCCATGCTTTTGTCATTGACTAACTGTTCCAAAAGGAGAATGCACTGTAGCGTCATCATTCAATTTGCATACATTTTCCATTTCCAATCCATGATTAGTAATAAGTATGCTACTTTAATATCTCTAACTCACTGAATACAATAATTAATAACCACATAAATGTGAACGCCAGTACGATTTCTTGAAAAAACAAAACACATTGCTTTCACGCTGCCTTGGTCTTCTCAATAGGACGGTAATGACTGTCACAACATGGCTGCCGCTCTGACGCATTGAATAAGGGAGCGGACACAGCCACCGAGGTATCTATAGTTGTCTGTGAAAATGACGACTCCGAAACAGCAGAGGGCACAAAGTCGCCGATTAGAAAACGGAAACATTGTCGCCGGCTTTGTTCCGTGCATAGCTTTGCAACGAATCCATCCAAACAAGGCGCTGGAAAGTGCCGATAAACTGCACAAAGTAAGCAGTTTATACGAATCAAACAATGGCTCTTGAATCGCGTATAACACAGGAAGAAATCAAGAAGGAGACAGAAAAGCCGATTGACAGAGAAAAGGTACGTCATGCAGCGCATGGGTGACTCGGGTTAGCTGTTAGCACAAAGCTAACAAATGTGCTTTGCTCTGTAACTGAGTTTGTTATTTCAAATCTCGGGATACGTCAAGCGTGTTACTCGTGTTCAAAATCTTATTCTTGTTTTGTTTTTTTCACGATCAATTGCAATTTGCAAAATAAATCTATTGAGTTTGGATAAAGCAGCGCTTCTAACGCAATAGTTATTTTTGCCATGACCAGCAACTTGCAATCTAGCATTTTGAATGGTTCTAAGTGAGCTTCTACCCAGTCTTGTATCTTTCATGTTTACTGTGCTAATAAAAACAACCAGAAGATTGCATATTCTCCGTTGGACTATTTACTGGACGCCAGAAAGATCGAGCACACAGCTGTGGAGCCTTTTCTGCTGAATGCGGAAGAAGGTCTAATATGTCCAAAATGTTTTTTATTATTATAATGTCTTGGGTGGGCGGCTCTGCCAATCCCATGTGGCAATGTGTATGACCCAATGGTCTAACTGGTTTCAACTAGGTACATGTGCCAGAGTGCAAATAGAGATAGGAAGATGCTGAGCCACGGTCACAGCAACACAACGGGCTAGAGCAAGTCACGTATCTAATCATATACTCCAAAGAGGTCTAATCTTACAGTTACTTTTCCATGAATTGTCAAGAACTTATGCGCCGTTAACTTTGTTTAAACATAACATTACTGAATGTATTATTTACCACCAAATTAGTTGTTTTGTCAACATGTTTGATGTACTTACTGTCTATAAATTGTAAGGGTTGATGATAAATGAAATGGTTGTGATGAAAGATTTTTCTGGTATTTCTAATGATCTTGCCCTACTAGCATGTAGACATACTTTATGTCCATTTTATTTTCCAAATAATTTCCTCTATTTTAGGATAAAGGGTTTCTGGAAATATGTCTCCCAAAATGTAGTCTTTTAATATTGATGTTGACAGAATTGTACACACTTGTGTCTGTTACAGACTTGTCCCCTTCTCCTGCGAGTTTTCACCACCAACAATGGTCGACACCACCGGCAAGATGAATTTGCCCGCGGCAATGTTCCCTCCAGCGAGCTGCAGATATACACATGGTGAGACTGCAATTATTAGTTAAAAAAAGCTTAAATAATTCAATTAATTATAAACGTTGAAAGCGAGATCTTTGCAGAAATTATTTTATTCTGCGAGCCAGGAGGGAAGAGTCTATTAAGGTATAAAAGAATATCTAAAGTTTGAGAAATTTTCACACTTAACAAAAAAAGTGTAATGCGTACTGCAACAGCACGTCTACAATTGATGTTACTAATACAATGTAAAGTATATTCACGCCACCCATGTCACTCACCGGGCCATTCTTCTACTGCAAGTCATCCGTACCCTCAAAATGGTGTTATAATAAGTAATCCAACTTTTTCCAATGCAGAAATGACCAACCCCCTCGCCCCCAACCAAGGTTGGTACTGCCAGTACACTTTGACACCTTATTCTAATGTGATTCTTTGTTCCAGGATGGACGCTACTCTGCGGGAGCTGACCAGCCTCGTGAAAGAAGTGTATCCAGAGGCCAGGAAAAAAGGAACCCATTTCAGTTTTGCCATCGTCTACCTTGACCTCCGTGGGAAAATGTATCGGTTAGTGCCACAGCGCCACCTGATATGTTAGCTTGCCTTTGTGCTAAAAATGTCCCTTTCCCACCCCTCATCCTTTAGCTTTAAAGACATTGGCAATACGGTGTCTGGCAAGAAGTGTGCCGACGACTCCATGACGCTGCAGTCTCAGCGCTTCCAGATTGGAGACTATCTGGACATTGCTATCACGCCTCCCAACAGAGCCCAACCACTTGGACCACGCATGAGGCCATTTTGAGCGAATACTTTCTTGACAAATACGCAAACCCACCCTCATTGTTATTGTTGATTTTGTTTTGTTTTATTTTTTATCATCAAGTCATTTTTTTTTCTTATCTTGTACAATATAACGTTCAATAAACGTTTTCCTTGCCTTTTGAACTTTGTTGTTTATTCCTCTGGTGTTAGTAAAAAAAATATATACAAGTATGTGGGACAGAATGCATGGACTCTGAAAAAACAATACAATACGTGTTTGGCATTGAATATGTTTTAGTAAAAAAAAAATATATATACACGGCTAGTTCTTGTTTAACTAGTATGTCAGCTAACTAGGCTACATATTCTTGTAAAAAAAAAAGTTGTAACTTAAGAGTTAGTTTGCAACCATGTTACTGGTATTAGAGTATTACTAAAATTTGTATACAAATCCAATTTAACATTGATATTGTAGGATTTATTTAGCAATAAAAGTTTTCCAGGTGTCTCAATAAAACAGTTGTGGCAAACAGTGACACGACTTTAAGTGTACTATGACACCCCCTTTTTTTTAACCATCATAAAAAAATGAAATAAACGGTCTATTTTTTAAACCATCAAAGAAGAAATAAACGTTTGTTTGTTTTTCAAAAATAGTGCTGTATGAACCATCACGATTTTCAGAGTTTCATCGCACCGCCAAGTTGCGGTGGTGGCGGTAATGCACAATTAAGCTGGTTTGCCAACGGCCAATACACACCACAGAAGAAGAAGACGGAAGCTGCAACGGGACAGCCGGCCTTGCGCATGCGTGCCTTCGTCAACAGACCGCAAGAAACATTAGATATTAAACGTGCCAATCGCTTTTGTTTTGCTTTTTACTTTATAAGTCTGACGCCACACATAACAATGTTTAGGAGAAAACTAACCGCCTTAGACTACCATAGTCCGGATGGATTCGACTGTGCAGGTAAGACAAACTCGACAATTCATCGCTCGAGTAAGAAGACTGTCTCGCTTTAATGACGTTTTCCCTTCACTGCTGTATAACATTTCTGCTCTCTAGCATATTGTTACTTGTTAGTGGGACTAAACTGTGGACTGTTTGACAACTGGATGCTGCAAGTACTTCTAGTTAAATACAATTAGCACTTCACTTGTAGTACATGACAGAAGCCCGTAGATGTCAACTAGTGCAGTACACTGTTTTACCTCTCTTGTAGAAACATGCAGTTGTTCTACTAGTGCGCCCTAGTTTGCAGAAAAGTCATGTAGTTGTGGGTGGGGTCAACGGCCTAATATTGTAATGTGTATAAAAATAAAATAAAAAATAAAGCAGGGTGTGGGGGTTAAAAATGGGCCCTAAATGATTAATACTGTACTAGTATTGTGCAGATGTCAACTACTAGTACACTATTTTGCCTCACCATGAACATGTACAGTAGTTGTAATACAAATGCGCTCTTGTCATTTTTCCAGTGCACATAATTGTCCATGTGCTACATATATGCAATTTGTCCTCACTCGTATGGACATGAATAAACATTCAAACAGCTTGCCTTTGTACAGTAGTACACTTGAATCCAAGCTCACCACTCAGTTTTCAAAACATCCACATCACGGATATCTTTTCCTCAGATGAGACCCAGTTCAGGAACTTTGTAGTGTGGCTGGAGGACCAGAAGATTCGACACTACAAGATTGAAGACCGAGGCAACCTGCGAAACATCCCCAGTTCGGACTGGCCCAAAGCGTACCAGAAGGTGAGTTTGTCCAAGAGCTGCATCATAAATTACGATACAGTATATATTCATGTAGATCTTCTTTGCATTGTGCTGGAGTTTGTTTTTAATTTTGCTACTCATGTGTAGCTAAATTCAACATAGCTACAGTATCTGACCTAATAGATTTCTGGTCAGAATAAGAAATAAATATGCATGTATGAACCACAACATGTTCATGCATTGGATTATTTTGGTGCAGTATTTGCAGGACGTCAACTGTCCGTTTGCAGCGCCTGAGCGAGCGGAGGCAGTTGACTGGCTCCTGGGCTTGGCTGTGCGATACGAATATGGAGACAATGGTAGGAGGGCAACAGGCTTTTGGCTTTTGTCATGCAGTGGTTGGTCAGTAGATGGCGCCATAGGAAAAAAGGATTACTGTATTTTGTCAGAACATTACTGTACATGATGATCCCATTGATGACACCAGCTCTTACAAAAAGTATTTAATGCGTTGGGTGCGATTTTAGAATCAACCAAAAACCTCTATAAAATATTTTTATTTAAATATAAGGGCTATTAATTATATGCTGATTTCTTTAATATTCATTGTCAGACCAGTCCCCATTCACTTTTTGTGAATAGTGTATGATTGTGTTTTTTGTCTCCCTCTAGTGGACAAGTACAGAAACTGTCCACCACTGGCCTCCAGCGATAGCAAGGCGTCGTCAGACCCGCTCATCAATCTCGACAGTAAGCATCACAACAGCACACTTGTTGCCCTTTCTCCAAACGTTGTTGTGGGTGAACCGAGGCTCTTGCGATGTTTTTGTGTGACCCAGGCGACTCGCCAGATTTCAAAGCGGGCGTGCTCGCCCTGGCCAACATCCTCAAGATACAGCGGCATGACGATTACCTGGTGATGCTCAAGGTGAGATTGAATGCGCACGCCACTCGATTTCATTTACTTGAATGTGATCTTTTTCTTTTTTTTTGTCCACCTGAAAGGCCATTCGTATCCTCATCCAAGAACGGCTTTCACCAGAGGCCATCGCTAAAGCGAGCAATAGCAGAGAGGTAAGCATGGAAAGCCATGAAGCCTTTTCATTTTTTTTTTTTTTTTTAAATGGAGTTATTTCATCCTCATCAAACGCTAAAGAGCATTCACGCATTATTTTGGTCAAAAACACTGTTATTATTCTGCTGTTGTTTGCCACGCTTCTTCCACATTTCTCAGTAGATTCAAACCATTTTAACTTGAGATTCATACATTTCAGGATCCGTCAGTAATTACTTTCCACATTCTAAAACCCCCCAGTTTTCCTAGAATTCCAAATTTTCAATTCCACAAACATCCAATTGAGACGTTTAAAAAAAGTTTTACCGTTACAAGTTCAAACAGCTCAACTCTTTACACGTTCGCGAAATTCCACATTTTTCACAGCAAATATCTTAAATCGAAAAAAATGTTTGACACATTTTTTTAACCGATTTCAAAGCATTCCAAATTCAAACTGTTCAGTTTTTTCAGCTCATCTTGGGAACTGTTGTCACACATTCCCAACATTCCAATTTCTACAATAAAATCCCCCAAATAAGACATTTTACATATTTATCTCCTTCCATATTATCGGACTTATCCAAAACATTCCAACATTTACGCCTCAAATTCCACGTCAACAATTCAATTATCAGCAATCCAGTTGAGCTTTTCATTCACAATGTTTACTTTGCGCTTGAATTGCTAAGGCAGTAAATGTCTTCTCTCCGTGCGTTCAGGGTGTCCCAGTATCCTTAGACAAGCACATCTTGGGTTTTGATACTGGTGGTGAGTATCTTTATTTTGCCAGCATTAAAGATATTGCATGCTTTTAGGTTTGCTTGGAGGAACGTCGGTTCAATTTTTTGTCTCCTCACTAGATGCCACGCTGAACGAAGCCGCTCAAATCCTGCGTCTGCTGCACATCGAGGAGCTGCGGGAGCTTCAGACCAGAATCAACGAAGCCATCGTAGCAGTCCAAGCCGTCATTGCCGACCCAAAAACAGACCACAGGCTGGGCAAGGTCGGCAGATAAAGGCCACGAGGACGTTGTGGTGGACTGGAGTTATGTGAAAGCTTGTGGTTGACACCATTTTTCTTCTATGTGACTCTTTTTTTGTGCACATTTCTATTTTCCATTTTACAAAGACTTTGTTTAAAATTGATACAGCCATCCGTTCTGATTTAGAAAATGGCACTAATTTGCTTCTTGTTACCCATTTGTGTGCTTCCACAGAGCTGTAAATTAAAAAAAAAAAGAATAATAAATGAGTCCAGTACCAAAACACTTTATAATGTTATAAATATCACATCTTATAAAGAGAGAAAAAATCAGGAGGTGGACTATTAGTGGTGCAGGGAAATGTTGGCATACATTGAGCTGCTGCATTCTGACACAGTGGAGGGAAGCCTTAATGATTGTAATCTGATTACATTCCTCAGTTTGGATGGCTAGTTCCATGTTTCCTGTCTTCATGCTAAGCTAAATTGAGTTCTTAAAATGTGATATTACTCTTAGGCTTTGGAGACTACAAAAACAAACTTGCATTTAAAAAAAAATCAGTAGAAAAAAAATGAATGAGGTACAAAACATTTAATGTGCGGTTATATCTTAGAGGGGGTGGGTGGGGATGATCCACAGGAAGCCGCGTCCCTTTGGGAGCAACCTTTTCCTCCGAGGGACACCGGGAGGGCTCGTCACACACCCAGCTCAAAATGGCCCCAGAACTTTAGCACCAAAGGACCATGTGGCTGCCATTCTGCTGCTAATGATTCCCTGACACACACAAAACAACATTTTAGCTAAAAGTTTGAAAGGAGGCTTTGCCAGATTTGATACCCATCACATTTGCAAGGTGACATCAAAAACTCACTAACAAACTGGTTTTAAAATAGTAGTAAGATAATATGCGTTCCCAGTGACGATGATGACTGCACTTTTATCCGTGTGGATTTGGTCAGATACTTGAGAGAGGTAAGGTTTAGCTACTTGAGGCTACTTTCGCATCTTGCTCGCAATGTTAATACCGAAAACGGAATCGTCTGACATGACTTACATTTATCTGACAAATTGTTGCCTCGTTGCGAGGCTGTAAAGTGACCTAAACAACATCCTGAACAAGCGACACCCAACCACTTGACTCACGCGTGTGTTGAACAATAACAGCTTTTAAAGCCGTGCGGTGTGTTTCAAAGCTGTCATCGTGCTCACAATTACACCGCGCAACTTCTTTGAAGCAGTCTGCTGTTATTACAGCTTTAGCCAGTGTTAAAAGTATACATGACATTGTGCGAGTGTGTCGGGGTTGGGGGTGGGGGGGTGGTTATGGTGGCAAGTTACTACTTTGGGAACAATCCTGTGTTTAGAGTGAGACTTTGTACTTTACAGGTGTTCTTATATGTGACATCAGCGGATGCATTCTTTGTTTTCATGGACTAAAAGCAGCATTAATCTTGCGATGTTTCATCACTGGATGACATTGAATTAGTCATGTATCATTATCGGTACCCTGAAGACAAAAACTGACAGTGGTAGACGAGGTTCATTGTAACTGGCAAATAGCTACAGAACAGTTACTTCCCTTAACTCATTCACTGCCATAAATTTGTTAAAAAAGTATATATAATAAAAATAGTTAAAATGATTTTTTGACGTTTATAGCCGTCAATGGCAGTAAATGAGTTAATTTGTCTGAAAATTATGACAGTAGAGTGATGCTTTCAAATACGAGTTTAATTTGAAATCAATGGAAATGTTTCATTTATTTTTTAAAGAGAAAAATAGCATTTAATAATATTGCACTATATAAAAACAGACAGTAATGACATTATTAACTAATGAAAAATAATTAAACTATTTTTGTCCCACCATTTGGTTCAATTAAACAGACATTGCGCTCCTCCTCCTGCCATTTGCACATTGGCCGCCATTAGGCAGTTTAATATCGACAAGGATATAAATGAATATGGGTCAGTCCTCAATAAGCCTCACTGACGATAAAGAACATATGCCTGTGAGTATTGTCATACTATCTGTCCACATGTATTTGCAAACCAGTCGTGTCCAAATATCCGTTTAAAGACCTCCACTATCAATGCTAGCTACTATCAATGAGTTTTGTAATGTGTGTTAGCATTAAGCTAGGGAACTTAAAGGCTATGCTATGCAGTTGTTTTAAACATACAATGTGGAATTTTGTTTCTTATGTTTAGTTTCACAGTCAAAGTGGTAATAAACAGCGTAAAGCCTCTTTTTTTTTTTTGAATAATAGTTCAGTCATTTTGAGTTTTTACTTGCAAGTTAAAGCAAAAAATTGGCCGAACGATGGCTTATACTATCTCAAGGATCCAAGGTGCAAGGTCCAGCACCTTTGTACAATAAAGCATAGAACTGTGAAGGCTTATATCATCTTACCTGATAGACAGTGGGGTGTTGCTATGGCGATACCATACAGATGAGATCTCTGGTCCGGCAAATATTCATCAGTGAGCTTACCGCCGTCTTTGCTGACTGTGATCACACCGTCCCTGCGATGAAGAGTCAAAGTCGGAGTGTAAGCGGCAAGTTCGGTAACATTAATTAGATGAGCCAAGTTAATAACAGATCAAATTCAAAATAAACGAAGATGCTCACCTCCTCCAGTCAGTGTAGTAGAAATGGTTTCTGTGGTAAATCATGCTAAATGGATAGTTGAGGCTCGGGTTTATTACTCTTCGCCCTGACCCGTCTGGAAATATACACTCTAACCGCTTCGTACCTGACACAGAGAGACGACAATCCAAATGGATGTGATGCATTTTAAATCTGATGTTGATTATAGTAATACAGATAAATCTGCATGATTGTTAAATAATACATGGGGAATAGAAAAAAATAATCACAATATTGAGGGGAAAAAATTGCAACTGGATTAGTTTTCAAACTTATTCAGTTTAAATATGGTCTCCTGTTTACCTGCATCGGCCCAGCAGATGTACCCCAAAGAAGAATCGTACGTCAATGCGTTGGGCAAACCGATCCCATCAGAAACCACCACCCGGCGGTTCTGACCATCCACGGATGCGCTTTCAATCTTAGGAGCCTCTCGATTCCAGTCGGTCCAGTACAGAGAACTGCAAAGGGGCACAGGATGGTTTGGATTGAACCATGGATGACTACGGTAGCGTGCTCGTTACTACAGACAACAGGAAGTGTTAACAAAAGTGAAATAAAATGTTTGGTAATTAGCAGCAGGTGTTCATAGTTCAAGAAGGGTAAAGAACCAGGTTTATATTTTTTTTTTATTATTTTTCATAATTACAATTTTGTCATGACTTGTTTTTTTTGCATATTGTTCTAAGAGCTGTGAGTTTTTTCTCTCTCAAAAATGTTTCATTTTTATTTTTTTAGATTTAGTTTCTAACTTTTAATATATATTTTTCAGGTGCAAGATAAAAACAAAACAAAAAAGGTCACAAATATTGTGTAATTAAGTAAACTATAATTCCCATACAACCGAACAGTACAGTACACTACAGTTGGGTCAAAAACAACCCTATTTTGGGTCCAAAATGGACAGATCCTCTACTTGAGTCAATTTGACCCAACTTTGGGTAAAAAATTGGGTCATATTGTATAAAACAACCCATAAAGTTGGGTTGGATCGTCTAGTTTGGGTCAGTTTGACTCACATTTGGGTCAAAAATTGGGTAATTTTCTATAAAATAACCCAGAAAATTGGGTTAGATCCTCTACTTGGGTCATTTTGACTCAACTTTCTGAAATGTTTTGCACAAAAAAGGGTCATTTTGCATATAATGATCCATAAAGTTAGGTCAGATCTTCTACTTGGATCAATTTGACCCAACGTTGGGAAACAATTATTTTTATTTTTGCCATTTTGCATATAATGAGCCATAAAGTTGGTTCAGATCCTCGACTTGGGTCAATTAATTGGACCCTACTTTGGGTCATTTTGGATAAAACAACCAAGAAAGTTGTGTTGGATCGTTTATTTGGGTCAGTTTGACCCACCTCTGGGTCAAAAATTGGGTAATTTTCTATAAAATACCCCAGAAAGTTGGGTTAGATCCTTTACTTGGGTCATTTTGATTCAACTTTCTGGATTGTTTTGCACAAAAAGGGTCATTTTGCATATAATGATCCATAAAGTTAGGTCAGACCCTCGACTTGGGTCAATTTGACCCAACATTAGGTTAAAAAGTGGGTCGTTTTCTATAAAAAACCCTAGAAAGTTGGGTTAGATCCTCTACTTGGGTTATTTTGACTCAACTTTCTGGATTGTTTTCCACAAAAAGGGTCATTTTGCATATAATGAGCCATAAAGTTAGGTCAGACCCTTTACTTGGGTCAATTTGAAAATGGGGTAATTTAAAAAAATAAATAAAAACAAAACAGAAAGTTGAGTCAGATCTTCTACTTGGATCCATTTGAGCCAATGTTGGGTAAAAAAAATGTGTTTTGCCATTTTTTATATAACAACCCATAAAGTTGGGTCAGATCTTTGACTTGGGTCAATTTGACCCTACTTTGGGTTGGATAAAACAACCAAGAAAGTTGGGTCAAATTGAACCATAACCATAGTGGATCGGTCCATTTTTTATCCATAATAGGGTTATTTTTACCCAGCTGTTTTTAGATTGTAATAAAAACAAAATAAAAACATAAAATCAACACTGAAATCTCATGGACTGCAACTATTATAGTTAGTTTTATAAATGTAATTTATTTTCATTTTAATTTGTTTTATCAACCAAAATTCCTCGAGATACAAGCTTCATTTGCTCACTGTTTGTTCACAACTCAAAACAATTGCATCTCAAATCATCTTTCCATAGTGAAATGAAGATGCCATTAATATGTTTAGGCACCGTCCACCTCAAAATATTTCTTCTCAATAAGGAAAAAAGCACTCAATAATATTGCACTTTATAAAAAAAAAAAGGAGTAATAATAACAATTTTCCATCCATTTTCTTAATCGCTTGTCCTCACAAGGGTCGCGGGGGCGCTGGAGCCTATCCCAGCTGGCTTCGGGCAGTGGGCGGGGTACACCATGAACTGGTTGCCAGCCAATCCAGGATAATAATAACAATTATATATAAAGAATGAAGCATTATGTGTTGTGGTTTGTCCACCTTACACACCATGGGGTGTTTTTTCATTATGCTTTTGAAAGAGCAAAGCTAGCAGAATTGTAAGACTTTTAATTTTATTTTTTGCACTCAACATATCCATCCATGGGAACCGCCCTGCAGTTTGGAATAGAACAAGTTCAGTCAGCTAATCAAAGATGCTCAGTCAGTGGGATGATCACAGCTTTGGGCAGTGTGCGTGCGTGTGCGTGCGTGCGTGCGTGGGGTGGCTGCTTTGCTTTTCATCATCAATGATGGCGTACATGTGGCAAGTAAGTAACACACACCACATGTGCTGTCAAATTACAAACACACACATAGAGGCAGTTTGTGGTGATTAATCAGTTTAAAAAACAAGGTATGTCTGAGCAGATGTTTGCCTAAGAGTGTTCACGTTCATCATCATTTCATTGCCCCCCCCCACCCCCATCATGTGTGTGGGATCGGACGTGTGTTGGCGCATTTGCGTTGACGTGCGTGTAAGCGTGACAGACGCACGCTTTGATATCAAAGAGCACAAGCTGGAACATAAGTGTACACATGTGAAGCAATAGTTGCCTGTGGTGCTTGGCTTTTGGTCAAATGACACACGCACACACACGCACGCGTTCGTACAGATGGCCTGAGGTTGAAAAACGGAACAGTTACAGACATTTTAAGTTTCATGATTTTACTTATTGCTGTTGTGTTTAATGATGGATTAAACACACAAACACACGTTCCACCTCTTTCTAAGCCACACACACACACACACATGTGCTGATGATCTGTGATTAGTTGCACTGATGAAAAGCAGATGTTATTCCTGAAAAGCTGACTGATGACGGCCTTGCGCTCTCACTGTGTTCACGACTCCTGGCGGCCATCACAGAGAGCACTAACATTTGCCGGTGTCTAACAGAGAGTAAACACATGTTACTAAAAAAGGCCAGTGATTGAAATTTTATCAGCTGGTGACGGACTCGTATGGAGGCCGCCGTGTCTCCAGTGTGGAACAAACCAGACTCAACAAGATGTCAGCGCTAATAAATGAGATGCAGGCCTTGCTGGCGCAGAGTTCCACAGTGGATCACCTCTGGGTTGCATCACTGTGGGGTTCTGGCTGGGGGGGGGGTCCCAACAATAAGGGATAGTATAGGCCCAGTATTGGCATTTTGGCAAATATCTTTTTAGAAATCTGAAAGATGGCGAATGCTTGCGAACGTAGCAAATTTAGGGTTTTCATCAGGATTTCTAAGATGTTCACAGACAGTTTTTACTTGTCGTAAACACATTTCAAACATATTCAGACAATCTTGATATTTTGAAACCTTTAACAAAAAAAGCCAAATTAGCTGCATTCGCATGCATTTGTCGCTCAGTGAGATACAGGGAACTTCCCATTTATGGATCTATTTAAATTTCCACTTTATAAAAAATGATGCGGACACTGGGAAGTTGGAACTCCCTATAATTTTTATTCAAAATAATAATAATAATAATAAGAAGAAATTAGGTTGAAATTTTGGAAAACTTTATTGACAGTAGAAAACTTTAGGGAACTATTTACTTGGTTAGTTTTAATTTAGCTTAAAGGTGGGGTCTTAAGTTTTTGTTCACAAATAATTAACTTCATAAACACTGGATGTATACACATGAAATCCTTCTCAATCAACACCTCTGTGCTTCTGATAATGTGTAGTGGTGATTTTGTCATCAACCACCACCCCTCAGCCTGTATTTTGCCATTTTGTTGTGTTTTGCCATAAGAGGGACGTTTGTGGACGGAAAGTCAATGTCTACCCTTCCAGCCAATCACAGAGCGGGGGGCGTGTCGCTGAAGGCAGGCGCAATGTTGACGGGAAGAGTGGGGGGTTGAGCCATGGGAGGAGTCCGTTTTGAACTGTTTGTTTACAAACAAACAGTCAAAACTTAAGACCCCACCTTTAATTTATGCTGATGACCCTGGAAGCAATTTTTGTTACAATTTTTAAACAAATCTGTCAATTCTTTATATGTTTAAAATTAAAGTATATATATATATATATTTTTTTTTTAGCCTTTAATCAAAACAAAAAGAAAAAGTGTATATTTTTAAAATTTTGACACAAATATTTTTTCTTTTATTGCAAATGAATATCGGCTTTATTTGACAACTAATATTCGGTATCGGTGTCAGCCTTAAAAAAACATTGGTCTATCACTATCAACAAGTAATATAATTGACTGTTTATTGTAATACAGATTAATTTATTGCTTTTGTTTGTTAAAAAAATACATACCCTTAAAAAAATTATTGCATATTAAATCATAATCACAAAATTGAGGAAAAAACATTCAAATTAGATTACTTATGAAAATTGTTCAGCCCTACTGAGGAGGTTCAGTAAGAGGAAAACAGTGAATCTTACCCCGTGGATGAGACCACGATGATGGCCCGGGGGTTGACCAAGTCTGTGTCAAAAAGCGTCCTCCTATCGCTGCCGTCCAAGTTGGACCTTTCGATCAGGTCGGGGTTGGAGTCCACCCAGAACATCAGCCTTCGATTGACATCCACAGCCAAGCCCTCTGGACTGACCAGATCTACAAGGAGCAGATCAGTTTAAAAAAAAATTAATACAATTTTAAAAAAATCCAAAAACATTAGCCAGTGTGTGTGTGATCACTCACTTGAGTTGATGAGAATCTCTGGCTCCGCTCCTGGCACCATTGAAGCTCTATTAATGGTCCGTGCAGACAAATCTGTCCAATATACTTGGTTCTGCTTGCAGTCATAAGACAGACCAACAACTATGGAGCCCTACACACACACACACACACACACAAATGGAATTGATCATTAGATGGATGATATTTATAAAAAAGTCAATCACGCCAACGTGTCCATTTACATGTAGCGCCAGTAGTGTCCTGGACCGGCTAGCGTCTAGTCTGGTCCCATTGAGAGGAAGTGCTCCTATTTTCTGTCCCTGTGCATACAGCAGTGTGATATCAGCGTTAAGGGGAGGGGTCACATCCGGGCGGGGTAATGGCCGCACGGTTGGCGGGGCCACTGAGGGAAGGCCTGCAACAAATGGGGGGTAAAAGTTGTCAGGTATATCGGGAGGTTTCGACACAAGATGCAGCAGGGAGGATCCAACGCGCACATGCAGGCTTGACGACGTCATTTGACCGAGTGCCGGGAACTTCTCGCCCATCCTGGTCCACACACCAGCAGTAGGTGGTCCCCCCATAGCACTGGACTGGACTGAGAGGATAGAGAAGAATTCAACAAGATGGGGTGATACTGCAAATAATTTGTACTTTGTTACTGTGTTTAAGTTTTTTTTTACTTTGAAAATAGATGCTACTTTGTCTAGTATTTTCATATTATATATATCATATATTATATTCACATATGGCTCTTTAGTCCCTCTCCTGTGGCTAAATATTTTTGTAGAAATTATTATTTTTTCACATATTAATTTTTTAAAGATAAAATCTTCTTTAAATAAATTAATGATTAAATAAAAAATAATAGTAAAATATTTTAAAAAAAATATGTCAGTGTCCAAAGTTGTCAGAAAAAGAGAGGCATATGGTGGATGAAAAAGTTTTTTTTTTTAATGTCTAAAAAGTGACTTTAAATGTCAAAAAAGGAAGAAGAAAAGCAGAAAATTAGCATAATTGTCCATGAAATTGCCAAAAATGACAGAGAACTGAATGAAAAAAGGCAGAAAAGAAAGCGTTCAAAAAGTAACCATAAAATGTACAAAAACAAAAGAAGAAATAAAAACACCAAATGTCAGCAAATTTATAGCAAAAAACGCAGGGAATAAAAAAAAATAGCCATGAAATGTCCAAAAAGGAAGAAGAGAGGCAGAAAATTACCATAATATGTCCATAAAATTGCCAAAAATGTCAGAAATTTGACAGAAAATGAACAAATACAACCAGAGTAAATAAATAAATCCCAAAACGGAATACAAAAGGTTGAAGAATATTAATGTCTACAAAATGGATGCTACTCTCATATTTTTGTGTTGTGGTGCAGCTTTAATTAGCTCTTGGTCCCTCAGTACATTAGACTAACACTAACACACTTTCATTCATCACAATGTAAAAATGTTTTGGGTCTCTAGACAGATTTTGGATTATTAATTTGGCCTAAAATGGCTCTTGACAATAAAGGTTGCTAACCCCTGGCCTATACAAAGCTGCATACAGTTTTTAAGATGCCATCAGGGTGTTGCAGGGCTTTTCCGTGCTGTGACAACGAGGCGCTCTAAAGCAGCCAATATGCGGCCCCTTTCCACATGCTCGCTGTCAAAAGTCAGACTTAAAAAAATTTAAAAAAACTTTGATCTTCTGCCTGTCTTTGCATGATAAGCGCACACTCACAGCCTACAACAAGGTGCTCTAAAGTGGACAATCCCATTTTCAGGGTGTAGACATAGCTGCCTAGCTAATTGCAATTGCGCCAGATAACCACGGATGCAAATGTAGGCGCTCAAGTTGTTATATCGTGGGGTGAACTCTCTGAACTCTTTAAGAATGTGAGTGCTTTTGTCAACTACATAACCGGCTAGTATAATGTGAGCGAGGAAGTACCTGAACTGTCCATCTGGCTCACACTGGGGCAAGTATTGTTGCGGCTCTGGCTTCCCACCATAATGCTCCATTAAACTGCTCCTCCAGCGCTCGCACACACTCTCGGGACGCTCGGTCGGAGCCACGTGGACTGCGAGAGACATGTCAACAAAGCGAAATATCTCAGTTTGGATTTATTGTCATCCCTTGAGCTTATTCTCAGGGTGTCTGTGTAGATTTGCAGTCATCCAGGTCATGATGATCCGCCAAGGTTGAATCTTCTTGTTTATGGAACATGCTTCAACTTAAATCCAAAAGGCTTCTTCAGTTCTACGTTTTAGATGTGCCGTGTTTCCCTCCTTATGTCTCTGGTGAGTGGTGATGATAAGGTTCTCTTGATCTGCACTCTAAAAACAGTTGGGTCAAAAATAACCCACTTTGGATCAAAATGAGACCGACCTGTTATTTGGCTGAATTTGACCCAACTTTCTGGGTCATTTTGTACAAAACAACCTCTCAAAAATTGTCTCAAACTCACCCAAGTAGCGGGTTGGTCCTGTTTTGATCCACCAAAAATAACCACATTTTTTGTGCTAAATGACAAACCGATACCGAACCATACTGGGTTATTTTTGGCCAGACTGTATACTCTACTTGGAACATTAGGTCGTTTTGTACAAAACAACCCCCGAGAAAATTGGGTCATTTTGTAAAAAGCAACCACGAATGTTGCGTCATATTGACCCAAGTAGCAAGTCAGTCTCGCTTTGAACCCAAAAACAAAACAAAGGGTTTTTTTTTTAGCTAAACGAAAAAACCCAAAAGTTGGGTCGGTCACTTTTTGACCCATATTAGGTTATTTTTGACTCAACGGTTTTTAGAATCTACACTCTAGTTGACCTAACTAGAGTTGGACGCAGTGGCTCAGTCCCATTTTGACCCAAATTGGGTTATTTTTGACCCAACTATTTTTAGAGTTTGGATAATTTTTTTTCAAGACAACCATGTCCTGGCATCCCTCCTCACAAAGATTGTTTCATTCCATGGGAATAGTGGCCACTAAGGAGTTATTTTGCTACCAGAAAAGTTAATGACTGGTTGGTATGCAAAGTCAGACGCAACCACTAGAGACTCCACACCTAAAATCTAAAACTGAGGAAGCTTATTGCATTAAAAAGGTGAAATGTCCTCAACAAACAAGAAGATTCCAGCTGTCTTGATTCAACCGTTGAGAAATATTTCCATGGTGTTTCTGGCTTGACTTTACAGTATATCAAATCTACAGTATATGAGAAGTGTGTGACGAATCATGTGGGGTGTCCCCTTGTTGACACACACACACTTTGTCTTGCCTTTGTGTTTACCTTGTAAATTCCCTCCAATAACTCACTTTATTAGATAACATTAAAAGCTGCAGCTGGTTCTCATGAAAGACTGCGTATGTGTCCAGATGGAAGATGATGATGGTGGTTTGTAAATATGATATAAGCAGAAGCCGAAATTTGAATGTCAGGTGACGAGAACCTTTTAGGAAAGAGGAATCCCCCTGAAAAAGGGTTTGCTTATAGTTTGGTTGCCAAGGAAATAGTCAATCCGTCTTCCCACAAGACAAACCCTGAAGATGTTTGGACAGTCATAAAAGTAGTTTACAGCAAGAACTGCTTTTAGCCGACACGTGTGCATGTGTGTGTACCTCAAGGAGAGGATGAGTGAGGCCATTAGGGCCAAGACAAAAACATCCAAGAGGGCATGAAATGTGTAGTGGAAGAATGGTCTCATCTTACCAGGACCGTTACAATCTATAGGAGAAACACCAGGTGGAGTTCTTGTTCCTGCTCTCTCTTGACCGTTGCTGTCCACACACCAACATTGACCAATGGAACTATGGCACTAAGCGAAGGAATTATAATGATTTGATATGATAATGCAAGTAATAATGGAATAGCACGTTCCATTATTAGTTCATAAAAATGCAAGTGAAAAAAAGGTGATTTGTATCTATAAAAAAAAAAAGGCAAATGTATGAAACCTTGTTGAATTTACCTGTTGTGAAGTGTACTGTCCGTTAGCATCACATTGAGGTACAAAGACTCCCACTAGTGGATAACCTTCTGGACTGGTGGGCTTTACACTTGCTCTGTGGTGTTCACAGTGAGTTTTTGGACGTTCATCTGAAAATTGGATTGACAGAATTGTTGAAATGTCCACCAACATAACATTCAAGAAAATGAAAGTAAAAAACAAAATAGTTTTCTGCTGAAAGTCTATTTCTTACCCGGTTTCTCACAGTCGAAGGGTGTTGTAGCAGGTGGAGTTCTTGTTCCAGGTCTTTCCTGTCCTTGGTTGTCCACACACCAACAATGTCCAGTAGAGCCGTGACACTGAAATGAGCAATAACATTTAAAATCATCATACGGTTAAGACATTATGTCTCTAGTTTAAAAAGTGCTTACCTGTTGAGGTGTGTACCGTCCATTAGTATCACATTGAGGTACGAAGGCTCCCAGTATGGGTTGACCCTCTGGACTGGTGGTCTGAATACTGTCTCTGTGTTGCTCACAGTGGCTTTTAGGACGTCCTAGCAAATACAATTTGTATAGCACATTGGATGGCCATTTTATTTAATACATTCCTTCTTGCATATAAACATTAGAAAACATTCAAGTTAAGACCTTGGTTGTCACATTCAATAGGTGTTGCACCAGGAGGAGTTCTGGTTCCAGGTCGTTCCTGTCCTTGGTTGTCCACACACCAACAGTGTCCACTGGAACCGTGACACTAGTACAAACGTCATGTTTCAGTCCAACCATTCTTCCATCCATATTTATGAAATATCAATATCCAATTGAGGGGATTGTGCTGAAATGGTTGGCCAGACATTCTTGTTCACTAGAGTGATAGAAAGGCTAAAACTTTATGAAAGAAATGTTCTGCTCATGATCTAAAAAACAAAACAACGACAACAAAAAACAAGCCCATCTGTGGATTTCATTGAAGGTAATGTCGTGGTTTGGGCCCATCATGGCTCCTTAATCTTCATTTATAAAGTAAGACAGGATGGCAGCAGAAAAACAAACGCGGGAGTCTATAGAAACCATTTGTTTGCCAATTTAAAGGAATATACAACCTAATTAACTCATTCACTGCCATTGACGGCTATAGACGTCAAAAATTCATTTGAACTATTTCTATTAGTTTCACATTTTTTTTCCACTTTTGTAAACAAGAGTATGAAAACATAAAAACAAATATTGTACGTTTAGAACAGATTATCGTGAGTTACCTTTTGAAGTCATGCGATCAATTACAATTAAAAAATTTAAACGTCTGACATCCCTAATTTTTGATATATTTATTTTTTTATTTTTTTTAGGGGCATCAGGCGATAAAAATTTTAGTTAATTTTAGTACACTAAAGATTAATCACAAATTTTATATCTGTTCTAAATGTACAATACATTTTTTTCAATTTTTTTTGTGTGTGAAACTAATAGAAATAGTTCAAAATAATTTTTTACGTCTATAGTCGTCAATGGCAGTGAATGAGTTAAAACTCCTTCAACATGTTGCAAGACACACTGCCAAAACAAGGGAGTTCACCAGAAGTGGAATTCTTGACCCTATAGAAACCCTATAGAACTTTGATTTAGACTTTTTAATTTAATTTTTTATTTATTTATTTATTTTTTATTTTTTTCAAAAGAAGGTAGCAACAAACAACAACTAAAGGCTGTGGCGGATGTTTGAAAAATCACCACAAAGGAAGAATGCCAAAGTTCAATGATATCGATGGGTCACAGGCATGATGTAGTTATTACAAGTAAAATATTTGCAATTAAATATTAAGTCTCATTCACATCTACTTTAAGTCTACCAGTTCCAATATCCTTGCTCTTCTTGAAATTTAGTGGTCTCTTACAAAGAATGCTATCTTCTAACGTTTACATTAACTTTACTTGGAATCTGCATTGCAGGAATAGAATATGGCTCAATATCCTGTGATTCAGTTAAGGAAGTGTCCATTTAAGATCAGAAAGGAGACTCTGTCAACCAATCTTGGCAAATATTGATGACACATGACTTGAAAAAAAAAACACATTCATGAGATGAGCCTTATTGTATTTACCTGCTGAGGTGTGTACTGTCCATTAGCACCACACTGAGGCACAAAGACTCCCAATATGGGATAACCCTCTGGGCTGGTGGTCTGCACACTGTCTCTATGCTGCTCACAGTGACTTTTAGGAAGTTCTAGAGATTACATTGCAAAATTACGCATGGATTGTAAGTACAAGAACCAATAGCAAATCCATCGAATGTATACACAAACAAAGGTTTAGCTTTAGCACCTGGTTTGTCACAGTCGACGGGTGTTACACCAGGAGGAGTTCTAGTACCAGGTCTTTCTTGTCCTTGACTGTCCACGCACCAACAATGTCCACTAGAACCGTGACACTAAAATACATAATATGTTTTAGTTAACTAGATATACAAAATACATAATGTGTCAAACTGCTGCGAAAATACCTGTTGAAGAGTGTACTGTCCATTAGCATCACATTGAGGTACAAAGGCGCCCAATATGGGATAACCCTCTGGGCTGGTGGTCTGAATACTGTCTCTATGCTGCTCACAGTGACTTTTAGGAAGTTCTAGAGATTACATTGCAAAGTTACGCATGGATTGTAAGTACAAGAACCAATAGCAAATCCATCGAATGTATACACAAACAAAGGTTTAGCTTTAGCACCTGGTTTGTCACAGTCGACGGGTGTTACACCAGGAGGAGTTCTAGTACCAGGTCTTTCTTGTCCTTGACTGTCCACGCACCAACAATGTCCACTAGAACCGTGACACTAAAATACACAATTGGTTTTAGTTAACTAGATATACAAAATACATAATGCGTCAAACTGCTGAGAAAGTACCTGTTGAAGAGTGTACTGTCCATTAGCATCACATTGAGGTACAAAGGCGCCCACTAATGGATAACCCTCTGGGCTGGTGGTCTGAATACTGTCTCTGTGTTGCTCACAGTGGCTTTTAGGATGTTCTAAAAATTACATTGTGAAGTTTTACTTGAATTGAAAATATAAAAGAGTCATCAGAATGTTAAGACAAGAGAAGGTTAAACATGGGCACCTGGTTTGTCACAGTCGACGGGTGTTACACCTGATGGAGTTCTCGTACCAGATCTTTCTTGTCCTTGGCTGTCCACGCACCAACAATGACCACTAGAACCGTGACACTAAAATACACAATTTGTTTTAGTCACATAGATGATACACAAAATACATATTACATCAAACTGCTGAGAAAGTACCTGTTGAAGAGTGTACTGTCCATTAGCATCACAATGAGGTACAAAGGCGCCCAATATGGGATAACCCTCTGGACTGGTGGTCTGAATACTGTCTCTGTGTTGCTCACAGTGGCTTTTGGGACGTTCTACAAATGGCATTGTGAAGTTATACTTCAATTAAAAATTTAAGATTGTCATCACATTGTGTAAAAAACGGTCAAATTAAACTTAGGCACCTGGTTTGTCACAGTCGAAGGGTGTTACACCAGGAGGAGTTCTCGTACCAGATCTTTCTTGTCCTTGGCTGTCCACACACCAACAATGTCCACTAGAACCGTGACACTAGAATACACAATTCGTTGTAGTCAGATTGGTAATATACAAAAGACACAATGCCTCAAATTGTCTAGAATTGTACCTGTTGATGAGTGTACTGCCCATTAGCATCACACTGAGGTACAAAGGCTCCCACGATTGGATAACCTTCTGGACTGGTGGTTTGCACGCTGTCTCTGTGGTGCTCACAGTGGCTTTTAGGATGCTCATCTAAGACATTTTAGAGAGTGGACAGCACAAGAATTTGTCACAACAACAAAACTTCCATCATGTAATGCATGACAATGACAGCAAAATATGTATTTCCGCTCAACTCTGTTTCGTACTTGGTCTCTCACAGTCGATGGGAGTTGTACCAGGTGGCGTTCTGGTTCCATGTCTTTCCTGTCCTTGGTTGTCCACGCACCAACAATGTCCAGTAGAGCCATGACACTGAAACAGCAAGATTTAAAAACATATCACGATAAACATATTGTGTCTACAATTGAAAAAGGGCTTACCTGTTGTGGAGTGTACTGCCCGTTAGCATCACACTCAGGTACAAAGGCTCCCACTAGTGGATAACCCTCTGGACTGGTGGTCTGTATTCTGTCTCTGTGCAACTCACAGTGGCTTTTAGGACGTTCTAGAGATAACATTGCAAAGATAAACTTCAATTGAAAACTTAAGAGCCATCATAGAGCATAAACACGAGTTAGCTTTTGTACCTGGTTTGTCACAGTCAAAAGGTGTTGCATCAGGAGGGGTTCTAGTTCCAGATCTTTCTTGTCCTTGGCTGTCCACACACCAACAATGTCCAGTAGAACCGTGACACTAGAATACACAATTAATTTTAGTCAGATTGGTAATATATAAAAGACACAATGCCTCAAATTGTCTAGAATTGTACCTGTTGAGGAGTGTACTGTCCGTTAGCATCACACTGAGGTACGAAGGCTCCCACTAATGGATAACCTTCTGGACTGGTGGTCTGTATACTGTCTCTGTGCAACTCACAGTGGCTTTTAGGACGCTCTAGAAATAACATTGTTAACTTATACTTCAAATGAAAATATAAAAGAGTCATCAGAGTGTAATGACAAGTTAAACTTTGGAACCTGGTTTGTCACAGTCGATGGGTGTTACACCTGGTGGAGTTCTCGTACCAGCTTTTTCTTTTCCTTGGCTGTTTACACACCAACAATGTCCACTAGAACCGTGACACTAGAATAGACAATTTGTTTTAGTCAGATTGATGATATACAAAAGACACAATGTATGAAATCGTCTAGAATTGTACCTGTTGAGGAGTGTAATGTCCGTTAGCATCACATTGAGGTACGAAGGCTCCCACTAATGGATAACCCTCTGGACTGGTGGTCTGTATACTGTCTCTGTGCAACTCACAGTGGCTTTTAGGACGCTCTAGAAATAACATTGCAAAGTTAAACTTGAACTGAAACCATAAACGACCTCATGGAGTGTAAACAACAGGAAAGTTAGCTTTTGCACCTGGTTTTTCACAGTCGATAGGTGTTGCACCAGGAGGAGTTCTAGTACCAGGTTTTTCTTGTCCTTTGTTGTCCACACACCAACAATGTCCACTAGAACCGTGACACTAAAATGAACAATATATTGCGTTATATGTTTTAGTCATATTGGTGATATACAAAATATATGTATAGTAATTCAACCCAACTCGAATGTACCTGTTGAGGAGTGTACTGTCCATTAGCGTCACACTGAGGTACGAAGGCTCCCACGATTGGATAACCCTCTGGACTGGTGGTCTGTACACTGTCCCTGTGCTGCTCACAATGGCTTTTAAGACGTTCCGGTTCTTCTATTACATTGATTGAACAATACAGGTTCGAGCCAACCATATGATTAAAAAAATATAAGACAGCAGTATTCTGCTATTGTACTATATACTTTACATATTGTGAAGGATTTGGCTTTTGCACACCTTGTTTGTCACAGTCAGTGGGTGTTGTACCAGGTGGAGTTCTCGTTCCCAGTCTTTCCTGTCCTTGGCTGTCTACACACCAACAATGTCCAGTAGAGCCGTGACACTGAAATGAGCAATAACATTTAATAAAACATATCATACAGTAAATTCCGATATAAATTAATTTACCTGTAGAGGTATGTAATGTCCGTTAGCATTACACTGAGGTACAAAGGCCCCCACAAGTGGATAACCCTCTGGACTGATGGTCTGTACACGGTCTCTGTGCTGCTCGCACTGGCTTTTCGGTTGCTCTGGAAATGATGACGCAAAGTTATATAATCAATGGCGATATTAGAAAACAAAGTTGTTCAAGGAAAATGTTTAGCTTTGACACCTGGTTTGTCACAGTCGACGAGTGTTGCACCAGGAGAAGTTCTGGTACCAGGTCTTTCTTGTCCTTGACTGTCCACACACCAACAATGTCCAGTAGAGCCGTGACACTAAAATACACATTAGGTCTTAGTCTCAACAAAATATATAAAAGACATACTAATGCCTTAATCCTACAGTATTTACCTGTTGTGGCGTATATTGTCCGTTTGCATCACACTGAGGCGCAAAGGCCCCAACTACAGGATAACCCTCAGGACTGGTGGTCTGCACATTGTCTCTGTGACGCTCACAGTGGGTTTTTGCATGATCTGGTTCTTCTGGTTGTGAAAGACAGTTAGAGATCTTGTTGTGTAAAAGTATCCTGAATATTTTTGAAAGTACTAAAATATCTGTTAATTTTTTCTGTGTACTCACTTTAGAGCTGGATACAAACTAAACGCTGAGCCTTTTCTTATCACACCCATGCACATGCATGTGTTTATAGTAATTATATCACCCCTTTTCTCCAGACATTTTCAAGTAATTACCTGATGACCTCATGGGAGCACCACTTACAAGTTGATGCCTGTTTGAGTTGAGGAATTACGACGAACTAAGCTCGACGTTGAGCAAGGAACGCCTCGTGACGTAATAAAACAATACATCTGCTGCAGTGCTTCTTTTTTTTTTGTTTTCATCTGCTGCAGTGCTTCTTATACTGCCAGGAGCACGACAGCTTAACAACCTAGCTTTGTGGAAGAGGTCCATCTTTCTGTGTGTACTTTCCCTTTTCTCACCTGGTTTGTCACAGTCTGTGGGTGGTGCACCAGGCCTTGTTCTGGTTCCGGGTCTTTCTTGTCCCTGGCTGTCCACACACCAACAATGCCCAGTCGAACCGTGACACTGTGTGATGCATGGATGTTGTTAATTTGGTGAAGATGATATGTGTTAGATGGAATCAAATGTTAAATCTTCTCCTGACCTGCAGTGCCATGTACTGCCCATTAGCATCACACTGAGGTACAAAGGCTCCCACGATTGGATAACCTTCTGGACTGGTGGTTTGCACGCTGTCTCTGTGGTGCTCACAGTGGCTTTTAGGATGCTCATCTAAGACATTTTAGAGAGTGGACAGCACAAGAATTTTTCACGACAACAAAACTTCCATCATGTAACGCATGACAATGACAGCAAAATATGTCTTTCCGCTCAACTCTGTTTCGTACCCGGTCTCTCACAGTCGATGGGAGTTGTACCAGGTGGCGTTCTGGTTCCAAGTCTTTCCTGTCCTTGGTTGTCCACGCACCAACAATGTCCAGTAGAGCCATGACACTGAAATAGCAAGATTTAAAAACATATCACGATAAACATATTGTGTCTACAATTGAAAAAGGGCTTACCTGTTGTGGAGTGTACTGCCCGTTAGCATTACACTCAGGTACAAAGGCTCCCACTAGAGGAAAACCCTCTGGACTGGCGGTCTGTACACTGTCTCTGTGCTGTTCACACTGGGTTTTAGGCTGTTGTGGTTGCTCTGGTTGGTTCAGAAGCAAACACAACATTTGAATTTGAAATGATGACAATATGTGTACACGCCACTGAGCTTTATTGGATGCGCTCCTCACCATGTCTGTCACAGTCCGTTGGTGCCATACCAGGAGGAGTCCTGGTTCCTGCTCTCTCTTGCCCCCTATTGTCCACACACCAACAATGTCCCGAGGAGCCATGGCACTGCCAATGAGTAATCAACCTTTTGAGCTCCACTTTTTGGTCAGTGGTCAAAAATCTATTTTTGGCTCTCATTACCCACCTGTAGTGGTCTGTATCGTCCATCAGAGTCGCATTGAGGGATAAAAACCCCAACAGGCCCACTCTGTAGACTGTCTCTATGCTTCTCACACTGGCTTTTAGTACCATCTGTCTGCCCTGCAGACAAGTATGAATGGTAATTAGGCCATTTTTTAAATGAGTGTACAGTGTGTGAAGAAAATGACTGCTTGTATGACATCTTCTAATTCCACACAGTTGTAGGAACTTTGTCCAAGATATTGGAGTGTGTTTTGAGGAATTTGCCCAAAACAGAACATTTGTCAGAGAGGTTCTTGAATGCTCAGGAGAAGAATTTTCCTTTCCAATCACATTCATCAAAGTGGATGATCTGAAGTGAAAAACTATCACCAACTGTAAGGTGTTCAAATGTCCAATTTTCCCCAAACATCTCCAGTTTGTGGGACCTTCGAAAATATATCTGGCTGCAATTTTCTGGTATTTCATTACCTCAGGCGATATGTATGCTTCCACTGCACTGCATTTTTGAGTTACTGTTCATATAATCTGAATGTCATACTCAATGCGTATACATGTCAGTTATATTAGTTACAAACAGATCTGCAGCAGGAGTGGGATGGAAACCACCTTGGACAAAATATAGTTTCACAGAAAACTCCAGTACTTTGATCACTATTACTTTATCCTTACTCTGAGTGCTATATCCAAGACAACTAAAATTAGTTTATCAATTTTTGAGCAAAATATAAGTAGTTGTTGAGTTGTTTTAAAAAATAATCTCCTATTAAAAAACAAACTCAACACTTTATGAACAACTGCTTGAGCAAATAGTCCAACTGTTTAACAAACCATTGCCAATTAACACAGCCTGTCGCTACATCTACAAATGCAAGTTAAAACTTCACCACCAAAAGCAGAAGCCATATCACCAACACCCATAAATGACCCAAAGTGGATATGGATGCTGTGGTCTGACGAGTCCATGTTTCAAAAAGTTTTTTAGAAATCACGGACTTGTGTCCTCCAGGCCAAAGAGGAAAAGGACCATCCGGATTGCAATCAGCGCAAAGTTCAAAAGCCAGCATCTGTGATGGTATGGGGGGGGGGTGTGGGGGTTAATGCCCATGGCATGGGTAACTTGCACATCTGTGAATGCACCATTAACACTGAAAGGTACATACATACAGGTTTAGGAGAAACATATGCTTCATGGATGCCCCTGCTTGTTTCAGCAAGACAATGCCAAATCACATTCTGCATGTGTTACAACAGCGTAGCTTTGTAGTGAAAGGGTGCGACTACTAGCTAGACCTGTCTCCTAATAGAACACGTGTGGCACATTATGAAGTCCAAAATATTACAACAAAGACCCCAGACTATTGAGCAAGTTAAGTTGTACATCAAGCAAGAATGGTTAAGCATTCCGTATACATCATATCTTCAACAATTGGTGTTCTCAGTTCCCAAATTCTAATAAAGTGTTGTTAAAAGGAAAGGTGACGTAACACACTGGTAAACATGACGCTGTCCCAGCTTTTTGGAATGTGTTGCAGGTATCAAACTCAAAATGAGTGAATATTTGCAACAAACAACAACAAAAACAAGGTTAACATTTTGAACAGTAGATATATTATCTTTGTAAAGCATTCAATTGATTGTAGGTTGAAAAGGACATGCAAATTATTGTATAGTTTTTTTTTTACATTTTACACAACGTCCCATCTTCATTTGTATTAGCCTACATGTAAATACCGTAAATACACAGAGACACATACTCAGGGCAAGATCACTGACCTTGTTGGGAGCAGAGGAAACCATCTCCATGGAAACCATTTTGACACTGACAATGGAAGGAGCCTAGGCTGTTGGTGCATCTTGCATCGGTGTGGCATGGAGAGGACCTGCACTCGTCCGTATCTAAAGACGCGCAGTCATAGGTAGAGGAACACTGTCATTAATATTTGTAAATGTGTTCTAACAGGTACTGGATAGACATGCCTGATCTTTTTTTTTGTTTCTTCTTCTTCTGGAGAGCTTGATCTAATCAAGAGCTGTATTGGCCTTTGTACATTTGAACCAATAAAAAAAAAGTGTTCATAAAAGAAAAAAAAAAGTGTTCATAAAAGAAAAAAAAAATCATAACAATTTAAGTTTAATTGATTCAATGAAAAACAGCGAAAATTCACAGAAAAGTAGGGCTATTATGATGATCATGTTGTCCTACAATACACTACAATTCCAAGACATTAATATTGTAACTAATTTAAACGCCAGTGACTAAATCCTAAAGGTCAATACACATGAAGACTCCAATCTTCAGCATACCGTATGTTGTACCTCACAACTCACCCACACATGTACGTCCGTCAAAGCCAAATTCATAGCCGCTCTGGCACTGGCAGCGATGGCTACCATAAAAATTGATGCAGTGCGAATGAGCTCCACATGTGGACAAGCCCTCTGCACACTCATCGACATCTAACCAGAGACAAAGAGAACATGTCAACTGAAGAACATGCCTGTCCATATGTGAGTGCAAACACCTGGAGCCAAGGCTGCATTCTTAGTACTGCACAAGACATTGTGATTATGCGGTCATGGAAAGACACTGAGGCCCATCCATGGGAACCGAGGCAGAGCCTGGGGCTTTCCTAGCGCTGTCAGCAGGGGACACGCAGATAATGCTGGGCTAATGACAGGCCACGGACAAGCTGAAAGCAATGGAAGTCCCTGTTAATTAGATCATTAAACATAAGGAGGGGGGACAGACACGGAGGAGGAGAAGAGGGAGTGATGATTCCTTCCATACACGCTGGATGTTGAAAACTTTGCCGCAGCGCCTTGAACTGTCTGTGCATGTTTGGTGTGCTGTCGTGGGGAGTGCAAGCATTAGCTGTACTTTACTTGAGTTTATTTTTCTGATTACTTGTTCTTACTACGGTTGAAATCAGATGTCTATAATTCCACGCTTTACTTTGTCAAAGTAGGCTTGTTACTTTGTTTTAACCTCGGCGGATGATGTTAATAGAGAGAAGTCACCGGATGTGAAATTTTTATTGTTGCAAAGTAAGTTAAAAAAAAAAAAAACTAAACAATTTCGTGCGCAAAGATGTTTTTTTCATTGTGCCAAGTTAAAACATGCATTGTATATAATTGACAGTAAATAATAAAAAATATATTTTTATTTTTGTACTTACCGGTAAATTTCATAGTCTATATACATATATTTTTATTTACTAGGGACGGGCGAGTACCAATACCAGATATTTTTTAGGTATCTGTACTCGCAAAGGCAGCCAATACCAGTATCAGCTGCCCTCTTGTAGCCATTTTACGATCAGGAACTAGAAATAATAAATTTGAATAATAGAAAATTGCAATTAATTTCATACAATTTTAAGGAAAAATGCTATATTGGGACCAATGGGTGTTTCTTTACAATTATGTCATTGCTTTTTGGGGCGGAAATTGTATTTATCAAAAGCACTTATGATATCGGTATCGGTGAATACTGAAGAGTACAGTACTCGTATTGATATCTTTCTGGGGAAAAAAATGTTATCAAACATCTCTCATTTTGACCTTTACTTAAGTCAAAGGATTGAATCAGTATTTCTACTTCTACCAATCTTTTTTACCAATTAGCAACTTTACTGAGGTAAAAAGTGTGAGTACTTGTGTATGGCCATTGCCCATGAAGAAATATGAATGGGAGATGCACAGGAGTTAAGTACCGTAACAGTTGTGTCCATCCCCTCTGAAACCAGTTCCACATTTGCACTGGAAAGCCTTGTCCTGCAGTGGAACACACTGGGCAGTCGTGTCACAGTCGTGGCTTCCATCATAGCACGGGTTCACCAACTCTGGTGCTGTCAAGCCCGCTGAAGCAAAACAAGAAAAACGTATTGTTTGTAAATCAACAACAAAATGTGTTGATTTAGGTTTTTCTTTTGTTTTTATGAGTGAATTGACAATGATGAGATTCAGGGGACTGCTTCTTAAATGAGGGAAATGTTAACTAACCAAAAACTGACCTTTTGGTTGAATGATATAAAAGATGTATGTTAGATTTAAATTGATAACAAACGTATCACTGGAGAAAACCTAGTTTGATGTTGTACTGAACCTTGCGTATAGTGGTGTCTTGAGATATGAGATCAATTCGTTTCGTGACCACGCTCTGGACTCAAATCATCATTCCTCAAAAATGCCATTAATCCATTAAAGACTAAAACAATAAAACAGCACTCTGTGATATTATACTTTAAAAAAACATACAGTAATCATATATCGAAATAGATTTTAAATAAATACAACTTTTTTGCTTCAATTCAATGGACCTTGGTAATAGAGACAAATTGGTATACTGTAGTTGGAGATGGCCTCAGCTACTCACTAAAGAGCAATAATATTAGTCGTTCTTCGCAAAGGATAAAGAATATATGCCTCCGAGTGTCGTTATACTACTTGTTTCTCAAGGTACCATTGTATTTACAGTTTAGCATTTGTATTTTGGGACGACACCTTTTCGCAGATTTTTATATAATCACCATCATTCACTGAATACGCCACTCCATATCCACTGTTACTGTGCTCCATCTTGTGAAAGTTGAGGGGCTCCATTAAGACAATTGTAGTGCCGTATGTGATAACAAATCTTATTGGCTGGGGAAGGGACCCCGTAAAAGTGCTAAATTCACATTGGGTTGACCTTTGGACTATTTAGTGTTAAGTACTTAGAATGATTACAGAAACAAGGCTAAGTAAACACGTCAGACCAATTCCCACAGGATGGCTTTCTTTCAGGAAGTGACTTCCTTCGTGTTCCCAATATTCAACACATGGTTGAAGTTAGACACACACAGTCAAGCGGCACACACACACACACACGAACACACACAGTATGATGAGTGAGCGGATGTGTGTGAAAGGTTCCCTCCACCATGACCTCGCATTGACCATGTGTTACAACATGAAATGTTTTCTACGTCTCAACTACCAATTGGCACACAAGTTCAACATTACAAATACAAGGCACAAGTTTTATAGCGCCAATGTGAATGCCAAGAGAGGTGGTCACTAAGCTGAAATGCTGAATAGATGAATTTTCTGGGTTTCTGGATCCCATCTTAGCCTGATTAACTGGTGTAAATGGATGTCATGTGCTGCTAGTATATGGATCAAATCAAAGCAAAATCGGACTGGATGCTTACTTAGTGTTTTGGATGCACTGGCAGTTTTTTTTGTTTCTTCTTCTTCCACAAAAAATACAATATTTTCGGAACCACTAAGAAAAAAAAAAGTAAAAAAAACAAAAAAACAATAGCTTATATTTCCCAAACAAGTTCAAGAAGAAGATTTTTTTTTTTTATGATACACTACACCCACCAGTGGTTCTCAAACCTTTTACTGAAGTACCACATATTTAAAAAACAAACAATTTAGTCCTTTAGTGCCACCATCATAACCAAATTTAAAATATAGAACTGAACTTTATTAACTCATTCACTGCCATTGACAGCTATAGATGTCAAAAGTTCATTTTAGCTATCAATTTAACTTTTTTTCCATTTTTGTTAACTAGAGTAAGAAAACCTAGATATTTTTTTCACATTTAGAACAGATATAAAATTTGCGATTAATCGTGAGTTAACTAGTGAAGTCATGCGATTAATTACGATTGCAAATTTTAATCGTCTGATGCCTCTAATTTTTAATAATCTTTTCTTTTTTAATAAAAAAAAAATGTTTTTTTAAAGAAAAAAATATAAAAAAATAGGGGCGATTACAATTTTTAAACGTAATTAATCGCATGACTTCACTAGTTAACTCACGATTGTTCACAAATTTTATGTCTGTTCTAATGCAAAAAAAATAATTCTAGGTTTGCATACTTTTGTTGATAAAAGTGGGCAAAAGTGTAAAACTAATAGAAATAGTTCAAATGAATTTTTGACGTCTGTAGCCGTCAATGGCAGTGAATGAGTAATTATTCAATTAAAATGTATCCTCACATATAAATTAAATTAAAAACTGAACATAAGAAATTGTCAATTAAATTCAAATATATTGACCTTCAAAGCTAAATACAGCTTAACTGAACTTAGACAGTGATCGTTACACGTACCACACTGAGAATCACTTTACAACAGCATTACATTTCCACATTTAACCGCATAGTACTCAGCATTCACAGTAAAGTGAGTCAGACATGGTTGGTACACAGACAGAAAATCCCCTGCACACAGACAATGACGTTTAGTCCAGATTGCTTCCATCTCCCGAGGCCAGAGCTTGATGCTTGCGTTTAATCAAGGCACGTGCCAAATGCGGACATGAGAGGGTTACGTGAATTTGGACAGACACAAAAGGGGGGTGGATTATTAAAGAGCCTGTCAAGTGAATTCTGACATTTGTTTTTAAATATATCATTCAGGTTTGAAGATGACTGCTGAAAAAGTGCAAAGACAACTAGTACTAGTACTGAATTATGGCGATACATAGTACAGTATTTAACTGTTTATCACCATTTCAGTTTTCCTGATTTTTTTTTAGTCGTGACTAAAATGGTACCAATAGACGCATTTCCACTATATCAGAACTTGAGCGACTGGTTTTCTGGCGCAATTGCAAGTTACTTAGTTATCAGTACTCGGCCCAAGTATTGTGGCTCTTATCGCAGCGAGGAAAGACTCACGACCACCTGGTGGGATATATTCTGTCCAATGGAGACATTAAGATGATGCATTTTTGAATTTTCATTTGGGATTGTTTTAACCAGTCAAACTTTGCAGAATTGTTAACAACACTCTGCTCTGTGATGTGTCAAGTTTACAAAACTTTTTTTTTATTTTTATTTTTTACAGCAGTCATAGTTGAGAAATACAACAGCAACAGCAACATGGCCCTGATTTGGACACACGCAACTGAACAAGTTTGACTAATGGCACTTACAGAACAAGATTCTTAACTTTAAGTTAGCAAAGTCAGCACAGACTAAAGTTTGAATTTAAATTGCGCTACACCCTCAAAGATTTGTACTGATAAGTTAACTGACTGATGAACAGCTTTGATTGTATAAACCCAATAAATTGGAAAAAAAACAAAACAAAACTTGTGGAAAGCATGTGGATGTGCTGCAGCTGGTCCTGTCTGACTGAGAGACCGAGACGTATAAATCTTGTAAAGACTGCACACTGCTGGCCCACACCAAAGTTGACATTTTCCCATTTGATAAATAAATTCCTCCATACAGTCTTTTAGAGTCAGTCTACATTTGCACTGATAGCTACAGTGCATTTTCATCAACGTTGTTTTGCAACATATGATTATACTGTGTATATATAAAGAATGAAGAATTTCTCATTTTCCCCTTCATAATCCACAGTATGAGAGTGTAAAATATGGTACTGATCCAGATTACATTTTTTTGTCCTCGGAGGAGGCCTGTGCTCTATTGAGTGCCATTCAAGTCAGTCAAGTGATTCTCATGACATCACAGGGAAGCTATTCTGCCCGGCAACCCACCCCCTTCCTTAAAATCTGTCATTGGATAGGGTATTATTTCCCAGAGTGTGAGACCCCGCCATGCACGCGCACGTACACAGTCACACACATGGACACACACACACACGCACACACACAGCACTTAGCCCATGTTTACAAAACCCCTGATCCCCAAAAGCTATTCCAGCTGTGCTTTGAGTGTATAAGTGTGTTTGTGTGTGCTTGCAGGCCTGTGCATGTGTGTTTCTTCATAACCTTTATAATCAATGTGACATCAAAATGACAAAGACTTGGTGTGCTTGTCATCTGTTGAAAGTCTCGCTGTTTTTATTATCAGCTCTGATTGACTTATTGTTGCAAAATTTCGACAACATTTGTATGATATGGGGCGTTTTTCTGCTGCAGACAAGGTGCCAGAATAATCGCTAATTCAACAGGCAAGACAAATTAAGACAAGGACAAATCACATTTGTGTTTCACAACAACAGGCTAAACTAGGAACTAACCTGTGAAAGATATAATAACATTTTTAATACCTAAATTTATATACCAACTATTGTTACACATATGAACATTTTAATTTTCCATATTAACCTTTGAATTAGAAATCTTGTGTCTCAGCAGGGCACATGATGTTGACCTCGTATGCTCTAACCTTAAGCTTGAACGACGTTGTTTTGTCTAAAAAGTTCCTTCTCCGCACTTCTTTGCCAAAACACATTTGGCTCTCACAGTCTGCCTAGACACTGATTGGGCCAGAAATTCGTTGTTTTAAATACACGCACATCTCACCAATGAAAACAGAATTCGTTTTGAAATAATACACATACACATACATTATTGTCTCTATCAGTTATGTCCAGTTCGGGTTGTTTTGCGAGATATTGTTTTGGGGAAGTCAGACCCTTCAACTATGTCCCAGTTTATGCACCAAATTTGCCCCTGAACGTTTGTTTACATTAGACTTCGTCTTGCCACCTCCTTTGGAAAAGTACTGGCCGAAATAATCAGAGGGGCGGATTTTAAGAAACTATATATAGCGTCTGCAACCCGAAAGAGGGAACACATTCTGACGCTCAGAAATTCCACGTTCTTAAGTGATGTACCTGAGTGTTGAATGTTCCAAGAGATCTCTTGTTTGATTAAAAATCATTTTTGCAAAGAATGTATTTTTCTTACAACAACTCACCCTCATATTTGAACACGCAAGGAGGACAAAATACCTCTTAATCTTCCAATTGGCGACCACCGACGTTTCGACAGTTTCCAGCGGGGCGTTCAGGGACGGGCAGAATTCTACGGCCACATAATAATTAAGGTAAGTGGACAAATGAATCCACGTTTTAGGAATTCTGTCTGTTTCAGGGCGCGGCGGCTGGTAAATTCGTCGTGTAAAATTATTTTGAGGCTGGAGTCTGTGTAAGAAAAATAGTGATGAATTTTGAAATCGTTTGCTTGGACGTGAAAGTCCCAGATTTCGGATTTTACCACGGTGTTTGAACTATACACGTGGTGACGTGGTAGTGTATGCGGAAATGCGCAGATGATATGCGATCTTTTTGGAGTTATAAAGATTAATAACGATCGCTAGTAAGTCAGTCTGGGAAACATTTTGTCTTTACAAATTTGTTTTTACAGACGATAGATACGTAGATAATTGATTTGAAGTCTATGTATATGAGATAAGAGATATAACGATCGCTAGTAAGTCAGTCTGGGAAACATTTTGTCTTTACAAATTTGTTTTTACAGACGATAGATACGTAGATAATTGATTTGAAGTCTATGTATATGAGATAAGAGATATAAGATGAAGTTGAGAGTAAGTCAGTCTGGGAAACATTTTGTCTTTACAATTTTGTTTTTACAGACGATAGATACGTAGATAATTGATTTGAAGTCTGTGTATATGAGAGTAAGTCAGCTGGAGAAGCATTATTCTTTTACCAGCGTTAGATGTGTGGGCATTGGTTTTACGTCCATACATATTTAAGTTGAGAGAAGTCGGCTCAAAAAGCATCTTTGTCTTGATCCCTGCCTGATGCGCGGGAGAGACAAACACTTTGTTTTTATGAGTAATAGATTCTTGGGTAATTAGATAACAAAGATCCTTGAATAAGTGTTGCCGATTAAAGCTGCGGGAGGATCGACTGCTTCATTTTCTAGGGACAAAGGACTCAACTTATAGGAAGTCAGATTGACATAAGACGGATTTAGTACGCCGTTTTAAGATTAATCGATAGGTCTATGAATAATTGGATATTGACATTTTTAGACAAGATATAAGAGATAAGATGTATTGACTCAACTCGTGGAAGTCGGGCTGACTAAAGCATATTTGATACGACGCTTTAGATCAAGCCAATAGGTCTATTGAATATTCGTGATTAAAATTCAAAGACAAAGAAACTGTTGAAGCTGGGGTAGCGCAGTTGACATCCGGATATTTATGTGTTGATATGTCGTACAAAACGACATGTCTTGTCTGTCCGTTGTGTGTATGCCGTCTGATCAGTGAAGAAACTCTAACGTCACGGTAAAATCTTAAAGGGACCGCGATGAGATATGTTGTTGACTAATTTTGTTATAAGTGAGACGTCACTGTATTTAGAAATATTAATACGACTTAGCTACAATATAATATAATATAATATAATATAATAAGCTATAAAATACGGGCAATAATTAATAGAAAGAAAACACTGTTTGAGAACTACAAAAATGGTTGTCATGAGGCGACAGGGAGTTGCGAGCACATGCGCAGTTGCGATCGGAGAAATGCCCAGTCCGTGGTTTGAAAAACTGATAAAATGGATATACGATTGCGGTGGAATAAATCTTATGGCGCCGTTATAAGCTACAGTAAGTTAATTTTATTGATGGGGGACGTTGAGGCTTGCGCCGCGGGCGTTCGACGTAAAAATACGAGATAAAAGAACACGTTTACGAGTGGAATAAAAACGACACATAATCGTGTGTTTTTGGATAAGATGATGATGAATAATGCTAGAATACTAGCTTTAGGTATTTTTGTGAAGTTATAACCATTTATATAACTTTAAATAATGATATAAGACTAAATGATTTAACCTGATATCACTTCCGCTAGTCGGAATTAAAGCTTCCGGATTAAACATACCGTTTAAATAATGACTTAAAATGTAATTAATATTGAACGACGGGACTTGATTATATTGTGAAAAAGGTTAGTTTATTCTAATAAGATATGGCATTTGTTCGATGGTTTTAATGACGGCAATTTAACTTTGAATGTGCGTACACGGCGACCGCCCGTTAATAATGTTATGAGTGTATGTAATTTTATATAGAGGAGAGTCCCGGACGTATCTTTAAGAAAAGTGTATTGAAAAAATGATGAATACTGAAATGTTGCTTTGCAAATAAAATAACTGTATGATATAAATTTATGTGATAGAACAAATTAAACCGTTTAAAATGCGCTAAGCAGGGTGAATTAATTAGACGGTAAGATTAATAAGATTTTTATGCTAAAATGGTGAATTTAAGGGTCTGCTTAAATAATTCAGCGGCATTATATAACTTGTATTTTAAAGTGTATTTAGAGCGAGATGTCACCCTTTAAGAATTATAGATGTAATGACATACCTAAAACCACTAGATGTCTCCAAATTACAAATGCCGAAAGCCAATTTTTTTTTTTATTTTTTATTTTTTTTTATTTTATTAATTTTTTTTTTGAAAAAACCCATATTAACAATTGCTTGTAAACCTCAATGACATCAAACAGTTTAGTCTCTATTCTTTATTTTATTTTAATGATGATAATAATAATAACCAATAACGAATAACTTGGACAGCATGACTAATGTGGAATAATTTTTATATAGATGATTGTTTGTTTGTTTTTGTTTCTTTTCCCATTATAAAATAATTTTTATCTCTCCCAAATGTAATATTAACTATGTCTTTTGCTTGAGTCCCATTTAGATTTGGAGTCCATGGGGGGGTCGTCTGGAAGAATGACACTTTTGATATATTCATCAGGTGCGATGTAATTAAGTTAATTTTTGTTTTGATGTTTGACTAAAAAGCTGATTAGACGTTTTGTGAAAATATTAATTGAAAGCTACCACACTTATTAATTGATTCGGAATTATATTTGTAAATTGTTAAGGTATATCTATCCTAATCTCATCCTAAATGTTATTTATGAAGATATGCAAAACACACTAATTGAATATTGACAACCATAACAAATATTGACATATAATTAGCAATTATTTTAAAGTATGAACTTTATTGTTTAATTATTTTTATTTTATTTTATTTTTTTATTTTTTTTTTTTTTATTTTATTTTTTTTTTTCTTTTCTCCCTCTAAGGAAATATTTTTTTAAAAAAAATTATTATTTTTTTTTTTTTTTTCTCCCCTCAAAGAATTATTATTTTTTCTCATCTCTTTGAAATAAAGACAGATTTTGATTTTACTGACATATTATGGCCTGGATGTTGATGAGATTTTAGGTGGGAATGGTCGGCTGAAAAATTGATGGTCGGGGTCAGTATTTCATAATAAAAGTCAACTGGCGGGACAGAGAAACTGCAACTGCCACCTGTCACCACCACCAGCAGGGCGGTGGAAAAAGATGCCGCCATACCTGACTACACCTGCAGCCTGCTAACGCCAGATGGAAGGGCGGAGATTCCTGCCGACTATTGCCACAAAGACTGTGCCATCATATACAAATGTGAAAAAAGAAAAACTGCTCCACTGCCAAATGAACTGTCCTATGAAACTGCTCCAAATATTCTGCACAAGCGTCTTCAAAGCGTTCCTGCGTCCAGAACTGTCCTACGAAAGAACTATGCCATACGAAGGCCACACCCAACAAACAATGCTCTCTTTGAATTGCTGATACCGGGCCATATGATTTGACGCTGACTGTTTGCACTGAAATCTATATTTTGACATGGGTAGGGTTATAACATTTACAGTAAAACATTTGGTAAATTTAACTAATTGATTGACAACATTTTATATATACAAATTTTTTATATTTTAAAAACTTTTTGATGTCTATTTTTGATTTGATCTGATTTGTTTATTTTGCTATTTTAAAACAGTCAGTTTTTTGGACAAACATCAAACAGGGGGACTAGTAAGCTTAATGGTAATATTAAAACTAAGGGCAACTTTATGTATTGATAATATTTGATTTTTTGTTAAATTTATTGGTTAAGCTACAATATTTTAAAGTACAAAAGATAATATTGGTAAATTTAAAGTTTCAGAAATTGAAAACAGCTAATATGAATATAGATAAGATATAATTTATTTGAACCTTAATTATTATATTTTATTTTTTAAAACTTGGTCTTTTGATATTTTCCCAAATTCTCTTTTCAAATTTAAACACTGGCTTGGGATGCATTGTTGAATTTACTGGTTAAATATAAACTTTTTCCCCTCTTTTTAAAATAAATACACAAGCTAAATTTAGGTACTGCAAAACTTTATATATTAGTCTGAAAAATTCTCTAAAGCGATCTTTTTCAGAAGGGGGAATTATTAGTTGGTCTGGGTATGTCATTGCGAAATAAAAAATAAATATAAAATTAAAAGTTAGTCTTAATATGATAATTAGAGATAGTCCGTGAGAACGAATTTTATAGGAGGACCTTGGGGAATTTTTTGGACCATGGAGAAGGAGTAAGTTTCGGCAGAGACGACAAATTAAGGTGAATATGTTCCATTTCTATTTTTATTAATCCCTGGGGCCCTGGGGGAAGTTGTTATTTTTTGATTTTATTATTGAGGCGAAAGTTGCATTTGTTTAATGGCCGGAAGCACATTTGACATGCTATATCTATAACAATAAGTATTATAATAACATATTTTAATAATCATATTTTGTAAACAGGATTGGCCTTGTCAGATTTGAACTGGCTAAAAAATATCTTTATTTTCCTTGCAATCAATGTGCTTAGGTCATTAAAAAACCAGCCAAAGGCTGGATCATAATTGAATGTCACAACATACAGAATTTTTTCCACAGGACGGGCCTGCAGAACTTTACTAAAAATTTACTAACCCCTAACTAATAACACTACCAAAATGCTCTCTCTCAGAAGAAGGGATGTGAATAAAATGTTTATTAGTGACTAATAAAAATGTCCTGCACTCAGACCTGAGGTGATGGAGGGGTCAATCAGTCCAATGACGCCGACACCTGGTTCGTTCAACATCCGGCCTTCAGACCTGCCGGGTCCACTTCCTACTCAACCATTACCTTCAGAGAGACCACTGCTCGAGCCACCTGACCAACTGCTCGAGCCACCAGGGGGAGTCAACAGAGAAACCAGTCGACTGCTGCTTCCAGTGTCAGCTAACGAGCTGAGCATTACCCAATGGAAATAGGAGTAATGTGTCCCTTTTCCCCGGCGTTGCAAAAAAAAAAAAAAATGAGCCACACTTTCAGGAAACAAACCCCAATTCGATGAATTCCTACATCTCTGGCAGTAGATGTGGGCTAAAGGATTCATCCATCCATTCCCCTGACCGCTTGTCCTCACAATGATTGTGGGGGTGCTGAAGCCGATCCCAACTGGCTTCGGGCAGGAGACAAGGTGCAACCTGGACAGGTTGCCAGCCAAACGCAGAGCTGAAGGACTCTGTTTGAAAAAAAAAAAACAACAACAAAACGCAAGCAACAAAACCTCCCTAGCCCAAACGACGACAAGTCTTCAATCGCGTCCCGAATTGCACATACACAATGACACTCCTTTTAATCCTTAACTGCCATGCCAATTTCCTGAAATCCCCCGCTACAATTTTTTGACATAATCATAACCCACTGTCTTTATATGTGATATGCTTATTTTGCTGAAAAACCGAAAAAACACAAAAAACTGAAAAAACAAAATATCTTCTGATGAATCACACTGTTTGACATATGACGGGCGTCCTCTCTTGTTAAAAGGGTGTTTTTCTTCTTCCTGTGTTGCACCTGCTATTATGATGATGAAGATCCCGTGGGAATCCTTTGGTAAAAATGTTTAAATATTTAGTTGTTGGGCTTAGTTAGTGTTTACGTAAGCCCAAAGGGCGGACTGAAAGATATAATAACATTTTTAATACCTAAATTTATATACCAACTATTGTTACACATATGAACATTTTAATTTTCCATATTAACCTTTGAATTAGAAATCTTGTGTCTCAGCAGGGCACATGATGTTGACCTCGTATGCTCTAACCTTAAGCTTGAACGACGTTGTTTTGTCTAAAAAGTTCCTTCTCCGCACTTCTTTGCCAAAACACATTTGGCTCTCACAGTCTGCCTAGACACTGATTGGGCCAGAAATTCGTTGTTTTAAATACACGCACATCTCACCAATGAAAACAGAATTCGTTTTGAAATAATACACATACACATACATTATTGTCTCTATCAGTTATGTCCAGTTCGGGTTGTTTTGCGAGATATTGTTTTGGGGAAGTCAGACCCTTCAACTATGTCCCAGTTTATGCACCAAATTTGCCCCTGAACGTTTGTTTACATTAGACTTCGTCTTGCCACCTCCTTTGGAAAAGTACTGGCCGAAATAATCAGAGGGGCGGATTTTAAGAAACTATATATAGCGTCTGCAACCCGAAAGAGGGAACACATTCTGACGCTCAGAAATTCCACGTTCTTAAGTGATGTACCTGAGTGTTGAATGTTCCAAGAGATCTCTTGTTTGATTAAAAATCATTTTTGCAAAGAATGTATTTTTCTTACAACAACTCACCCTCATATTTGAACACGCAAGGAGGACAAAATACCTCTTAATCTTTCACCTGCTAACTTGAATCAGTAACACTAACCACCAACTCCAACTAGCAATGTGACAAGCGGCCGGCATTTGAGTGTTTCTTTTGTGTGTGTAAATTCTCCCTTGCTGTGGAACGGGCAGAGCCCGACATAGACTGACATGTTGATCAACCAATAGGCGAATAGTTCAACCCAAGACACCCTTAAGACCGCCCCTTCATTTGAATAACATTTCATGACGCTTGATTTCAAGCTGACAGCGTCTGCAGCATGAAATAAACAAATATGAGAGCAGAGCGTTTTTATTTGTAAATTTACATTTAATTCTATTTATATATTTATTCCCACATTTATTTTTACTTTTTGAATCTTGTTTTTGATTTTTTTTTTTATATATATGTATGTATGTATGTATTTATTTATTGTTTATTGCCATTTATATTTATTTTACTGTATTTGAATTGTATTTTATTGTATTTAAATTTCGAATTATATCTTTTATATCTGTTTTTATTTTCAATTTTAATTAATTAATTTACTTATTTATTATTTTTGTCATTTTTGTTTCCTTCATAGTTATGAAGGTGTTTTTTGGAAATATTTTTTTATAGGTGATATCACACAAAAACACTACCCATAAAGGCCTTTTTTTTCGAATACTAAAAAAACTAAACTAAATTTCTCCAGAACTCATCATCTGATTTTCAAAATTATATGGTAAGTTTAAAAAATGCAGCCAACTTAAAAGGATTAGGTAAAAAAAAAAAAATTCATTCATAACAATTTGTCATTTTCGTGTCCACTAACCTCCGACTGGGCTGATCTTGTTGGTGATTGCGTATCTCAGGATGCGCTCCTCCTTCACGTACATCACAAACACTCTCTCCATGGTGATCTGCAGGGTCTCCACAGGCACAGCCCGACTGTCGTGTCGACAGTCACGGAAGGTGATGTTCTGTTTCAGCTGGAACGAGAAGGATTCGGATACTCGGTCCGGTGAGACCACGGTGAACTCTCTCACGGAGCTCGAGGTGGCAACTGGAAACAAAAACACAAGTGCTTTTAAGCAAACGGTACACCTTAGAGGCAGGTGACTTCAGTGGTCATCGTGGTTACGTGAAGGGTAGTAATGGTATGTCTCCTTAAAAGGCTCCATGGTCACTTCAGCAGCGGGAGGTAGGAAAGGTACACTGCCGCTGAGGACAGTGTCCACAGTGAAGTGGTTGTTCTCATCGAGGCCTCGTCCTGTCTGCTTGATTGACAGCCGCTGGTTGCCAGGGTAAAAGACCAGTTCGGCGTGCCGAGTGAACTCAGCCCCTGGGAACCATGAATATTGAATAGATTATTAAATAGCAATTATTATATATTAATATATTATATACAAACAATAGGCACTTTTGGCCGGCAGAAAGAGAGACTCTCTGCCTTGCTCAAAATGATACCTCTGATTTGTTTACTTGCCTACGGAGAGAGTTCAGTGCGGCATCATCGTGGAAAGTTCCATACCTGTTGTTTTGAATCCTGCTTGGCTATTGGGCAGCTCCAGAGCAAACAGCCATCCAAACAGCTCTCCGATTGGAGCAGCCGGCATCAAGGCCCAACCCACTGGCTCAGGGATCTAACCAATCACATCAAGGCCAGCAGACAACCCAAGAGATGAATTAATATACAGTATGTGTGGTATATGACCTTTCATTGATTTTCAAGTAACATGAAATTAATTTACCTCACTGACAGCTGTGTAAGCCCTTCCATCTCCCACCACAATGTAAGCATGCAGGTCAATGTTGTTGAGCTCCACGGGAGTCAAACCCACGGTTACTGTTCCACTCAGCTTGCCACTGACGCGCTGGGGGGCCGCTGAAGACAAAAACAACGTCAGGCTCGGTGTGTTTCGCTGAATTAAAAAATTTGACGAGCGCACAGTGGGAGCTGACGACTAACCCTCAGGCAGGCAATGGCGGCCATTTCCGTAAAAGCCGGGTTGACAGTGACAGCAGAAGCCCGTAGCATAGTCTGAGCACAACGCATTCTGAGAGCACTGCTGCTGGAACCTGCGACAAACACAAATCAATAGCCGGAACTGAAAAATAACAGACAGACAACATCCCATATTATTATATGGTTTGTAACAGAAACATACCTTGCACATGTTTCCTTATTCTCAGTGGTGTAGTGAATCACTGAGAAACAGAAAAAAAAATGAAGATTTAGTATTAGTACTGTATGTCACGTGATATGAAAGCGCAACAAGTGCTTGACTTTATGGCAAATATAAAGTATACTGTCGACAGAAAGGAGGAAGGGAAAACATTCCTCAAACACACACACACATATTGGCATGCATCCACGCATACTGTATATACAGTATGCAACACTTGGAGACAAAACAGCTGTTGCAGTGCTGCAACCCACACCATGACCCTCATCTCACAGGCATGTTAAATGCTTCAATACTGATCTTTAAATGCTGCTTTAAAAAATTGCAATGTAACCAAATACAAATACTTCATTACTGTACTTAAATGGGTATATGCATTTTAAAGGGGAACTCAACCTTAAAGGGATACTTGACTCATTGAGCTATTTTCAACAGTAAAAAGTTCATATTTTGTCCAGAATGAATGTGATAACTTCATTATTTTTTCATCAACAATTTATACCTTTAAAAACAAATTTTTCCACTTGCTGTCGACTGAAGATGACATAACCTGTGCTGACCAAATCCAGAAAACAGGTGAGCCATGATTGGTCGTTACCTACTTCCCTAGCACAGGTGATGTCATCTTCAGTCGACAGCAAGTGGAAAAACTAGTTTTTAAAGGTATTAATTGTACAAGAAAAATAATGAAGTTATCATATTCATTCTGGACAAAATATGAACTTATAACTGCTGAAAATGGCTCATTGAGTCAAGTATGCCTTTGTATATTTCTTGACAATAATATGTTATATATGACTTTCTGATTAATTTTGCATTTGTGGAATATGAGTTATGCAGCAAAATCCAGCCGTTTTTATCCATCTCAGCAAGCGGCCATTTTGCCACTTGCTGTCAACCTAAGATAACATCAAGGTTGCTCAGGGCTCATGCAACAACCAATCACAGCTCACCTGTTTTCTGAAGCTGAGCTCTGATTGGTTGTTACCTGAGACCTGAGCAACTATGACGTCATTTTTACTCGACAGGAAGTGGCAAAATGGCCGCCTTCTGATACTGATAAAAACTGAAGAAGAAGACGAAGAAGAAGAAGACAAAGACAAAAACAGGATATTGGAACAAAACAAGGGCTTGGGTTTTAAAGATAAAATCCAAAATATCATTGAAATAGCATTCCATCATTCTATACCAAGAATTTTTTTATTTTCAATGTGTGTGTGTGAGGGGGGGAGGGGGGGGGGTTACTGTGAACATATTCTAATTTATGGCAAGGGACGTTAAAACACACGTGGTAGCGGCACAACAGCCGTATTGTAGTAAAGCTGCTGAGGATGAGGTATCGTTTCCCTCCACTTCCTCTCAGCCATCCTCCTTACATACATTTACGACTCCGTACGCCATAAATATACATTTCTGTGAAGGTGTCTTACCTCCTGTGTCAAAGTCAACATCTTCCTCCACACTGACCACATGACCTCCAGGGGACAGGGGTGGCTCGTTTCTGTGAGGGGGATACAAATCTCCCACATCCACAGGAATCTATAGGAGGAAAAACGTTGTTGAGCCAGCATTTTAAACTCCTTTTTTAAGCAGTCCTTTAGATTAAAAGCAGTATGATTGAGCAGCAACGTCATGTAAAGGGAAGGCAACCCAAATAAGTTATTTTCAATAATATGTTCTATGCGTCCTCCACTAGTGTAAACATGGCATTTTAAATAATATTGTGTTTGTGGAACATAAAGAAAGCAGCAAAAAACACCTGTTCTTTATCCCCATCTCAGTGGGCGGCCATTTTGCCACCTCCTGTCGACTGAAAATGACATCACAGTAGCTCATGGCTCAGGTAACCACCATTCACGGCTCACCTGTTTTCTAAATTTGGTCATGTGACACTCGCAAGGTGAGCCATGATCGGCCATTACCTGAGCAACTGTGATGTCATTTTCAGTCGACGGCAAGTGGCAAAATGGCCGCCTCTAAGATGGATAACAACAGGCGGATTTTCCTGTTTAATTCATATTCCACAAATGCAATATTAATACAAATATCAAGGTTTTAAGGAGATTAGATTACACCACAAATAAACAAAAATAGCAGAGGGTGAAGCAATTACAGTACTTATACAAAGAATGAAGTTATATACAGGTTACCACATTCTCTCAAGAAAAGATAAAGAAATATTACCAGAATTGGCTCTTCCAGTTTTACCTGTGGTTGTTGCTCTGGAGACCACGGAGCACCTCTATCTGGAATGGCTTCTTGAAGAGGAGGCGGTGCATACTGCCTCTCCACCACCTCTGAACCGTGCCTGGGTTCAGAGGTCACAGGTAAATCTTCAGCACCACGCGACACCTCGGACGCTGACAAAGGAAGGTCAGAGCTTCCCGGCTGGAGAGATTCACCAGCGATCACTGGCTGGAATTCCATATCTAAAGCTGTCAGGGGGAAATCCCTGTCCTCCTCTTGATGAGCAGGGTCAAAGTTGCTGTTGCCTGTGTACTCCTCAAAGTCATTGTACTCGGGGGTAGTGGCGCCCTGGGAGGAACAACCACCAAGGAATGACAGCTTGCAGAGGTATCATGCATTATATACTGTATGATGTATGATTTGAAGACCCTGCAAAGTGATTTCCTAGGGGTTTGCATCTCTCCAATAAAAGACAATTTAATACGAATGAGAATATCCACACAATTGGACACGTATCTCGATACATGGGGTGCAATACGATTAATGATGATATAGTGGAACAGTTCAATTCGGTGGGATTACGGTTCGATTTGTCAAGACATGAAGCCTTTGTACTCAGCAGTGGTTATCGGGCACAAGTTACGAGTTTCTTAGTAGGCTATTACTTAGCAAAAGCCTGTTAGCTTGTGAGCTAGCTCAAGAGCTAGCTGGTGTCTAGCTAGCGTCTCTTATTGTGGCGTGGAATGTCCCATGACAAACCAGTGGCATATATTCAAGCCACCAGAAGCTTAATTTTAGGTATATTTTCACGGCTCAAACGTATTGTATTGATATATTTTAACATGACATTATGCTTTTGTCACCAGTGCTTCCTTTATCACCCATCACTGTATTCCCTGGTTAATTAGCCCTCTCTTGACTCACGCAGACAAATTCACTGGTCCATGTGTATCTATCTTCGTTCTCTCCTCACCACCACTCACACACTTTTAGGATGTTATGAGCTTCTTTTTTTTCCACCTAGCCTACGCTACAATGTAATATAATATATTATCTAAGTATGTACCTATATTACTTTGTACTGGTCTGTAATTGTTGCTTTTATTTTTGCTTTGTTTCACTCTGCTTTTTGCAGGCAGTTTGGCACTGCAAATAAAACATCTGTTCTCAATTGCCTTACCTGTATAAATACATTGAACGTTAAAGGGTTAACAATTAAAATAGACAAATGTAGGTATCAGAAAATGTGTGGGTATTTGATTGACAGTTGACAGAGTTCAGAGCAGAAATAACGATTGTTGAAGCCTTATCTTATATTCAGGTACTTGGGGATTTTTTTTTTTCCATTCAGATTTGACAGGATTGTTAACAACACTCTTCTTTGTGGTTAGTCCATTTTAAAAGGTACATTTATTTTCATTTTACAGGAACTTTAAAAAGAAGAGAGAAAATTTACCAGATGTTGATCATGTTCTCTTGGGAGAGGCGTAGGAAGGACACCACCAATAGATGCTGGTACAATGTTGTCAAAAGAATAGCGGTTCCCAGTGTGGAAAAGCCAAACGCCTGGAATTCCAGTGTTACCAACCCTTGAATGGGGGGGGGAAAAAGAGCCATTTGAGCAATGCAATGATAACAGTTTTTGCTTGAGCCCCGGTTCCACAATAAAGTGCACATCATGTTCTGCACACCATCTTCTATTTCAGTACACCATTGTTGGGATGGGTACAAAGTGTCAACTACAGTTTAACATAGCACCCCTTGGGTGCAGCTAAACAAACAAGAGCCCATAAGAGCCCATTGAGTTGTCGACAGATAATGGTCAATTGTATGCGCCATTTGATTTATAAAAAAACAAAAACTACAAGGAGAGATGACTCAAAGCCATTTGTGTGGTTGTCAGCAACTGTAGCCTGTTACCACACAATTTTACGAGTCCCTATACATCATCGTTTCATGGTTAAATAAAAATAACAGCCTTGCTCACTTCACATTCAAGCAATGGAATATGGACTGGACGATTGTGACATCTGGAAGTGAACATAGAAGAAAGACTGCCTTTCTGTGCGATTTTTTTGTTGTCCATTCAAGAAGAACATTTGTGAGATCAGAGGTGTACTGATGTGGGCTCGCAATCTGTTCTAGTTCATCCCAAAGATGTTTGATGGATTTGAGGGTAAGGCTCAGGTCAAGTTCCTCCACACCAAACTCATAGCTTTATGGACCATGACTCGCAACACTCTTAAAAAGAAAGAAGTTTGGTTGGGGGGGTGGGTTTATTGTCGATGCCCTTGACCACGACTACAACTAATAATAATAAACTGGTTTTATATCAGTGGTTCTATAGAGCATTTTAAAACAACCACTGCTGTTTTCTTAAGTTGGATCTCAGGGGCAGCAGATACAATAAAAACAGCAGAGGCCCCAGAATTGAACCCTGTGGAAGACCGACCATACGTTCTGTTATATGAGTGAATTCATATTGCACTTTCTTTTTTTGCTCGACATAGTTAGTATGAAGGAATTACAATAATAAAGAAATCACGTGACGTACCATCACAATAGCTACAAGTTGACTACTGAGCACACAAAATTCCTTGCACCACGTATAGGTCAAGCAATGAAGCGTAAGCACCTGTAGCCAACGATGGCCAAGCGGCGCGTACCATCACGAATCAATTGAGTGTGTGTCTTAACCTCCACCGAATCCCTGAGACTGACTCACAGAACCCGGGTTAAAAAAACGCTGTTTTATATGGAGAGGTGCCTTGAGATATGAGTGACCGGATTTTTGAAATAGGAGTTTTTGCTTTGACATTTGAGCAAAAAAAATGAGACCTAAACTCAGCTCACTTCACAACAGCAATAGTTTGTCATTGTGAACAAATCTTTAAAAAAGAGGCTTTGATTTGTTTAATGCCACTAGTTGAAAATGAATGTCAAACAAAAAGCAATGAGAATTGCATATTTTAAACAAGCACATAACTTAGTGGAGACCAGAATGAATTAATGGTGTTTCCATTCATTTCAATAGGAAAAAGTGATTTAAGATACTAGGTACTTTTGAGATACGCACATGAATACGGACTGTATTGAACTTGTATCTCAAGGCACCTCTATAAAACTTTTCTAGCTATGCAAAGATGATAACTAGTTTTCAGAAGCAAAAAATGGTTTCCTATTTTGTCCGATCTGTGAACTTACCACATTAATGACCCTAAGGTAACTATCGTTAAAAACTATCATCTTACACAGATTGCTCTTATTTTGAAAGTTGAGAAATTTGGAATTATTTGCCTTATCACCTTTAATTGAAAGCTGTGACGTATCTGTTTAAAAAAAAAAAAGTATAAAATACAAACACAGATATACTGTATATTAAAGTGTTTGATGGCTTGTTTTTTTGATGAATTGATATTGAAGAATTTCGAAGTGGCCCTTGCAGCCTTACAGTTTGTTGTAGATTTGTTTCTGTTCGAGATTTGTTCAACAAGAGCAATCAAGCAAGTGGAAAATCACAGTTTGTACAAACTTGTCAAGATGTTTGATACTCTGCTCATTGCTGGTCACACTGTAGTAAGGCCCCTCAGTTCGGGAAAAAATGAGATAGGTGATTTCTCCTCTGCTGAATCCGACTCGAGCAGCAAGCTCGATCTCCACGTTATATGACTCCTGGGAAAAGAAACAAACAATGCAAAAGTTGTCCGGGTAGGCGAGGTTCTATTTTCACTGGTGTGTGGGGGACGCTAAGTTATGATGCTGAGCATCTGCATGCGGGAGTGTTCACCGAAAACAAGCACCTCCTTGTTTCTGCTCAGTTTACCTTGGGTCTCGTCCCAAAGAAGTTCAGGCCACCCTCGGGGTAGAGGAAGAGCACGTACGAGTCGCTTTCGTCGTAAGCAATCACTGCCTGGAAGGTGTTGACCTGAACAGAGGGAGCGAGTTTGCCTCTAAGTAAAAAACTATGAAGATTTCAATTTCTTCACGTAAGCAGAATCAGAATCAGATTTTTGGGCCAAGTATGTAAAAACACATTGAATTTGTCTTCATGTAAGTACATAAGGACGTAAATGTTATTTATTTCCCACTTCTCACAGAGAGGACTCACACAGTGTCACTGTAAAAGGACCTTTTCAATCTTTCGCAATATTAACATGACGCATCGTGAAGACTGTTCTACAGCTCACACAAGAAGAGGCGTCCATATTTGAAGGACTGTTAGTTACTCCATGTGACTATCATCTGCACACACACACACAATTCCCAAGCGAATGATGAGCCCAGCTGTCTTCCTGTGTGAGGACATCTTTCATGGAGATGTTAAAGAGCGGGACTCACACGTCTCGTCACCTATATCCATGGAAAGCGTCCATGTGTAATTGTTTACCACAACATCTTTAAACCATCTTCTTTGTAGTTTCTTGCAGCCTCGGGGCTTGTTTTAATTAGTGAGTCTGGTCTGGGAGATTATGGGGTGTCCATGTGAAATCTGCTTGCTTTAATACAGCATCATAAATGTGGTCATGTTGAAGGAGCAGATCAATCAATGCCGACATACAGTGGATATATAAATATATATAAATTTAAAAAACACTTTCAAATTCAAGTTAAATGACCATCAGCAAACACATGCCACCATTTAATACACATCTGATTAACCCCAAATACATTTTAGATGTTCTGGTAGGCTTTTTCTGACATTTTCTTTTGAGCAGAATTCAGAAGTTATAAGCGTGAAAATCAAGTTTAAAATTAAAATTAAAAAAAACTTGCTACCAAACATAGCAGTCATTTGAATGGCGCAGATTACAGTGCTGAACGTGTTTGCGTAACTGCGCACCTTAAAGCTTGCAAGCATTGTTTATTAAAGAGCTTTCAGCCTTAAGTGACAAAACAACAGGCAACAGGTGCTCTTGGTGCCATTTTTATATGTCCTAATTGGAGTTTATCGACAAAAAAAAAACACCATTGCAAAGCTTGAGAAGACGCAAGTGTACGTTTATAAACCTCAGTTCACTCTTCCCAATTTCCAGGACGTATAAGAGGCTATTTAATTTTTTTAAACATATTTATTTTGTCAATATCCTGAAAGCGAGGGAACAGACGGAAGCATCACGGAGCTTGCTAGCGGACGTTCATGTAACCAAACTAATGGAGTGACGCTCATTTAAGACCTTGCTCCTACATGTCTCTTGATCGCGTCCCGGTGTTGTGTCCTCGGTCCAACTCCTGGGGTAAAGTGCACACATTCAGTCAAATAATAAGCACTTAAATAAGCTTAACTGGTGTGTCCTGGCAGAGGGCAGTCAGTAACGACACACTATGCATGTTTAAAATAGATTCAATAAAAAAAACATCCACTTTCCAACGGTTGAAATGGTCCAAATCAGCGCTTCCCCTCGTTAGACTCTATTAGTTTTCTATGAAAAGTTGTTAGCAGGCTACCAGCCGGTCTACCCATAATGCACCGCGCTGCCGAGATGTGCACTTCGCTTATTGCGCTAACACTGACTGCTATTCCATATGCTCCAAAATTACCACCACCTTGGTTAAGGCCCCAGCACCTGCTTAAGAACAACTGCCCATTCGCACCCACCCCCAAGCCAATTTGTCCTTTGTGTGGTTGTGTTTGACCCACAGGGAAAAGGCAAATAATTACGGCACACAGACACCACCCCATAAAAAAACAAAGGCTTTTACCCCCTCACCATTCCATTATAAGTGTGACGGTGGATGTGAGGTGCGCGCACACACACACCAACTGTGTTTGGTCTCTTTGTCAAACGTTCAGGACAGCGATCTAGTAATGATTTTTTCCCTTAACTTTCACATATAGACACAGCAAATTCACAGTGACCTGCAAAAAACACACAAAAACATATTGCAATGGCGGGAACTGGGAAGTGTACTTAATTGTACTTTTGAAGTATTTGTACTCTACTTGATGTTTTGTTTTTGTTTTTGACGACTAAAACTGACTAACTGTATTACTAGTCATACTTGTAGCAGTCAGAGTAGTTGTCATGGCACCCACGGAGGATGTGGCTGTTGTGTTCCATATCAAACGCTACACTATATGCGACAGGTCGCTAAAAAATGAACAGCAGTGAGCACATAACCCATGGGGCCAACTTTTAGACACCCCCGATGGAGATGGATCAACAGTGTCGAAAACTTCCACTTTGAGACCAGTTTTCAAATGTTTATTTTGTTTGGCTTCAACATCAAAGAAACAAATGAGCCCAAATAACATTTGTCATCTGTTTTCCTTTAAAACGGTGTTGCGTAAACCTATGTAGTAAGCAGGTTTGCGCAACTATTGTACTGATTCCCTCTGACCGAACAATGACCTACGGACAGTCGCGGGGGAGTCAACTTGGGACCAAGAACTCAATCATCATGGGCAGAGACAGACTAGCCATGAGGAATTTCGGGAGATTCCCTAACGGCCGGTCCATTAATGGGTGCCACCATGCGCACTCCCTTTCCCTAGCAATGAACAACGAATAGTAATCATTAATAATGGAATAATCAATAATAATAGAATAATTGCTTCTACAAATATTCTATATAGACAGACCTAGTGTGCGTGCTGACAGGGTGGACAATGACAGGGTGGACATTTTTGGCTAATGTTGGCATTTAATGAACACATAATGCGCTTTTACTTAGCAACATGCAACAGTTAGCAAGCTGACTGTACTGTTAGGCAAATATATTTGAGAAAAAAGGAGTCGCATATGTTCAATCTGCTTTGAGCCAGAAAGAACACCCGTGTCGATCAAGTGGGCCCAGAGAAACAACAAATACAACTAGGAGGAATAATAGTTCCTATTGTTTTACACAGAATGATAAAAAAGGGTAAATAAACACGGAGAAGAGGCAAGAGTACATCACAGTGGACATCTGATATATTGAACAACACACAGCTTTGAAAGAGTTTAAAAAGCTGCAGGAAAAACAATCAAATGTGGAATACAAAAAGACAAAAGTGGAATATGGCAAATGGCAATATTATTTGAAGGTTGGGGTTAGCGCTGCTAATGTTTTAGGTACTTGTGCAGCTCTGGAAATAATTAAGACCAAAACATATAGGAACGTTTTTCAGTATTTTGACCATTTTTCATTTTCTGCAAATAAAGGACAATATTTGTATTTAGAATTTGGAAGCTAGGTTGTCAGGAGTTAAAAAAAACAACAACACATACCCATATTGTGGTGCCTTGAGATATGAGTTTAATCATATCATATTTCCCCGTTTAAATGAATGAAAATGCCAATAATGCCTTCCCCCTAAAAAGCAGGGGGAAAAAAATCTTTAAAGAAGGAAAATAGCACTACACATTATTCAAATTTATAAAAACGTACAGTAATAACATAATTAAATCAAATGTAAAGAATGCAACAATTTTTGTCACGCTTTTTGTTTCAATTCAATGGATATTTTGCTGCTCAGTCAGATGTGCGTGCCTGGGACAGTGACAAATTAATTTCAAATTTGGGTTTACAGATGAAAAAAAAACAGCTTGTAATAATAATGCATCAGATTTATAAAGCACTTTTCTAGACACTCAAAGATTGCTTTACAATGGAATGGATACATTATTCATGCACTCACACATTCACACTCTGGTGGTGGTAAACTACTTAAGTAGCCACAGGTGCCGCGTGGCTGCCAGTGTGCGCCTACAGCCCCTCCGACCACCACCAAACATTCCCACCTTCCATCCACCATGTGAGTAGCACTGGTGGCAATGTGTGTGAAGTGCCTTGCCCAAGGACACAACAACACTTACTGCTTACTGAACGACCGTCTCTACACCCTGAGCCACGGCCGCCACAATAAACTATATCTTGTAAATCGGATCATTCGTATTTTGGGCATCAATGTAAGGCAAAATCTGAATGGTCTTTAAAAAAATATATATTGCGTAACAGTGATCATTTAGGACAACGTAATCATCCATCCATCCATCCATTTTCTTGGCCGCTTTTCCTCACTAGGGTCGCGGGGGTGCTGGAGCCTATCCCAGCTGGCTTCGGGCAGTAGGCGGGGTACACCCTGAACTGGTTGCCAGCCAATCGCAGGGCACACAGAGACGAACAACCACACTCACATTCACACCTAGGGACAATTTGGAGAGTTCAATTAACCTGCCATGCATGTTTTTGGAATGTGGGAGGAAACCGGAGTACCCGGTGAAAACCCACGCAAGCACGGGGAGAACATGCAAACTCCACCCAGGAAGGCCGAAGCCCGGACTCGATCTCACGTCCTCTGCACTGGGAGGCGGACGTGCTAACCAGTCAGCCACCGTGCTGCCTGACAACGTAATCATGATGTGAATTTTTGATACAGTGTCATCTCCACAGCACACAGTGGAGTCCCGTCCCCCAAGACAAACGTCACCTCAGTACGCACACAGGACTGCGCTTAATCAGTTCACACATCCCCAACACTCCACCCCCACTCAACTCCACCCAGCACCTCAGGCGAAACTCTTCAAAGCAAGATGCTATCAGTCCAGAGACCCCCAGACTGCTGTGATGGGCAAGGCCGTTAATCCTCCTGCCCCCAACTTCCTCTTAACACATTCAACAATTTCACACATTAGCAGGCTCGCATCCATATTGTCACAAAGTCTTAATCAACTTCCAGCTATTAGCCATGGATGTTCAGTGCATTTAATATTTGCACATTTGGCTTTTTCTTCAGTTGGGCTGAGGGGGGGGGGGGGGGGGATTGAGATAAAACAGCTTGTGAAACACAAGCAAAGACAAACACAGATGAGAAAGCGAGACACGGGGAGATCCCCTGTGGTTTTCCTCCAACCACTCCCTCCATCATCCATCCATCCATCCGATGCGCCCCAAATGTAAAGATAGCACAGCAACTTTAGTTAGAGGCGTGCTTTTATTCAGCTTCCTTGATCATGCTGAATGCTCGAACCAGGGATGGCAAAAGTACTCACACTGGTGCTTAACAAATACATGTGTAAAAAAAACAACAACAAAAAACTATAGAAATACAAGTACCAATTCAACTTTTGTACTAAAGTTGTACAATGTACTGACTCAGAAATGTGAGGTTAAAAAGTAAAAAAAAAAATTCTATTGCCAATTGCAACATTCAGTAACATTGGAGTGGATGGAATTTCTTCCTTGTGTTCTCCCAAAAAAATTGTTGAAAGTACTAATGCAGGTTGACTTAAACCTATAAACCAAACGTATCATATTAAATACAAGACAATTTCAGCCCTCTATTTCATGAGTATAATATCCCCCCCCCCCCCCCCATTAAATTAAAACCCTGACATATATGATCTGACACATGCATTGCACGGATATTCCGTTAGAGGGCAGTATCGCCCAGTTGACGGCTTTTTCAACGACTTTGCAAGATCGCCCAATTGAGCGAGGAGAGACACCTACACTTATTAATAGTGGGAAATGCTCTTTCAGATTTTTGGAAATTACTAACATGTTTCATATGTCTGTTTATTATTATTATATTTTTGACAGATATAAATGTATGAATTTAAAGCATTATGTGACCGGATGTATCAAATATGACAACAACAAAAAAATGTTCAAAAGGACCAATAAATACTCTGTTTACAAACAATCACAATTTTATATACATTTTATAGTGTTAACATGCAAAAAAAAAAGGGGGAAGGGGGATCAGTAAAGTGCAGATCCCTGGCAGAGGTAACCAATCTTAATTTAGATCATCTTAAATACATATCTCCTGCATAATGCATTCAGTTATTTCTCAAAGAAACATTAAAAAATAAAAAATAAAAACTCGTGTAGATATTCCCCAGTATTGGTTTCGTTAGCAAAAGAAAGAAGCAGTCACCAACAGATTTGGGGATTGGGATCATTTGTATCTGCCTGTGTGTAAAATGAAAGGGAGGGCAGGGGAGGACATTTTGATGACCCTTAAAGATGACCTCTAACCTTTTGAAAAGGTTAAGAGGTAGATTAGAAGCTGAAGGAGGAGTACAAATGGACCTCCCACCTACCCCTGAGGCTGAATACATGAAACCAGCAGGAATTCAGACTAATTGCTCACTATGTGTTTTACTCTTGTGGTCAAGTCCTCCGCATCCATCTTACCTTGTTGGAGGCCCCCCCACTGCTTCGAGTGGGCTCCTCATATGCGGCCACGTTCTCCCATGTTGCCACCACAGCGTGGGTGGGTGTGAATTTGGCGTCCGGGAAGCCTTGCTGGACTTCCTGGGTTGGCAGGTGAACAAACGAGCGCATGGATGATGGGGGAAGAGAAAAGAAGAATACACTTGGCAAGTATTTGACTTATTTACAAAACGGTATGTTTAACATCAATTTGCCTTCAAAGTGAGAACAACCCCTTTGCTCTTTTCCTTGAGTCAACACACCTGGGCCACTCTGTTGAGCACGCTGGGCGTCTCAGTCACCCTGTAGTAAATCTGTCCTCGCCCTCCACTGGTGTCCATGTCAGCCAGAAACGGCGCCACCGCCGGGAAGTCGGTGGGGAAGCCGTCGTCCACGTACTGCTTCTCCATCGGCAAGTCCTGAGCTGATATGATCCCGTTGGTGGCCACCTGGACAATGTCACAAAGAAATCATCGGGTCAATGTGATTTTTGAACTGCGGGAACACGAGCACCCCCACCGATCCCAAGTCCATCACAACGGAACATCAGTCACTCTGCTGGGCACTTACAGTACGTGCCGTTTACATGAACAGTGGATATAAAAAGTCTGCACACCCCTGTTCTAATGTTATTTTTTATGATATAATAAAGGATACCAACAGAAACCATTTTGAAAGGGGAAGTAAAGATAAACAACAGATAATGTGGTTGCACAAGTGTGCACACCCTCTTATAGGTAAGTATGTGGCTGTGTTCAGAATTAAGCAACTCAGATTAAATGGGAGTCACCGTCCACTTGACACCATTTTAAAAACAAACAAACCTCTAACTAACTAAATAAAGTTCAGATGTTCTTGTAGGCTTTTCCTGATATCAGTTTATTTGCTGCTTGAAAGTTGTAGGTGAAAACTGACTATATTGAACTGTTACAGCCAAACGTATTTGCTTACATGTGGGGTTTTAGTTTTGGCATTTTGGCAGGTATGTTTGGTGCAAACAAAACAATGCTCATCGCTACAGTAAAAGAACACCATACCTACATCGATGATCAATGATGATGGTGGCAGTATCATGTTTGGGGATTGTTTTTCTTCAGATGGAACTAGTCATGACATTAGCACAAAACCTTCAGGCTTCTGCTACAAAACATCTGAACTTTATTTAACCGAATGCACTTTAAATGGTGGCAGGTGTGTTCTGACTTCCACTTAAGATGAGTTTGAATGTGATCGGTTAATTCTGACCACAGCCACATCCCCAGTTAGAAGAGGGTGTGCATACTTGTGCAACCACATATTTCAGTTGTTCATTTTTAGCTCCCCTCTCAATGATGGATTTTAAGAAATCATTGAGTTATACAGGTTATATATTAATAATTGAATAATGGGGAAAATGCAATGATTTATCTTTGTCTCACTTTTTTATTACCACAAAGCCCTGGCAAATTTGAACAGGGGTGTGTTACCTTTTTATATTCTCTGTAAGTGGTATATTTACCCAAGCTTTACACCTCAATTCACTGGATTACTTGAGTTTTCTAAATATCCACTGCATTTGTATTGTTTACTTTGTATATTAGGAGCAAGCAAACATTTACTCCAGTAATTCAAAGGCAACCCCTGCACAATTTTGAGGCTCTAATATGATCCAATCATCACCAGGAAATTATATAGCTCACAAACCCTCCTCCTAATAGATGAAGCAGCTGTCATAAAAAAAAAATAATAATAATAATAATTATAAGCATACACTTAACAAGAATAATTTGCAATGTGTTGACAACAATTCTACTCCCTTTACTTGAGACTAAATAAAAAAAAAGCTCAATTCCTGGGCTCGTTCAACCGCTGCATGTACCGTACATGTTAAATAAAGAAAATAATTACATGCTATTTGAGAAAACAGAGATGTTCACTTTTCCGAGTGAGAGCACTTGTATGCATGTTGCACAAGTGGAGGGCAAAAAAAAAAAAGTAATAAGCATGCAAATGTACTTACAAAAAGCTGATAGAAGGGGGTGTCGTAGAAGTAGAAGGGTTTAGGCAGAGACAAGACTTTGGAAGTTTCATCGTCTCCTTCTTCCAAAAGTGAATCTCCACTTAACATGCCATAGGGGAACATTTGGGCCCTCTGGATGGCTGCAACCACATACATGCTGCAGCACAAGCCCAGAAGGTAGACAGGCACCATTTGCCCTCGCTCCATTGTAGAGGGCCGAAGAAGAAGAAGAAGCTGCAACAAGGAGACAGCTGGACTCACAGGGAGGAAAAGAAAGAGGAAGAACTCCTCAACTCCACTCAGCAGAGGCGCTAATACACCAAGAGAGGGAGGGAGGAGTTAAGGAGATGCTGGGGGAGCGTTGGGGGGGGGGGGGGGGGGATGTGGGTGGCGACAGCGGTGGAGGCAACATCTGTCTTGAATTAAGACAAAACAAATAGAGCGTTTTTAATCCAGATGTAACTTTATCTGTTTCACAACAAGGAAAAGCATGAATTATTTTTACACACTTGGACGCTATCACCACCGTGAGACAAATCACATGCAGTACTTTGGCATTGGTCATATTCCCCAAGGAGTGCTTGTATTTTCTTCACATAAAGATCCCCAGATATAAATGTAATATGTAAAATTTACACCTGTTAGTATATGCAGTAATCCCCTATAAATGACATTCCAGTTGAGATCACCCCCGCGATAAGCGAAATTCGCATTATTTAGAAAAAAACAAATTTAAGTACTGTGTAGGCATGTTTTGATAGCATTTACAGTTCTTACTTTTTTCTTTTCTTTTTTAAAGGTCTTTAAACATGTTTTAATGTAAATACAAACACATTTAATACGAATAATAGAGAGAGAGCAAGAGCAATGGATAACACAAAATATTGAAAAGTCTAACAGTGTACCGACGTGTTTACACAAAAACTAACAAATTTAACTTACCTCACAATAAACATCAATAATCACTTCCAAAGATATATATTATAAAATAAACATACAGTTGCTACTTTTCATAGGCGTAAAAAGCAGGATTTTATCAGATCACATTTAATAATTTCCAACATAAACTAGGCTGTGTTGAAGCACTTCCTGTTTTGTTCTCATTTACACCATCTCAAACACAATGTGTGCCGCCATCTAGCTGCCAACAGTGTAATTGTACCCAATATAAACGAGCGTTAGACCAAAGTTCAGTTGTTAAATCTATATTTAAAAAAGAAATATAAAAGTAGATTTTCAGTTCAGTGGTGATTTGAGATACAAGTTTAATTTGCTTGTAGCTAAAAGCACTTGACTCTCAACTCATTTTAGTCCATTAAAATGAATGGAAACACCATCAATCCTTACAAGCCTCCCACACAAAACATAACAATAACTAACTGAGAAGGGGGGGGACACACGATCAAAACATATTGACAATTCCGAGCTCATGTCACAATTAGTCAAAATGGCTGTCAATTCAGTAAAATAAAGTTCTCCACTCAAAAAAGCATTAGATTTTGGATCACTGTAATTTGATTTGTGAGGATTATTTTGATTTCAAAATGTGATGGAATGATGATTATGTCATTTGACTACCATAACAATCGTCTTGGTTTGGTCAGTAGTCACAGGAAAAAGCAACACAGTACGCCGTTTGTTTTTGGAAGCATTTGTATTGTGTTGAATTGCAGAAACATGAGAAATATCCAGATGCTCGAAATTGTCAATTCCCTTTGCTAAAGTAAGGTAAGCTGACATAACTAACTGCTAAATTAGCAAACGATAATTGAAAACAGTACACTTTATACTTAGTGTTCACTGTTTGTTTGCAAATCATTCTCATCGCCAATAACATCTGACAATTCTCTTAAACAAGTTCTTCTGCACCAAAGCATGAATTCAAGGACACCTTGTGTGTTAAAACTAAAACCTTAGTTACAGTTCTCCTCCATAAGAGAACATTATTTATGCATGTGCGGTGTATCAAAACTGCTCGAATGATTGCAATTTTGGGGAAACGTGGTCTAGGTTGCCATCTAGCGTCTGTAACAGTACATTGCATATTTTTTATGATATGATATATGTGTACTGACTGTGTAGTTCTCAACTTAGCTCTCAAATATCATTTATCACCATTAGATTAACATTAGAAAGACAGACGTTTCATTCCTATAAAGTATATTTAATATTAATATAAGAAACTGATAATATACTGTTTTAACGTTAAAACTGCACTTAAACATAGGGAGAAATAAACTGTACTTAAATAATAATTTATTACAAATGTATTGCACATACGTTTTTTAATTGACGTAAATAAAGGTTTAAAAACAATCCGTTCTTAAAGAATGAATGCAAATGTTTTTTTGTTTTTTTTTTTCACATGCCACTAGAGGGAACCCATATACCACTACATTAGTACAGTCGTTCTCAAACTTTTTACACCAGGTTACAGTACCACCTAAAAATAGGTGCTCACTGCTCCAAGTACCACAACAGTCACTAACATTAAATTGCAGCAGCGTAGCAAGTCACTGTAGCATTATGCACAATTTGAACATTACATTGCACTAAATATAGGAAAATTGTACTAACATTGAACACTTGAACTGTTCAACACACTTGAACTGTATTTGGCCAGCATTCGTGAGCCTGAGTACCACCAAATATCACTGCTGTTTTGTATTATTATTCTAATTTTGAGTTAGTTTAAAACTGAGTGATTGCATTTTATGAAGTTCTATATTATTTTTTCCCACAGGATTATTCCAGTGCAGGATTCACGCAATAATTTCAGCTCTATATCAGAGATGGCAAAAGTACACACACTGCAGAAGAGCAGATACATGTGTAAAAAAATAACAAAAATAAAAATAAAAATAAAAATAAAAATAAAAATAAAAATAAAAATAAAAATAAAAATAAAAATAAATACAAAATACAAAATAAAATAAAATAAAATAAAATAAAATAAAATAAAATAAAATAAAATAAAATAATAAACAAAACAAAAAATAAAAAATAAATAAATACATTAATAAAAACAAATAAAAAAATACAAATACTCTGTTAATTAAGCAGAAGTGATAATTCAATTCCTTCACTAAAGTAAAAGTAAAAAAAAAGTATAGATCTTAAAAAAAAAGTAAGTAAAAAGTAAAAATGTATATTATGTAGTGATATTTGAACAGTTTAATATTTTGTTACTTTCCACCATTGCACTGTGCAATGCAATTGTTCTATGCTGTAATTAATGATCATGACTGCAATAAATATATGATGCTGCCGACCTCAGCCTGCATTTGCGGAACCAGACACCCACACACACACACAAAAATCCAATAAACTCATTAATAATTCAGATGGGGGCCATTAGTGTGCACACGGAAATAAATGCACAGAAATGATACATTTCTGTCACCATTGGGACATCGCTTGCAGTCATTTCTGGGAAAATCACTGCCACCATAGCCTTTACTTAAATTTCACTTGTCCCCATTTGGAATCACCTAAGCCTGTGAGTGCGTGTGTGGTGTTTTGTCATGTCCAAGAATCAGCCCTTGTTAGTACTTATTAAGCCCCTGCCAAGCTGCCACCACAACAAAAAGCTGTTTACGAGCAAGGGATTCACAGATTCAAGCCTTAATCAATTGGATAGCATACACAAAGAGCAAAGGGCACTGCTCTCTTGTTCTAGGGTCACATGGATTAGCGCAGACTGAAAGGTGGATCAGTTAGAAATGGCAGCATGTATGTACTACAGAAAAAAAATTTGGGAGGGAAAATATTAATATTGTAAAAATGATAATTGGACAGAGCGGGAGTGTCAAATTTGTTTGACAAAAAGACTGAGCTCTTGGAGCAGGCATTTGTGCATAGCCAAATAGAATATCATAATATTCAACAACTTAAAGTCGGTACGAATAAAGTTTTATCACACTCCAAGCATCTAATAAATCAAGCTTTTTAGATATGTGTTCCAATTTTTGTGACATAACAGCCATAAAACCTTTCAAATGGGCGCTGAACTGAAGTTCCAAAACTTTTTGCCAGGCAACAATTTCTCAACATCGCTCCAATGTCAGTTGGCAAACTATGGGCATTGGAATGACATTCTTGCAAAATCTGCAGCATAAGCTATGAAATGCCAAGGGCCTTAGATGTGTCCAAATGAAATATTAATAGAAAATAGGGAGTATTGAGTATAGTGATATTTGGCACATCATGTACATTACACTTTGCATTAACTGTAAAAATAAATATTACTGGAAAATCATTAGATAAAAAGATTTTATACAATTACCATGTACTGTACAAACATGTTTTTTTCTTGTCTGTGATTCAAATGTCAATTTTTTTTTTCACTTTTACCAAAGTAAAACAGTTAAATCAGTACTTCTTCTTTTTCCATTTACTGTATATGGTCTCTTTTTTTTTTTGCGCACTTTTGCCTAAAAATGTGAGTACTGTATTTTGAGAGTTTATCTGTATTAATAGGCTATTTATAACTATTGACACTCAAAGGAGAAGTAAATCTTCACAATCGTTAGTCATCGTGTTGTTTTCCAGAAGTGCCTGTGACCGCCTATCACTTTCTGGAAGTAACAATGAGTAGTGGTTGGTGTATGATGTGGTTTGACTTTGACTGTTCAGTACTTACTTTTCTAGCTGTGCAGCATTTGCGGCGGTGGGCGTGGACAACCCGCATGACGTCATCGCACCTCTCCCACTAGCCCGGATCCCTTATGTCAGCTCCTTCTCCATTTCTCTTCATCTCCATGCACGCACGGATCTTGGCGCCACGTTTTTTCACGCTGAGGACTGCAAACATGACGAAGAGGACTATTCCGGTGCGAGAGGTGATAGCTTTGTTGTAGCTATTGTTTTCTTGTTGAATTTGATTGTTTTGGTTGTATATTCCGGTGACTGCATGTACACTATCTCTCTTTCATTTGACGCAACTTGGGGAAGGAATTAAAAAAAAACAATAACAACTAATTTTAACATCCACTCAAGACGACTTTCTCTTGTTATGGTATTTATTAAGTCAGCATTTGACATTTGATGTCAGCTTTTTGTTCCTCATTTCGATTGAGCCCAATTGCGCACTTAAGCACAATGCTTTACTTAACTGGACAGACATTTGATATATTTTTAAAATTTTGTTTTCTAACTATAACCAAGGTAAAAGTCAAGTCAAAAGGTGCTCTTGCATGTAATGACATAAAATGTACAATTACAGTAAGTAGCCCAGTTTGCATTAACTATTGAACCAGTGGACATATTTACAATTGTAAAACACACAATTTAGAACTGAAAGAGAAAATAAGAAACCACGTGTTCCATGGATGCCTAATGTGTTAGTAATCATAGACTAAACTTAAAGGTTTCACATATCACCAATTCATTCTTAGTGGACCTAACCAATATATCCAGTGGTTGTACATATACCACCAAATTAGAAAAACTAAATGAATATTGGATACTAAACTAAGGTCTATAAACCTCTCAATAGAACAAAATACGCAGAATCATGGGTGTCATATAGAACTATACATTTCTCAAGAACCAGTAATGAACGCCTAAGAACAGCAATGGTGTACAATGGTGCTATATCGACCAATGGTTGTATAAAAAAAACAAGGGTGCACTATATAATACCCTCCAAAGCGACTTTATTTCTCTAAAGTGTAGGGTTTTTTTTTCTAAAGAGACAGACAACTTTAATGGAGCTCCAGGCTGTCTGCCGTCTGTTAACTGTCAAAAGGGCACGGGAGCACATCTAAGTTATGGTATGTCCATTTAGTGTCCCACCGCTGCTAAAATTGAAAGAGTCATAGAATAGTTAAAGGGATGAATGGAAAACATGTGAAATGTTTTGACATATAGCTGAAAGTTTACAGTACGCTGTCACAGTCATTTTAAGTACATTTTTTGGGGTCTTGCATTGAGTTTGGTTGCTGCTATTTATCATTTTTAATGTGCAAAAGGTACAGTTGCTAATTTTATATTTTTGTAAAATAAAACGTTTTGCCGTGTTTTAGGTGTGACTTTTTTTTTGTTGCTCTTTTTTTTCTGTTTGCTTTGTTTTGTTTGGTACCACTGCCGTAATTGTCACACCCACCTAAGTGGGGCGAAATTCATTTTCCGCATTTGACCCATCCCGTGAGGGAGCGGTGAGTGCCGTGTTTATATTTTATAAATAATAGCCTGATCACTAATATTGTTATTGATTTGAAATGTTTATCTCGAGAGCCTTGTACAACTACAAACGATCCTAATTTATTTGGACATTAAATAGTCTAGGCAAAAAGTGCAGTTATGAAAGTGTTTCATTGTTAACAAAAGAAAACACACAATGAATGAACATGACTGTCATGTGTTTTTTGCATTTAGAATGCATATGTACATCTGGCGCTCTGTTCAGTCATTTGATATGCCATTTCATGACCTTTGCCAAGAAGTGTACCATACAAAAGCTTATGACCATCAAACACACTCTAAATACTCTCTGATTTTGGGGTGTGGCTAAATCGGCCTCCAGTGACACATTTGGGTGTCTGGCATGTTAACCGCCAAGTCCTTCATTCAAATCAACCCATTTCTACCACTACAATGTGCAGTTAGCTAGCTAGCGTACTATGTTTCCACCCTTAGAATTAATCTTCCCTGAATGCCACAATTTATAGAACAGCTCGCTGCTGTGTTTTACGGTAGATATAAATGAAAAAGAGGTGGCGCCGTGGATGAGCCCACCGCCCAGAAAACCTGTAATAGCTTGCAAGCTAGCTGGTAGGTAGCCACTCTTGTGTGTGTCGAAAGCTCCCATGATGATACGGTGGCATATATACCAGCCACTGGACGTTTTAAGTGGATGTAACGCTTGAAGCAATTAATATTTGAACACAAATGGTGGTGCAACACATAGACAGTCAATATAACAATATCAACCAGAGGTGGGCACTTCCGTCTCTCCGTCGGTTCATCATTGACGGTTGCCCAGCTATCGGTGAGTGCTTTTGGACACAAAGCCTCAAAAAAATACCCAAACTGAAAAGAACCCTTTGTACTGACCCCGATCGACGGACGAAAACCTGCTTCAATCGGTGCGCAGTCCGTGTATTTTTTCGAAGCTTTGCGTCATAATGCATTCACCGGAAATGTGGGTACTCGTGGAAAATGTGGGCATCCGTCAAAGACAAGGAAGAGACGAGAGATGGAAGTGCCCAACTCTGATATCCACAGCACTGACCTGTATATATTACTGAAAAGCCGTTAGCCCATACACGCCCATACATGCCGTTGAAGCCACAGGGCGGCCATATTACCCCTCCCATCTCGCGAGCAGACGACTGTATAAACTATATGTATGCGTACAGATTAGACATATACAGCTCGTAGGCTCTGAGTATAGGAGTGGGGGGTTGGGGTGGGGGTGGCTGGGTGCTCACTACTTTTTAACAAGTGGACTGTGCTGCTTTGAACATCCCCTTTTTCTTTTATCGCTCAATTCCTTAGACCCCAATGTTAGATTTGGCATTAGCATCTTTTGTTGAATTACAGTTATAATTCTTTAATTAAAAATATACAAGTTTCCTCCTGTGAACATAATTAAGCATATCATTTATACATGTATTTAAGGCAAGTTGTTGTTGCTCTTCTTTATGTTTAACAAATTTAAAACATCATTAAATCATGCTGTTTCTACTAAGTACTGTCTCAAATGTTCTCCAATTTCAATACAGTAAATGTATAGGATCGTATGGCGAGAAACTATCCGCTATCCAGTAGTATATACAGATCAGTGATCCACAGGCATCTAAAAAAAAGTTGTGAAAGTCTTCTTCATGTGGTCTCGTCTGTATTATACTGCCCCTTGCTGGCCAAGGTACGCACAGCAGAAGGAGCAGCACAATATCCATTGAATGGAAGCAAAAATGATTTGGTGAAAACGGTTTAATTCTTTACATTGTATTTAATTATGTCATTACTATGTTTTTTTTGGAAAAATATTTTAGTGTGAAAGACAAGTATTTTCAGCTACGGGCGTGGTCACAGAATAAACTCGTATCTCAAGGCAGCGCTGTAGCTTTGTTGCTATGCCAGCAAACGTATAGTGGCAGGCAGAATATTTGAATTGTTTTCCATTAGATGGCAGAAGGTAAATATTGAACTCGTGTAACTACTTTTGGCGACATCTTTGTTTGGTGCTGTGCCGTGAGATTTTATCTAAAAGGTTGGGAAACACTGCTCTACTCAGTGCAACTCTAGTCGTAACTTGCCTTGACACTGTCATAGATAAAAGTGATGTCACGTCTGGGTGCTATCTTGCTCACAAGGTCACATTTGTGTTCAGACAGGATGACTGCTGACAACGACGTAGTGAAATGTTTTTGACACCATTTTGGAAAGCTAGAGACATATTTCGGGATGACGGCGGCACCGTTTTCAAGCGTGGAAGTACACGACCTCTGCCACAGCAAGCACCACATCGACTCCAGGAAGAGCCCCGTGATCAGCGCCATCATGTTCGCAGCGGGCCTCCTGGGCAACGTGGCCGCCCTGGTCATCCTGGAGATCCGGCGCCGGCGAGACATGAAGGCCGCCGACAGTCGACGACGCACGCTTTTTCATGTCCTCATCACGTCGCTGGTGGTCACAGACTTGGGCGGAACGTGCCTAGTCAGTCCGCTTGTGCAGGTGTCGTACTCGCACAACATCACCTTGGAGGGAATGTCACCCAGCACTCACGGCGTGTGCTTCTACTTTGGATTCAGCATGACTTTCTTCAGCTTGGCAACCATGTCGCTTCTCCTGATGATGGCTCTGGAAAGGTGCTTGGCTATCGGCTACCCCTACCTGTACGCTCGGCACGTCACCAGAAAATTTGCATACATCACAATTCCGGTGGTGCTTTTAGTGTCTATTCTATTCTGTCTACTGCCTTTTGTGGGATTTGGCAAATATGTACAATATTGCCCCGGCACTTGGTGCTTCATTGACATGAATCCACAGGGGACGAAAGACCGCGTCTACGCCAACCTGTACGCCACGGTGATGTTAGTACTGGTGCTGGTCATAGTGGCGTGCAACGCCTTTGTGGGTTACCAGTTGATGCGCATGTATCAGCGCCGAAGGCGGAACGGAGGCTCCGTCATGGCGAGCACACGCTCCAACAGCGAGCGCAGGCCCATGTCCATTGCGGAGGAGGTGGAGCATCTCATCCTACTGGTCTTCATGACGACCATCTTCATCATCTGTACGCTGCCCCTAGTGGTAAGAGCAGAGCAACAGACATGCTTATTTGCACAATACAAACTGATTTCAGGTCAGTTACAAAATGCATTCAATTAAGAATACTGTAGAATTATAGTAGAAAAAATGATCATCTATTCAACTATCAACTATTTTGATTGATATTAACTCATTCACTGCCATTGATGGCTATAGACAATTTCTATTAGTTTAACATTTTTTCCCACTTTTGTTAACAAGAGTATGAAAACCTAGAATTTGTTTTATTGTATTAGAACAGATATAAAATTTGTGATTTAGCGTGAGTTAACTAGTGAAGTCATGTGATTAATTACGATTAAAAATTGTAATCGCCTGCCGCCCCTAATTTTTAATAATCTTTTCTTTAAAAAAGAAAAAAGAAAAGGTTATTAAAAAATAGGGGCATCAGGCGATTAAAAATTGTCATTGTAATTAATCGCATGACTTCACTAGTAAACTCACGATTAATCACAAATTTTATATCTGTTCTAAATGTACAAAAAATTTCTAGGTTTTCATACTCTTGTTAACAAAAATTGAAAAATAAGTAAAATCGAATAGAAATAGTTCAAATGAATTTTTGACGTCTATAGCCGTCAATGGCAGTGAATTAGTTAAATTCACTATTAATAAATACAATTTTTCATTGATTTCAAAACCTTGAACTACCAAAACATTATTTAAATATTACTTGAAAGAACAATCTGACAATATATTAGTAACAAATTGAATTAATATCAATAAATACGGGCCGTTTTTGCTGTGCACACCTTGGCCTCTTAGAGGCAGTGTGGTAAATAAAAAGAAGAAAGTTGCGATTGAGCTTTATAAATGTAAGACGATTCCCAGATTAGGACGAATACATCCTTTTGAGTGTTGTTATATTAAATATTGTGTTACTACAGTGTTTGTGTGTGAATATTTGTTAGTTGAAGGAATATCACTCACGGGGTTTCAATGCTAATTTTATTTTAGCATGTCAATGGGATTTTACATTGATTGCTAGCAGTAGCACTAGCATTGTTTTTAAAACAAAGTGATAGAAAAGTGTTGTATTCAAATATACAATGTACATGTTGTTGTTGTTTGTTTGTTTTTGCTAGGTTTTTGTGATGGTGAGAAGTTAAAATCGAAATCACAATTAAATGTAATTGCCAAGTTCTAAAAAGTAGTTCACCAAATCTATACTAGGAGTACGTACTCAATGGAAAACTACTCAAGTACTGAGTAACTTCTGATTTAATGGTTTTGTTTTTTAAGCCAGCACATGACCCTCAACTAAACAAAATATGAAATAGGAATGTGCTAATTCAGATATTTGACTCTGGATTTGCAAGGTGTGCTGCCCCTGACTCGTGCTTCTTTTTCATGAGGAGAAACTTCTTTACTTATCTGCTGTAAGCCTATTTTGGGTTCCATTCACCCTAAGTTACCAATGTTGTCTAGGAAAGGGCCATCAAAAAAAGATAGGGCAGACATTTGAATGAGATGTCGCTGCCACAGAGGGTCAATGTTCAGCCCTCCTCCAGTGCAGCCTTGTGAGAGGATCATGGCTGGCTGGAGACGGGAATCGAAAAAACTCGGGGCGGCTACCTCCATCGGTGCACGAGTGGAGGTGATCATCCATTTTGTAGAGCATGATTTGCAGTTCAACTTTTATTCATTTACCTTAAAACCGTTGAAATGGCTCCTCCAGCTGTCCATGTGTCAGGCTGATAACGTGGTATTGGTGTTGTAGAATCAGAGCACAGTATCAGCTGTATACTGTCATTGGTATCGGTGCGTCACTAGTGTTTACCCTGTTTTTAAGGGTTTAGTCAAAAAGAAATACAGAAATAAATGACGCCTCTTTGTTTTTAGCTTTAGTACACAGGGTCAATCAGAACCACAAACGCCATTTTCAAAATTAGGCATTATTTCTTTCTTAATTTAAATAGTAATAGGCTTCCTATTGCGTACACGTTTCTAAAAGATAGCTAGAGAGATAATGTATCTGTCCAACTATTAACATCTGTATTTCGACCTCACTCTTCCAATTGACCCATTGTGGACCTGTAGCAAGATTCTAGAAAACTTTTATTCAGAGCTCCTAATTAAAATGAATGAATTGTTCATAAACAGCATCACAGGAACACTACTTAACAATACACACTACTACAAATGTATAATTTATCGCAAGCCTCTTTTATACTCTGATGGATGGAGCAATACGATATTGTAAGGTTGATCTGATCCCACAGGATCATATTGCCTTTTTCAAAAACTGGGCCATGCATGTTATATGTCATGTGTCATGTCTGATTGGGCTGATTGCTTTCATTAGTACTACGGTTTCATTTTATTTTATTAGTGCATTTGACAGGTACTATGCAATCAGACATCGTTACAAAACAAAGCTTGCAGCTGGTGTTGAACATATAGAGTTTCAAATGCTTATTTACAACTCCCATCCCTGGTTGAGAGTTTTGCAATTAATTCACAATCAAAAACACATAAAAACAATTACACCCCTTTGAAATAATAACAACAATTACATTTGTGAGTGCAATCACACATGTTCATGGTTCATTCACTTCCCACCACTCATTCACTACTTAGGGGCACCATTTTCATTCCTTTTCAACCAATTTTTAAACTCACGACACTCAATTTTTAAACTCTCATGATTTAAACTCCCAGATGGATTTTATATCCGTGGGCACAGAGTTCCAGAGTTGACTGAAAGCTGACTGACCAAATGAGGAACTCTAACGTTTTGCTTTAAAGTTCCTCGTGTTTATTCTAATGCTACTGCTGTTGTTTGGTCTCTGGATAAATGTCCTGAAAAACAAGTGATGGAAGCGTATTGGTTTTCTGTCCATGTTTTTTATTGATTGAATGTAAAGTGAGCCGATGCAGTGTATGGCTGAGGGAGCAACCTGGGCCAATGTCGTCATGCAGTAGGAGATATGAGTTTAAAAAAAAAATCATCCAGCTGGGCTGCCTTGGGGATATACTATCAAATGAGTTCAAAATAATTTTTGGTTTCTTTGTATATTCTTTGATGTGCTTATCAAACTTTAATTCCGGGTCCAAAACCAATCCAAGATATTTAAATTAATTTACATAATTTCTCTGTTTGTTTGTTTTTTAATAGAAAAGCACGTAGTGACTGTCTTTATGATGTTAACTCATTCACTGCCAATGACGGCTATAGACGTCAAAAATTAATTTGAACTATTTCTATTAGTTTAACATTTTTCCCACTTTTGTCAACTAGTGTATGAATACTTAGAATTTTTTTATTGTACATTTAGAACAGATATAACATTTGTGATTAATTGCGATGCCCCTAATTTTAAAGAATTTTTTCTTTAGTTTTTTTAAATCGCGTCAGGTGATTAAAATTTTTAATATTAATTAATCGCTTGACTTCAATAGCTATTTCACGATTAATCACGAATGTTATATCTGTTCTAAATGTACAATAAAAAAATTCTGGGTTTTCATACTTTTGTTAACAAAAGTGGAAAAAAATGTTTAACTCATAGAAATAGTTCAAATGAATTTTTGACATTTATAGCCGTCAATGGCAGTAAGTTAAGGAACAAGTTATTTTCAGTGAGCCACTGATCAACCTCAACAATGCATGCAAGACAAAATATTTGGCGCTTACTCTGGTGTCTTGTCTATAAAACATAGTGCAGACACCTGGGCAGGTAGAAGGCAGGTCATTTATGAACAGACCAAACAGCAGAGGCCCCGGAAGGGAGCCCTGAGGTATGCCCATACAATTGTCTATCTACGAGTGAAGATTTCTCCTGGCTGACTTTCACACATTGTGTCATGTTTCCTGGAGGATAGCGGGAAACCATCCCACCGCCTCCATGGAGATGTTAAATGAAGGCACTTTGACTAAAAGCAAGAAGACTGTCTCAAGGCCAAACTGCTGAGGGTGGAAGAGATGGTTGCTCTCCAAATAATGTTTTTTACTAACAAACAAACGAACAACAATTCATGTTATAGATATCATTTCATTTGGAATTAGATAAATAATCTGAGTGACTTCTGTCTCATTGACTACCTCTGTACGGAAGGATCAGCAGAAGGTATTCGTGGTGATCTACTTCCTGTTTCAGTTTCCTCCAAATTTCTCACTGACAGTTAGAATTTTCTTCTCTCTTTTTATAATTGCAAAATCCACTGTAAGGGGAAAAGTAGACACCATAGTACTGGAGTCAAACTTGTTTCATCACAGGCCACTGTCCACATGCTTGCACTCAGTGACTTGAGCTGGTTATAACTGTGAACACATAAATGTATAATTGCCAGGGGTGTAGTGGTGTAGTTCACGTGTTTACAGTTGGGTAATAAAATGCAAACAAAATTGTTTACAGTGCCCTGCGAAAGTATAGACTAGACTAGACTTCATGTTGCTGTTTGCTCCCCAATATTCTTTTAACAGAGCTCTGAGATGATCACAGAGCAGGTGCATTTATACTGAGTCTAGATGACACACAGGTGGACTCTATTTATCATCATTAGTCATTTAGTTCAACATTGGTTCATGCAGAAATCATCAGGGAACTTCTGGAGTCAGTTGGCTGCACTGAGAGAAAAAGGGGTACATATTTGGCATGCCTTAATTTTCAGTTATTTGTTAAAAAAAAAAAAAAAAGGTAAAAATATTGGATAGATTTAGTTCCACTTCATGACTGTGCTCCACTTTGTGTTGATTCTTTACAAAAACATCCAATTTTATATTTATGTTTGAAGGCTGAAATGTGGCAAAAGGTTCAAGGGGGGTTAATATTTTCGCAAGGCATCTACAGTATATCTTTTCACAAACAGATTTAATGACATTACAATTTTAACATCATTGTAATAAACTTTTTTTTTTTTTTTTTTACCAAAGTGCTACTTTAGTGTTTAGTCTTCTTTACAGTAAATGTAAACAGTGCAACAGTAACAGCGCATGTCAAAATTATTGTGCTATAAAAACCCTTGAGTTTTACACCAATGCAATAGTGGCTATACAGACAAAAGGCCAAATAAAAATGTCGTGTTTTATATGTGGATGAAATTAAGATCAACTATTGTCAGGTGACTCGAAGTTTGTGGAAATTGTTGCCCTGCGACCCCCCAGAGAGATCAGTAGCAGGAATTTCAGAACCTGTGAACTCGTCATGGCTTCCATGGATTGTATTCACGCAATATTCGAAGGAGTTTGGTTCCGCTGTCCTCCAGACAATTTGACACAATGCTATTGAATATTTATCTGTCATTAAGTTTTGTTGGCATAATCATGTAGCTTAATAATACAATAACAAACGGTGACCGGCCCACATAGTCACAGTTTGCCCTAGAAAAAGTTGTTTATTGTTTAACGCACACATTCACTTGCATGTTATTTCCAACCCAAACAGGTTCAGTTTGGTAGCTTTTCCAGTTTCCATGAAAAAGTGATAACTTTCGGGCACCTTTCGGAGGTACTGACTATTGACATTCTATGGTTTGGTTGTGAGTCATCGACCATTCGCTTGCCTGAGAGTGGGTTCAGTTTCCACTCGGTGATGATGTAAATGGTTGTCTGGCACTTTGCTGCTGCAGTGAAGTCACACTAAAGTAGAACCTCGAAGATCAACACAATTACTTTTTTTGGGCTCTTTATGATTGTCGGCACCCTGCAGTGGAAACACAATACAGATGGATGAACTGAAACAAGTCAAAACATCAAGTAAGACTTTAAAAAATAACAAATTAGAACTGTCTTTTTGATTTTAAGAAAAAAGTTTGTGTTCCCTACATTAAATAACACACAGCTACACATCAAATGGAAATTGGAAGAATAGAAAAATCTCTTGGTCAAGTTTTTAGTCTTTCCAACAACAACAGTGCAATCACACGTTTTACTCTTCTGCCAAAAATGGCCACTGTGTGAATAGTAAAACATGGGCCATCTCTTCATACAAGTCTGTAGGGCGTGGCCTAACTGTGTGAATGGTAGAGTTTTCTTTCGTTTGGTATTTTAGTGGACGGGCGCAGTTAGAAACCTGCATTCGGGCCATTGTGGGAGTGAACACAGTCGATATATTATTTTTATTTATATACATTTCCTTGATATTTAGTGCAGCAGAGTCTACATGCAGAAGACATGCCAGTAATATTAAAACGTCTTACCTCAAATAGAAATACACTTTTTTTTTTCCAATAATGTACAATTTTGGGAAGAACATTTTTTAATACTTTTTCATATAAGTGGGGCCATCATAATTAAAAAAAAATACAACACTATAATCTCATACTTGTAATTATATGTGTAAGGAAAATAGATGTCTGCACTTACAAAATGTATTAAGTGTTGATTGTAACCTGATATAGTCTTTTCTTTTGGTGATAAGATAAGAAAGTAGACCTTGTTCTTCACTCTCACTTGTATTATGACTTTGAGAGACAAAAAAAGCTGTCATTATTTCCTGTCAACATCTTTTTATGGGGGGTATTTATTTTCACTGTAAGGTATATATTTTACATTAGAGAAATCTCATAGCACTAAAACAAAAATGTGGCAAAAATCTTTCTGTAATAATGTTCATCTAACCTCAGTTAATCCACAAATGTACTTATTCACTGTTTCGTGTAAGACCCTACTTTTGTCTCATTACAGACTCGTGTGTACATCAATTCGGTTGGGGTCCGCCTCGAGTCCCACCGCCTGGATCTGATCGCCCTCCGTTTCATCTCGGTCAACTCCATCATTGACCCCTGGGTCTTCATCCTGCTCTCTCCTGGCGTGCTGCACTTTTGCTGGGCCTCCATCTGCAGAGCCCACCAAAGAACTGTGCAGGCGTCTCGGCTCAAAACGTCAAAGGCCAAAGAAACTCGGTCAAACGTAGAGCTGTCGCGCACAGAACTGGAATATGCAGAGTCTTTTCCACCTCAAGAAAATGTATGACTTGGATTTAGTTTTTTGTAAGTTGATAGTTGTATTTATTTTAGCTGTCAAAAGGTCGCAGGGTTGGATGTCCTCACTAATCACAAAGCACAGAAGTTTTGGGCGTTTTGTTTTTTCTATTTTGGGGCTGTTCCAGTTTTATCAGCCGCTGGCACTTCCTTATCATGTCCGGGTTGTTTCTATACTACTTGTAGTTCAGATATGTTCATGCATGAGTCAATTCTGTCACACTTTGTGGTTTGAGTACTTAAGGCTTGTATGTAGCAGGGCCCGAACGATACGGATTTTTTTCAAGGCTGATTCTGATATTGGGCAAAAATAAAATTACGAAAACCTTTACTTTTACAACAATAAAGATACAGTGTGAATTACAGGCAGAACTTTTCACTGCTTTACAATACTATATACTTTAGTATTTGTTTAACTAAACAACAGAGAGTAAATTTAGCAGAAATCTGTCTATTTTTGCTTATTTTACTCTTTTTTTTTTTTTTTAAAGGGGGGCACCGGAGAAAGTTTGAATGTCTTTTTTTTTTTCTGGATTTCTCTGAATGTCATTATTTTTGTCTTGTGTTGTAATGTCTTAATGTGGGAGAGAAGGAGGGGGATCCCAAATCTAATTTTTTGCTTATTTTTAAAACAGCTAATATTGGACGATTAAACAGTCCGGCTGTCCAATACAATTAAAACCAAGTGCATCAAGGATATTCTACTAGCCCTCCTGTTGCGTTTGTTAATCATAAAAAAATATATCACATAACAGAATGCAATGTTTTTAATATTTAAAAAAAATAAAATTAAAAAACGAAGGTCAGCAGACAAAGTTGAACCTATGTTGTTGTTTTTGTTCTAGATTTTTCAATTTGACCCGCAACAGGAAGAATAGCATTTTATGTATTCATATACAGTGAAACTCTGCATATAGTTACAGTTTAAGCATTCATGTATTTGTCTATTTATTTCCATTATTTGCTGAAAAACTCAGCTATTTGCCTTTGTGCTCAGGCCAAACAAACAAAATATTACTTTGACGCCTTCTTGGTATTGTTTTCAGGTTTAGGTCTTGTACTGACCGTGTTTGCAAAGTCCTTGAATGCACCTCGTGCACAGTCAAAGTGTAGTAAAGTAAACGTTTGTTTTTGTTTTTCTGCAACTAATAGCCCGTGTCATCAACTTTACCATTACATTTTGCCTGTTTTCCTTAACATTTATTTCTGCGTAAATGCCAAAAGGTGGCGGTGTTTATGAGAAAGTACTAAATGTGTATATTTGTTTGTCCATGCCTGATGTCAGGTCAATTTGTGCTACTGTGTTATTTAAACTGGTATGCCAGCTAAAACTATTGATGAGCTTCATGTGAAGGTGGTTTATTTGTATAGCATAATTTAACTACTGAATACAGTTGTTTATGTACCGTGGGATCATGAATGTGTACATGCTAGATGCATGGGGGTGGAGCTTTATCCTGCTTGCTGTTTGCATCTACAGTATACGCAATTACAAATCCATCTTTTGCAAGGTTCACCAATTATTTTCTTCACAACTGTGCCAACAAATGCAAATGAGGCGTCACGCATCCTCACATGAACACTTTAATCATCCATACCGGGCTGGATGTTGCTCATGGGACAGGAATTTAGTGCATATGCTTTATAGGTGCACGTTCAAGAAAACATAAGTTGCATTGTTGTTCAATGCTTTACTGCAAAAAAAAAAAAAGTTTTTTAAAGCAGTGCACAATGTTCTTGACGGTTTATTTCGCCTCTGTTTCAAAGTGGGTAAGAAATAAGGGTATGCTCCATCCCACCCACAAAATATATATATATTTTTTGTTTTTGCAAATATCCGTTTTTTATTCGAATTTAACACATTTCAAAAAGATGATTTAAACATGACAAATATTGCATTGCATCAGTCCAGGCAGGCTTGCGTTGCTATGAACATGCTTTGCATGAAATCTACATCTCAGAAATTAAACATGCTTGAAAACCATGTGATGTAATGTGGAAGTTTTGTGCCATGTAATGACGTAAATACTGACTGTAAATGAATGTGAGCTCACTGAATGTGCCTGTGTGTCATCCAGTAAATATTTGGTGCAACCTACCTTTGTTGCTATTCTCTCTGACTCTCACACACGGACACGCTCAAATTGATTCCATATTGTGGAAATTACATCTGAAGCGTTCACAATCCCACATGGCCTTTTTCCAGAAGGACAATGAGAGGGTAGGGTGTTATTTTCCTTTAAATGCATTTAAATTCCCTGTACAGAGAACAGAAATGTAACAGAAATGACTCACCACAGAGAAGAGAATTGTTAGCAACTCTGCCATCTTTCAATGATTACAAAAATCGTCACATATTTGAAAGTCCAAAAGGTTCTTTACAATATGTTATATGTGGCCCCACTAATCTAAACACGGTATTCTGATTAATGTTGTGGTTGTGGGATATGAATTAAGCAGCAAAAGCCACCCATTTTTACCCATCTCAGGGGTCGGCCATTTTGCCACCTGCTGCTGACATGACCAAATCCAGAAAGCAGGTGAGCCGTGATTGGTTGTTAGCTGAGCCCTGAGGAAATGTGATCAGTAATGACAACTTGGTGACTTTTCTTTTTTGTCAAAAGAAATTAGCGACAAATCTAGCAACTTTAACTGGTGTTCTGGAGATTCTGCACATAATAGTCTTTGGATTAAATTTGATATTCTAGCATTTGACAATACAGGACAAGATTGATTTATATAAAGCATTTAAGTCAGGAAGATATTTTCAGAAGTGATGGCCATATTTCAAAGGCAACATTAAAAATACAACAACAGAAGAAAAGTTAATTTGTAATAAATTTAGGGTGTTTTTTACTGACTTTTTGCCTCTCCCACGACATTATTCAAATTTCATGCATATGGCTAATTATGCAAATTAAGTGATTACGTCATTTAGGGACTTCTAGTGACTTTTAGCACAGCCAATAGCTACTTTCCCTACTGGGGAGTTGGCAACACTGACAAGTAGCAAAATGGTTGCCCCCTGAGATGGATAAAAAATGGGTGGAAAAAGTGAAAATTGATATTGACTGTTCTCTGGGTCCTAAACTAGGGCAAGTGTCACACCTGTTGCAATAATAGTTTATTTTTCTTTGACATTTATCAGGCAATGGATTCTATTTCCCCCTGCTCTTCTCGCCCGATCCTTCCCTGCTTCATCCTCTGCAGCCATTAACCAGTCAATGTGCGATAATATTATTGATCAAGATTTATCATTCCGCAGTGTAGACGTTGAATGCCTGTACCAATTTGGATGTACATTTCTCCTCGCTGGCCCTCCCCTTTTGCCACATTTGCTCTTTTCATCTCGTAATAATAAGCAAAGTGCACCCCGAAGCAACAAACAACACTGCTAGCCAACATGCATTATAGAAATGTTGCTATTACAAATAAGCAAATAAGCCAATCAAAATACTTCTAATTTGATTCAATGCTTGTTCCATCCATCCATTTTCTTGACCGCTTTTCCTCACTAGGGTCGCAGGGGTGCTGGAGCCTATCCCAGCTGGCTTCGGGCAGTAGGCGGGGTACACCCTGAACTGGTTGCCAGCCAATCGCAGGGCACACAGAGACGAACAACCACACTCACAATCACACCTAGGGACAATTTGGAGTGTTCAATTAACCTGCCATGCATGTCTTTGGAATATGGGAGGAAACCGGAGTACCCGGTGAAAACCCACGCAAGCACGGGGAGAACATGCAAACTCCACCCAGGTAGGCCGAAGCCCGGACTCGATCTCACGTCCTCTGCACTTGGAGGCGGACGTGCTAACCAGTCAGCCACCGTGCTGCCCTCAATGCTTGTTGTTAAATTAATAATATCGACCCCATTGACCCATAATGTAGCCTGCATGCGTACTGTCTCACTAATAAACAATTAGCATCCACCAAAGCAGCCAGGAACCAGGAACACGACAGACCTAATTGAGTTGAATTGATTTGGTGATTAATTGGCATTGTCCCTTTAATTGGATCATCTCCGAAATCTGCGGAAGGAAGGAGATGATGTGTTTGGTGTGCTGGTTTCTCCTGGATCTTTTTAGAGAAAATGTGCTTTGTGCTGATTCTTTAGCAGGTCAAAGGTCAAACTAAACAGGCCGCCAGTCACAGGTCACGGGGTCGGAAAAACATAGCTATGGGGGAAGAGGACAAGTAAGAACGATTGTCCCATTTGCACTGCGGTTTTATGGAGAGAGACGTCTAAAGATTTGGATGATTTCTTATCTTTGACCTGGTCAACTCGCGCTGGGTATCTTGTTTGTGTGCTTGGAATCAAACCAAGTCGGTATTTCATTTTCCTAAGTGGATATAATAGAACCATCTGTTCAACCTCCATTTGGAAATGAACACTCATCACCTTCATCATTAATAAGGGAACATTCCATTGTTAATAGCTTTTTACAATCGCTTCATTTGTCACAAAATCTAAATAAATCCAATCGCAAATTAAATGTTGATGCAATGTTGGATCAGACAGATCGAAGGGGCATTTACACTGCAAAAAATCTTAAGTACGATATAATTTCTTAGATTTAACCTAAATTTGCTTATTTTGATTTGACAAGTTTTTTTTTACTTAAAATGAAATTGTAAGGCTAGATCATTGTGATTATTTTAAGATACTTATTAATTAATTATCTTATTTAATCAATCAGTTTTGGCATTAAGTGTTAAGTACCAGTTTTACATACTGTGAGGATTTTAAGATGACTAACCAACATCAAAGGCCCTGAACTGGGGTTTCATAAGTTTTCTTATTTTAAGATTTTGCATAATCTAGTAATAAGATAAATGGGGGGAAAAATACAAGTATGAAAACAGACAAGTGCAATATGGTTCATTTCGTTATATTTACTAAGCTCATTTTTCCTTGATTCAGGAACAGCTCAGTGGTCTAGTGGTAGATTGCCTACCCTCAGACTTGAAGTTTGTGGGTTCAATTCCTGGCTGGGTCATGACAAAGAAAATGCGACCTGTTATCTCCCTGCTTGCCACTCAGGCTAAGTTATCAAAGTGTAAAAAAAATACTCATGTATTTAAAAAAAAATCTATTTATTACAGCTTGAAAAACGTCGACATTACTTGCTTTTAGTCTGAAAATACTATTTTCAAGACCGCAGTGGTTAATACGGGCCTAGTATTATTGTCTTATTTTTCAAAATCTTACAGGTAAATTTAAGTAAATTGTTCTTGTTCTGTTGGCAGATAATTTTGCTTATTTGAAGTAATATTTTTTTATTTTACTATATTTTTCTCTTAAAATTTCTACAGTCCTTTTTGCAGTGGAGCTAAATTTACTAGCCTGTTTATACATAATACAAAAAATAAGCAGGGAAATGTATGGATAATTTTTACATTTCTTTAAAGTCCCGTTTATTTTAAATGTTGGAAAAGGGTGTCAAGTTGCTACCTGGTTGCACATTCTTGAGTGCATGAGGGTGTGTGCTCATGGAAGGCCTGTTAGAACTGGCTCCAAGTAACCCCAACAGAGCCTGCAGCAATCAAGCTCTAATCATATGACTCATGGCCAGACTCGATTTTTCTGATGACTTGGCCTCATTATTTCCCGATGGCCGATGGCAGTAGTATATGAGAATGTAAAAAAAATAAAATAAATCTGTTCCATGTATGCGAGTGTTTTAGTAGTGTATGAGATTGTCTCAGTAGTGTGTACAGAGTGCTTAAGTTCTGTGTATGTGAGAATTTAAGGAGCGAATGAGTGTTTCAAAAGTGTGGGTGAGTGTGAATGAGAGTGTTTTGGTTTGAGAGTTTGAGTAGTGCGGATTAAAGTGTTTCAGTAGTGTGTATGTGTGGCAGTAGTGCGTATGAGAGCATTTAAGTAGTTTCTGGAAGTGTTTCAGTAGAGTGTATAAAGGTATTGCAGGAATGTGTATGAGAGCATTTCAGTAGTATATGAGATTGTCTCAGTAGTGCGGATGATAGCATTTCAGTAGTGTGAGAGTTTTTCAGTAGTATGTATCAGAGCATTTCAGTAGCAAATGAGTGTGCTTCAATAGTGTCTGTGTGAGAATGTTTAGTAGTGTGCCTGAGAGCATTTCAGTAGTGTATATGACAGTATTTTGGTAGTGTGAATGAAAGTTCTAGTTGTGTGTATTAAGGGTTTTCAGCAGTGTGTATCAGATCATTTCAGTAGTGTGTGTAATAGGCTCTCGGTAGTGTATGTGAGAGCATTTCAGTTGTGAGTGTGTGTGCGTGAGAGGAGAGAGACAGAGAGAGAAGGGAGGGAGAGGAAGAGAGAGAGAGCGTCATTAGTGTGTTTGAGCAAAACTAAATCATTTGAGTGTGAGAGTGTTTAAGTTGTGTGTATAGAAGTGTTGCAGTAAGAGGATTTCAGTAGTGCATATGAGTGATTAAGTAGTAAATGTGAGCAAAAAAAATATCTGTAGCACTTGTGAGAGCATCTCAGTTGTGCACGTGTGAGAGGCAATTCTGAATGACTTCCCTGGCGGCCCCTCATATACATGCATTCACTCACACGTCTCTTTGGGACCAAGAAAATTCTTGAAACAGGAAAATGTTAACCAGGTTGTACACGAGAAGACAAAGGGAGGCACAACAAGGAGGAAGTTTTCCATCCTGCGGCCTCATAAAAGGAAATATATATACACTTTGATGTATACACTGGATGGAACAGAACATTCTATCAGAATCTGATTGAAAGCCACACAAGCGCAAGAAGCCAATCTGAAAACTTCACATAGAACAGACCAAACTGTGATTTAAAGAAACACTGTATATGAGAGCTTTTTAGTCAATCTTGATATACCACAACTGTGAGGTGGATGGATTATCTTGGCAAAGGAGAAGTGCTCACTAACAGATTTATATATTTTTTGTGAACGATATTTGAGAAATGTCATGAAAAAAGGGATAAAACATGATTTTGCCTCTCTGTAATTGTCATTAGCGATACACAAAAGAATCACTGAATTAAACACAAATAAAAACAAATATATTGTAAAGTTGAAATGCAATCAAACATATTACACTGAAGCTTTTAGCTATGCATAAAGTTTGTTTAAATCATTTAAATCCAGTACAGTGCATTTTTAAGTTGTATGTCAGTTGCATTTAACTTTTTAGATCAATAATATAAATTAATCAAGTCCGTTGTTTCATTTTCTTATATTTATGTGTCTTTAGTGATTATTTCCACAAACAACAACAACAAGCGCATTAGTCAAATCGTGGACAGTGCAGAACCCCCTGAGATGTCCCTCTTTTCCTTTATAAGGAAGTTAAGGTCTGGCAAAGCAAATTGTATCATTTGATTCCAGGAAACGCTTGCGATATTGTCACCATGGGACTTGACTATTACGCATATGCTATGGTTTAACTCCCAAATGTGCACAAATGCCTTTGTGTAATTAGCATTAGCACACAACCGCATGGCGAGTACTGCACTGGATGGAGATCAAATGACTTGATGAGATTTTCAGACTAATGACGGCAATTATTCTCCCAATTATTATTATGTATTATGCAACATGTATTGTTCTATATTTATACCACAGCTTGCTTCGATTGCACCGAGTGAAAATGAAGAACACACTTTGCCTGTTAAGCAAGTCCCACTGATGAAAAGATCAGCGTCGTAGGACAGCGGCAGTTTGGTGCCCCCTGGCCACTAGGAGAACCCCAAAAATCAAAGCTCAATCAAAATCAGTTTTTAAAAAGTAAATTAAACATGGTGGGATAGAAATGCCGTACGGTTATAATTGTTTTTTGCAATATTTGGTATGTTTCTCTTACGTTGTCTGGCTTCTTTTATTCTATGTATATGAATAACGTAGGGTGTTGCTCTTCCGTTATCTGGCTCTCCTCCATTCTGCTTGTTTTTTTCTCCCTCCCTCTCTCTCACTCTTAAAAAAACAAACTAGCATTCAATAAAACCTCAGCAACCAATGTCCTGCACACTCATCCTATTTTTTTATTTTTTATTTTTACTAGGAAACGTACTTAGCATAGGGGAAACCTCAGTCAGACTGGGAAAACAATCGTTTTAACAGGAAATTCCATCAGCAAAGTCAGTGGATGGATATGGTTAAAAATTGGTGCCCAATCAAAATGGTTCAACACATACTAATAAATACTGAGCTTCGTGAAAGCCACGATCTTCATCTTTTTCCTGACAAATGTTCTGTTTATTAGCCCTGCTGGTGGAGAAATAAGACTTTGTCCCTCCGAACCGGGTATTGTTGCTGGCTGCCCAGTGCCACCCAGTAATTCACCATTGTTTGATTTTTGTGGCAATCAAATTTAGCTCACACTCAAAAAAAAAAAAGCCAGTAATAACGCGTTGACCTCAAAACATTGCGGCCGTGAATGTGTCCACAGGTGTGTGTCATTACCTGGAAAACTATCTATTCACGCTTGCTGTTTTGGATGAGCCTCCTATGAGAGGGAAGGGAGGGGGGGGGGGACCTGTGAACTAATGAAATGTGCAATAAAGCAATTCAATCTTTTATCTGCCAATTTGTAAAAATGTGTCTGAGCCAGACGCTTGGAATTGATGCCCCACTGTAGCTCTGCTACTTATTTGCATACTAAGTGCCCCCACGCTGAGTTTCTCTGCTCCAGTGTTGCCAATTTAGTGACATTGTGGCTATATTTAGTGACTTTTTTTTAATGACCATTCATCAAAGTGCCTGCAACGGCACACAAGGTGATTTGAGTAATTGTATGGGTCTATCTCTAACACAAAAGCTTCTGTCAGAGGCAAGCATACTGAGCCAATGTGAATTTTGTCCTAATTTCAGACTCAAGCACAAAGTCTCTCTGGGCTGACTGTGGCATTAGACGACAAACACTGCACAGACCAATAACACACTTTCTCAGAATCACAGCTCAAGATTTAATCCCTTTCTTGTCACAAAATCCAAAGCGAATAATGTGCTGCCCATGAACTGGTGCACCTACACAATGGAAAAATCCTTTGAGACTGACACATGCGGTGGCCGATTCCACAATAATAAACAATATGAATACCTCTGACAATGTCGAGGAAAATCGAGCAGAAAGTTGGAATCTTTGATATTTTTTGGCCTCAATAGATTCCGCAAGTGTTCCTAATTAAGAGGCCAGATAGTGAAGAACTGTTCTTATCCAACTTCCATCCAAGTTGAGCTTTAGCCAGTGAGTGAACTCTGACATAATTAAGGAGAAATCTCATTTAGGACTGCTTAACTTCAAACCTGTCAAAGATAATAAAATCAGCAGTCACTGCAAAACTTACATAAACCTGTAAAATGGTGCAACTCTGGACACACGGCGCAAGAATGAATTACACAAATTACAGACTGAATATTTAAATTTGTAAAATAATGATAATAGTAATAATAGAGTGCTAAAAAAAGAACTGAAAAATAGGATACTGCTCTATATATGATTTGTTTGGTGACATTTTAACAAAACTTGCTATATTTTTGTATTTATGTACAGTAAGCATTTGCTGTTTGCATGTTTAAACTGCACTTTTCAGAGCTGCGCTTTTACAAACTATTACTGAAGGATATGTGATGTGTTTGCAGTTACATACAGTAACAGGTTGTAGTGGGAAATATAGTCAGAGTAATTTCCAACGCCTACTGTAGATAACCTTAATACAAGGACACTGGAATTTGGGTGATATATTTAAAAAAACAAAACAAAAAAACATGCTACTTACTACCCAACCAAGCAACCCATGTAGTGTTTTTTTTTAATACAGCAATATCAAAATACCAAAATATAACTTTAAACCATTCGTGGTAGTTCAAGTCCAGGCATCATTTGTGTTATTTACTGCTTTTCGCAATGAATTTCAAAGTGTAGTAGACAGGCACCCTCTAGTGGTACGATGAAAATCACTAAATTCCATGTTCACAATGTGCATAATGTTACAGTGGAATTTTTATTTTTTATTTTTTTTAAGTCCAGTAAAGTACATTTGTTCAGTGCATCTTAGTTGTATTTAACCTTTAAGTACAATACATTACATTACATTACAGGAGATACAGACCAGGTACACCTTGGATTGATAACCTGTCAAGCATGGAGCGGGAATCGACCCCAGATTTGAGAGCCACCACACTACCAAATGACCCTTGTTACTATTATCGTTGTATCATTTGTCACAACTCTGAGTGATGAGGCGTATGGTAGGAGGAATCGGTCGTTGCTTCCCCCGCGTTCAACTCATCTGCCTCCACTTCTTGGTCCTCCTTTTTAGGAGCGCGTTGCTTCGCAAAGCCAGGCTCCTCCTCATCCATGATTTTCAGAAAGTCATAGAACTTGACAGATGGAGGCCAGTCATCTTTCTCTAACATCCCTGCAGAATGAGACCAATGAATCAATTAGATCAAAAGTATGAGATGACTCAAATATTGGTTCCACATAAAAAAATAATAATAATAATATACAACTGTACTGAGGTGGTATTTCAATGAATATGATGGTAATGTACTGTAAATAAAAAGTTTAAAAGTGCCAGAGAACAACATCCACACAACTTTCCAAGTAATACGACGCTAGATACAGTGGGGAGCGCAACACAAGGAATGTGTTGCCAAACATTATGTTAATTATGGTATAAACAACAAAACATGATCCCACACTGCACTTAGGCGCTGACTCCACACTAACAGCTGGCACGAATAAAGTTTTACTTTAATGGCTCTGAAAACATTTCCGAGCCATTACAACAGAGGGCAGGGAAGCTAAATGAGTTCAGCTTTTCTGAAATCTATTCTACTTCAAAATAATATGACAGGTATGCTGACTCATTGCAAAATACCATCTATTATGATTATGATGATGATGATGATGACCGCCCTGTTGTAGAAGATGCTATTTGGATAATGCTTTGCTATATGTACAGTATATTAATCCATATTGGCTAATTGGGCTCTTATAACTATGGCAGAAAAAAACACAAATCCAAATACTTCAATTATTCACATAATTGTCTATCATTTTAAAATAAGTACAGTTGTCCCTCACTGTATTCAGTGGATCTTTTTTTTTTGTACATTACAGAAAAATAAACACCAGCAATCGCTAATTGAATGCCTACCACCACTAATTAGAGCAAATTGACCAGACCTGCCTTTTGAAAGTGTCATAGATTGATAGACATAGTCACAGTTAGAATGTGTATGGTGCTCCTAAGTGGACAAAAGAAATACCTGCACCTCACATGCATATACTGGTTATTGGTGCTTGCTACAGTTACCTGCAGGAGACTCTTTGGCTTCCTCCACCCGTTGCAGCCACTGCAAGACGGACTGGGCGGTGATGGGTGTGTTGAATGGGTACTCGTAAACTTCATGACTCGACGGCAAATGAGTGAGAACCAGTGCAGGAAGGGGGGGCATAGAACCCAGATAGGAGCCCAGGACTGACATACCAGCTGGCGTGCGACCACTGCAATATAATACCAACAAAATGTGTTAGATTTAAAGTATTAAAAAAACAACAACTTTGCTTTAGTTGTTCTCTAAATGCATCACGACATTTCAGTTAGTTTCGTAAGGGGCTGTCACAGTGGCCTGATTGGGAGTAATTGGCATTCTAACAAGTATTTTTTTGTGTTTAATGAATCTGAACAACAGTTTCCCTTTTTGAGGTGAAATACTGAAATGAATGAGCTGTTCTACAAAATTAAAATGTATTTGATGTAACAATGGTAGAATTAAATACTGTCACTGCCCCTCGACACACTGAGATCCTCTTTGTTTTTTTAAAAACATTGTAGTACTGTATAACTAAACAATCTATGGACAGATGCTTCCAGTGAGAATTTCCATTCGCCGCCAACTGCCCTTCAAACATGGCAACCTTGGACAAAGAATGTTGTTTTAAGCAGGCGACTGGCACCAAAGGTCTATTTTCTGATGCATGCAGGTGAAAAATCGAGTAGTTAAATTTAACTTTTAATTATGCTGATCTCAATTCAACATATCAATGCAACGCTTTGATAACCTTTTAAAAGTTGTTGATGAACTACAGATTTGGAGATTTGCTCTATTACATTTACATATTATTCTGACAAGATCAAGTCAGGTTAAACAATGTCAAGCATGACGTATACATACACAGATGGATCCGATGGATTTACATTTTTGGAGCTTAACATGCCTAAATACAGCCATTTTTTCTGTTTTTTTCACTTGGGCCAACTATACTACACATTTTAATGTTGGTCATGATGCTTGGTATTTGGTGGGCTAAGTATTTTTTTTATCATTATTTGGGGTTTTACTATGTATACAAATGTGGCAACCACTGTTATCAGTGGGTCAAACCTTAGCAATGACATTCTCCTCATTAAAAGCCTGAGTACCATCACACAAATATTAAAGATGTATGATTAAGGTCCAATAGGCATACTCTAACAAACAATAACGTAAATACAGCATACAGATGGATCCAGCAGGTCAAGTATCGCTCCATCCTTTCGCCTCCCGATTCCAGCACTCCTCTCATCTCCTCCAGCAGAACCTTATTCTGCCTCAGCCCGATCTCATCCTCCTCTTCTCCAACAAACAGCAGGAGAAGAGCTTTTCCCAGACTGAGGAAGGATGGCAGGTTTTCCACTGTCAGTTCGGGCTGACAATACAACAGAGAGAGAGAAAAACGTCAGTCACATGAATGTGGGAATGACAAATATTCAATTAAATTATTCACGTTATGATGACCTTGTTTCCACATATGGTGTTTGTGTCTGTGGCTTGGACCTCATTTTGGACCTAACTCACTTACAAAAGTTTTCACACTTCTCTTTTCCAGCCAATGTTGAGACAAAAGGAATGTCAGCAGCTAATATTTTATATATCATGGATGCTGGTCTTGCAAAAGAAACTTGTACACAGGTGGCGTCCCGCCTCTGTTACAGATCTACTTCAACCAGAAAATTGACACTTCATCAGAACAGTGACAAGCTTTTCCTGACAGTGTGAAAGGGACTACAATAATAAAAAATATTCAGACTTTATTAGGTTCAGTGCAACAACAAAAAAGACAGCTTGATGTCAGACTTATGATGTTATGGCTCTGATGAGGCGCCATTTTATGAGGCTATTATCTAATATTAGCACTCCATAGAGTGTACACAAGGTTTAAAATAAAATTTACCAAAGGATGCAGCAGTTCCGCGTCAACGTGGGAGACCAAGTTATCTACAGAGGAGAAAAGCGGCAACACAGAGGGCTGGGAGTCTCTCTTCCAAGATGGAAACACTAAAACTGCAGGAAGGTTGACAGAGAGGTCGGCAGCCCTACAGAGCACATATGGCGCACACACATAAACAAACGCACAAGAATAAAATATACAGAATCTCACAAAAGTGACTACACCCATTTTCTGAGATACAAACACTGATAAATGGCTGATAAATGGCTGTACAATGTAAAGTAGAGCTTGTATAACAGTGAAATTGTACAGTTTTTCTTCAAAATACATCAACACACAATTACAATGTTAGCAACAAAAGTGAGTACACCCCATAGTGAAAATGTCCGAATTGGGCCCAATATAGACATGTTCCCTCCCCGGTGTTATGTGACTGTTAGTGTTACGCAGGGTCTCACAGGTTCAGCCTGTCAATGATCAGAGCATATACTACAAACTGCGTCAAATTGGTCTGCATGGCTGTTATCACACAAGGAAGGCTCTTCTAAAGATGACGAACAAGAAAGCCTGCCAACAGTTTGACAATCACACTAAGGACATGGATTACTGCAACTAAGTATATTCTGTGGTCTGATGAGACCAAGATAAATGTATCACACACAGATGCCTGACAGCAGCATCTTTCCTGCATCCTAATCCTCCTCTGTTGAAAAGCGCAAGATCTCTAATATACACCGGCTATGTGATGTCATCATGGAGGAGTGGGAGTGTTAGAGGATTCCAGTGGCAATTTGTGAACCTCTGGTGAACTTGGTGCCCGAGAGAGTTAAGGCAGTGCTGGAAAATAATGGTGGCTACACAAAACATTGACACTTAAGCCAAAATTTGGAATTTTTCATGTAGGGCTGTTATTTTGAGCGGACAGTAAATTGTTGTTATACAAGCTGTACGCTGACCCATTGAACCAAAGTTTTGAGTGTTTTCCCATGAGGATTTTCTTGTAGATTTTGTTATGTCACAACAACAAACTCAAAGAAAGAGAAGCAGTGGAATGTAATAGTCGCAGACAACCTTGAAAAGGAGGACCGATTCACAGCGCCTACCATTCCTGTGCCAGCGCATCTGTCAGCAGGGCACTCAGCACCCTCCCTCGCAACGACTTTGCTGCTTCATTAAAAACTGCCACACCTGCCAACACAACCAGAGTTTGGCCATTGCGTCACACAAACTCATAATCCATCTTTTACAATCTCATATTTCAGTCAAACTTCATGGCATGGTTAATTATCCAAAAAGGATTATTTTATTTTCAGAGCTCAGGCTATAACTTATAACCTAAAGTACCTGAATGTGTGTGTGTTCTAAATAGTCCGACTATTCTGTCAGGTTGTAGCTCAGGATGGGGCGTCCCACGAAGGAATGATGTCACTTCCTGCTGAGTTGACAGTATCTGGGGAGAGGTCGGACGGCTCCTGGATGAAGGACAATGGACATACAGACACAAACAAGGGTGCCGTCAAGGATTTGGAGCCCATGAAAGGTTTATTGCATTTAGGCCTCACAAATTGGCAATATTAGCTCAAGATTAGCCCGGATCATTCACATTAAAACAACCTCCACCAACTTGACTATTTTTCTATGTGTACACACATTTCAGCTCATAATGTGTTTCCTGTGTGTGTTTATTTGGGGTGGTGAAGATATCGTTAATGGTCCTCATTACGCACACACACACATTTTGTGGAGTCATCTTCTCTGTAGTGCTTTATCACAGCTGCAATGATGTCCAAGACAAACATTCCTTTGAGATGTTGTTTTTCCTCGGCTATCTTCTGATAGCATTACAATATTTGCTTCATCTGCCAATGGCATTCGCTGGGTTGCAGTTTTTATGTTGATGGTATTTTACTGGGCCTTAGAGCACATCAAGACCGGTCCGGCCCACCACATAAATTTTTGTAGGCCACTAAAGCAAATAAAGTGTGCCTGCTTCATGTTTCTTGCAAAATTCATTAGTTCTTTTCCTTTTTTGCAAAAATGGTCCCAGAAATTGTATTTTGTATTCAGTTCGAACTAGATATAGCATGCTTTTGTTTTCATCATATAATAAATATGCAGTGCCTTGAGATACGAAAACTAATTTTTAATAAAGGGAAAAAACGCACTCTAATAATATTGTACCATATAAAAACAAGGAGTAATAATCAAATATAATGTAAAGAAATAAATACTTCTAAAAAAAATGGTTGATTGCACTCAAAGAATTAAATAGCTTGTTTATCATGATTTAATGATGCAGTCCATTTAATTGTGTCGCTCCTTCTGGTCTGCCTCCCTTGGCCACCAGGAGGCAGTAAAGTAAAGTAGTCAAAAGCGAAGAAAAATTGTCCTTCTACTACTATTACTAGTGACTCACTCAGATAAAAAAATATATGTGTATTAAGGCTGGAATAAATTCACCCACGTTTAACTCAATTTTTTATCTTGTATCTTTTTTTTCCAAATGTAGCATTATAGCGGGGTTGTCCAAACTTTTTCCTGCATTAGAGTACCTCTTTTTCTATGTAAGGCAATGTCTATGACATTCCAAACCATCTTTTCACCTTTCCCTTCCATTCAACATACAATTTAAGGAAAATACTACAACAGCATCTCACAGCAATAGGAAGCGAAGCAGCGGCTCGCATCCCAACAGTCCTCTGTACTCCCGAGTTGGCTCCTGAGGGCGGAACAGCAGGACACTTGGAAAGGCCGTGATTGGCTGGAATGAGATTGGGCGAGGGCCGACTGGCCGAGCAGCGCAGAGGTCGGTCCATTCTCCACAATCCACCGCGCTCATGTGAACATCGTCGATGCCAGCATCTACAACATGTGGCATTAAAAAGAGGCTTCAAAGAGAGTTCATAGAGAGTAAAAAACACATGACATACTGTCAGATAGTAGTGATTACCTGCAAGCCTCTCTGCCACTTCTGTATAGGAGCTGAGGAAGGCTATTGAAACAGCATCCCCTGGTAGTGGTATTAGAAAATGCAATTATTAAAATGCACATCATGTTTTTAATAGCTTTACTATAGAGCAGAGCTGCCCAAGTCCGGTCATCGGAAGCCCCTATCAAGCTTGGTTTCCATGTCTCCCTCTCCAACATGGAAAACAGGATGGATAGGGGCTCTTGAGGACTGGACTTGGACACCCCTGCTATTTGGTGTAGTGCTGTTGCCCAAAGTCAGCAGAAAAAGGCTCCAGCTTCCCCGTGACACTGAACAGTATGTAGTAGGAAATGGTGGATTGGATGCTTACTTCCTGTTCATGGTTTTTTGGTATGACTAGGTATAAAATAATATGGATAACACTTTACCAAAGAAAGAAGAATAATTAAGTTACAATCAATGTTGTCACTATTTTAGATTTCACTGAAATGTCACAATTGGCACAATTTTAGATTTAAAATGAAAAGTCTTGACATTTTAAGCTACTTTCATCTTTGTCATATCCCCCCACCCCCCGGGCAATTTAATTAACTAATTTAAGATCTTTAAACAGATAATAGGAGAGGTTAAGTTCCATCCTTGGTTAAATGACAATAGTCATTAGTTACTTGCTGATTTATGGAGGATTAAGACCAACCCATGGGAGGTGGACTCAAACGGTTAAAAAAAACACACACACACACACACACACACACACACACACACACACACACACACACACACACACACACACACACACACACACACACACTGTATGCATTGTATCCACAACAGATTGACACGATGTTTTTCTTTTCTTCACGTACTTCCAATCAACAAAGTTCTTGTCCAAAGTGATGTTGTTTTATGTGGTTAAGCATGCTAAACGTATCCATCCTACTTTACAGGTTAAAATTAATTATCTGAAAAAGGTACATCATGAAAACAAAACTAATGGTGGCCTCTTTTGCAATATACTGTATGTATGCTTCATCCACCTCGACAGGAAAGAGTTCATTTTGTGACATTAATAATTGTTCAAGGACAATGACATTGCACCATGACTGTGGGACAGGGACATACATACATTTAAGGTAGAAAAGCACCACCGTGAGGCCACTTTGAGATACTGCATCAAGGAAGTCATCAGACGTCAGCTGGGTAATGGAGTCCATGTGCACCATGTGGCCTCGATTCACATACACGGATGCCACAATCTCGTCTTCCAACTCCCCTGGAGGACAAAAATGAAAACATATCTTCCTCTACCGTGGCTTCTGTTTATTAATTTCAATTTCTCAGCGTTACCATTAGATACATCGTCCTCAATATTACACTCTTCCTCTTCCAACTCTTCATCTCCCTCATGATGGAGGAAGAGTTCCAAGAGCTCATCCAGGTTCTTTAAGGTCAAATACTTGACCTCAGACCCCTACAAGTAAGTATGACACAGGCAACAAAGGTGAAACAAAGCTCATGAATTAACAGTGGAGCCTTGCGATATTAATTTAACTCGTTCTGTCACCACACTCGTACCCTGAAAAACTTTTCCCATTAAAATGACTGGGAATGCCGATAATCTGTTAATCCACAATAAAAATGTTTGTAATGTGTTTTTTTTAAATAGAAAAATAGCTATCTACAATATTCTCCTTATTGTAAAAACATAAAGCAATGACATAATTAAAGAGAATGTAAAGAATAAACAGTTTTTGCAACTTTTTTTTTTTTTTTTGCTTCTACCCAATGGACATTATTCTGCTCCTTCTGTAGTGCGCAGTTTTGCCACCTGGGGGCATTGTAATATGGACACGCATGAAGAATTATTTCACAAATTGACCTACTCACAACTGAAAGATGCAGTAAGGATAAAGAATGTTGTACATGCCAGTGAGTGTTATATTGTCTGTACACATCTGCCCCAGTTTGTGTTGCTTAAACGACTATAACGACACTAGCCATGCTAATTGTTAGCCCGCTTATAATGTTTTGAATTATTAGGATTAAACTTAACAGGTCACTCATATCAAGACACCACTGTACACACAAGATTTTTTTTTTTAATTAAATAAAATCACCAAACCTTGTCCGGCAGCCTGTAAGCGGCGTTGTATTCAACAGGAGTTGTCACAGCAGGGCTCTTTCTGATAACATAAAGACAAAATCCATTCCAATGGTCTAACTAACAAAACAAATGTGCAAGACCAACGATCATGTACCTTGCATCCTACCTGTGCACAAGCGTCAGCAGTGCAATGCCTCGAAGCCTCCAGGCCAGAGTCCTGGCCGTGTCCCGGTCCAGCTGCTCCGTTTCGGAATTTGAGAACAGAAAGAGCTGGGGGGTCTGTTGATAGGGGAATTGTGGGCTTGGGACAGCTGAGGGGTCTTCGTATACTTCCGACTGGTGACGCAGATCACACAGTAGAAGATGAAATGAAATGAAATACGAGTCTGTTAAACATTTGCTACTTTCCTTTGGCATTTGTGAGTAAGGAAGAGTAGCCTGGTTACCAAAAGCGGAGCATCCATGAGTTGCAGGAAGGTGTGCAGGCTGAGGGTGGACAGTGGTGTCCTCATAGGGGTCAAAGGGCAACGATCAGAGTAGGGAGCCCTGCAGTGGAGGAACCACACTCGAGACAATGGGGAGGTTCTGTGAATACTGAAAAGAAAAGAGGCAATGACAGCGTAACTTTAAAAAAATCAATGAATTTTCTTCATTCAAAAGGAGATAAGAGAAGACTAAAATACCCTAAATGCTTCAAGACAGGGCCTCCAGTTATGAGGATGAACTGATATTTGGATCCGTACACATAAGCCGTCTCCATGACTGATCTGTGCTCTGAAGTAATGCAGACACAACTGGTTCAGTAAAGCATTAAATCAGCAGTCCAAACATTCTAGTCACTGAGGGCAGGGTAGTCACTATTTGAGACAGTGGTGGTTTCTTGTATCTTGCAATATTTATGAAATCTGCTATGTGAACCACTACACTGGCATGGATATTTAATAGGGGTGTGGCAAAAAATTTGATTCTCATTTATTATGATTCAGAATCGATTTTAAATGTCCCAAAATCGATTTTATTTAAATTATTTTATACTGTCTTGCCTTTGTCTGTGTGTGCCTTTATTTGGAGTGCTGTTCATGTTTTACCCGGTTTGGCCACTGAGGGCAGTGTGGTTCCACGTGGTCTAATACACTGTTAAGTTGTAGCCACATTAGAGAGTAGAAGGAAAAAGTCACAATCAAGTTATTCCAATAAAAGTTGTTGTTTGTTTTTTCAGCGTGGAGCCATTTGTTTGAGTGATATAAGTGCCGCAACTAGCGCGCTAATTAGCATTAGCGAGTCAGAGTGGAGTAGATCATTACAATTCCTTGCACATCTATAGATTGAAGCAAAAATCATTGTTAATCAAATCATTTTGAATCAAAAATCTTTCTTAATCGAAAATCGATTCTGAATCGAATCGCAGACCTAAAAATCGGCATGATGTCCATACCTTGTGTGCCGAGACTGCTGACATAACTGAGCACGATATCCTTCTTCCCCCTGACTGACTTCTCCATGACCAAGAGGTCGGCATCTGAATGCACGTACTTGACCTCGTCACGTAAAATGGCACTGAAAGGCAAATTAGAGACCGTGTTTGTTCACCTTACAGCTGCACAGATGATAGATTCTGATTGCGACTGAAGCCACGTCATTGTCCACATAGATGGGTACCTACTAAAATGTCTTTGTCTGATTTTAAAGATACCTGAGACAATGTTAAGTGCGCTATGTAGTTGTAGGCTGCATCGACGCCAATACTATGTAGTATCGGTGCTTCTAAAAATTCTCTGTTGATACCGATACCTCATCAAGCTATATTTCAAGAACATGTACACTGTACAGTATTTAGATATTAACATGTCCGTAATGACAAGTTGTTATTTGGAGAGAAAAAAAACGTGTTCGATTTTTTTGAAACATATGCCATGTTCAGAAGGTTTTTTTTTTCTTTACAATTTTGATTAGAACAAAATGCATTTGCATCACAATAGTATGAAGGAATGACATCAAGTATCCGTAGGTGCTCAATACTTGTAATCATAATCAGTCTGAAAACATTAACAATATAAATCACAACGGCAACACATCAATAATTGTACTTAGCCTGGACTGTTTGCTTACTTACAACAAGACTTCAGAGACAATGGAGTTGATGTCAAACACTGTGTCCAAATCAAAACTCAAGAACTCCTTACCATCCCTTCAAATAGAGAAATTTGGAGTTAAAAGTCAACGTCACCAATGAAAGATTTTTTTATTTAAAGATTTTTCAATACATTTTCAAAGTAAGATTGCTTTGCTGGAAACTAACTTATTTTACTAGTCTTAACCCGCTATGTTCTGCATACTATACCCCCACCATACCTGAAAAGAAAAGCACTATGTTGCATCATTTCTTTTGTGCAGTATAAGGGGACCATCTCCTTTTTGCAGTTGATCTACACACACAAAATATGTTTTGTATTTTATATATTTCATATATATAAATCCCCCACCCAAAAAAATAAAAATAAACCCATTCTTATTAAGCTTATCATGACATTATGTGTTACCTTGCCCACTAGTATTCCATAATCTTTCAGAACATCTGCAGACTTTTTCAATTCCCCCAAGAAGAGAGAGATGGTTTGGGAGGCTGACCACAGAGGACAACAGGAAGAAATTATTACATTTTTCACATTCAGGAGTAAGCGATTTGGTTTAACGCAACACTACCATACCTTGATTCTCAAAATATATGAAGACCATCTTCCCAGAATTCATTTTGTCATAAAACTCCACAGCCGTGAATTCTAGCAGCAGGCCTGACATGTTGAACATGTCTGTGCATCCGGCGGCACTTGTACACAGCAGAAAGAAAGTCACACGCAGCCACATCATGGATAAGCAAGGATGAGTTGTCCTCTACAGGGAAAATCAGAAGAGGAGAAAATAATTGAGAGGACCAGTGTACAGCAAATGCAATGAAGGCCACAAAGCATTTGAAGTTAATTGTAGGCTTATTTATTTTTTTATTTAAAAGTATCATGACTAATGGAAAAAAGAAAGTGTATTGGAAGGAAGAAAAGTTGTTTTAAGGAAAAGAAGGAAGAACGTGAATTAAAAGGTGTGTCCAAGGGAAGGAACTGGAAGATGGGAATGAAGGATGATCATGAATGAAAGCAGAAAGGAATGTAGGAAGGAAGGAAGATAATCAGGGAGGAAAGACGAAAGAAGCATATATTAAGTGGAAGGAAGGGGGTAATTATATGGAAGGCAGAAAAGCATGTTTAAGTGAAGGAAGGAAGGAAGGAAGGAAGGAAGGAAGGAAGGAAGGAAGGAAGGAAGGAAAGAAGGAAGGGGGGGTCGTAAAAGTACTCTAGCTGAGGCGCAAAGGAAAGGAAGAAGGAAGGAGGTCAGAAAGGAAAGATCAAGAGGGGGGGATGAATAATAAACTAGCTACTTTTTCCAGTATATTAATACAGAGTAATGGCAATCCATATGATGTGCTCCACGTAAAATGATTCAACAGTATAAATGGGGTAGATGCACTGATCTGAATATATGACTGGATAGCCGATAGGCCAAGACTTTTGAAGCTGCGAGGCCGCCATATTGCTCCTCCCAAGAAACGTTTCTCAGCATACGATCCTATACATTTACAGCATCGAAATTAGAGAACATTTGAGACAGTCCTGAGTAGAAACATTCTACATTTGTTAAACATAAAAAAAAGTCAAGGAATTCAGACATTTTAAATACATGTATAAATGATATGCTTAATGATGTTCACAGGAGGAAACTAGTATATTTTTTATTAAAGAATTATAACTGTAATTCAACAAAAAATGCCTCTGCCAAATCTACCATTGAGTCTAAGGAACTGAGCGTTAAAAGAAAAAGTGGGTTTTAAAGCAGCACATACCGTCCACTAGTTTTTTTTGTAATTATTATTATTTTTTACTTTCACAAAATTGTGACCACCCCGCCACAAACCCCCCACTTCCGCCCCTATACTAACTGCTACGAGCTGTATATGTCTAATCTGACTTCCGTGTTTCACACGTCAGTGCCATTTTCCGGTTTTCTGGCCTCGTTCCAACACTTGCACCCCCTGCGCACCAAAACACGCAGGGAATCTCAGCTCTCTCAAATGCTTCGGAGTACTGAGACAGACACAATACACACTCGCACCCTTTGACGGGAACGCGCACCCGAAGGGCACAAGGGCGGAAGTGCAAGCACTGGGACGCGGCCCACACGTCGCAAACAGTAACCGGAAACAGCGCTGATGTGTAAAACCCGGAAGTCAGAAGTCCCGCCTCCTCCGTGGCATATACCCCATTGAAGTTAGAGGGAAAAGGAAGTTAATGGACAAACTACCTACCTGACAACTTTTGTCTTTCAAAGTGCAAGAACCTTCAGAACTGTGTAATGCCAAAAGCAGCTACCTCATTCCTCGCGGTGTAAACCAAGTTAAACGTGCGTAATAAATTGTACTTGGGGTTAAAATGAGAACTAGTGACAAGTGTATTAGCATTGTGTGCTAGGTTAGCTAGTATCGACAGTTTGGTTCCTTTGGATTGTTTTTTGCTTTCTTATTAACGACTTAACCAAGAGTCTGAAAAACCGTTTACCATAACTGCAAGGTTAACGATAGATTTTAATACTGTACCACATAGCTCATTGGGAAGCTAGGAAGCAACATCACGTTCTGTTGTTGTTTTGAATAAGTGTCACGAATAGAAGTCGCCTACATGTTTTATAAATAACTTCCTAGTGTAGTTTTCAAAATACTATTATTTGAGTGCCTATATGCACGCAGAAGCTGGAACCAATACATAAAAAAAATCAGTAGAGAGAGATGGACAATTATTATTTTTTTCTACTAATATGAGTCAATGTTTTAAAGCGGACAAAAATGTGTTTAAGGGTTTGATAATCTTTTAATTTGAAGGCCTTTTCTAGTAGCACCATCAACATTTCAGATAAATGTTTAGTGACAAACCACTTATTTTTTCTAAACCAATCGGGTCGTCGAAAGGGTCTCAAGTCTGGCCAATCGCCGCAAATAGAAGGCGGGCAGTTTGCCAGTTGACAACATCATGGACTAATGGGATCAGGGAATTGCGGAGGCTGGTTGCCATGGTTAGCCAATAAAATTTTCACAGGCTGAGTGGGCGTGAATACCACGTGGGAGCTTTTGCTAGGAAACTATCTCGACCGTGTGGCTCCTGAGTCATCTGGATCACATTGAAGCGGGTCGATTATTGAGCCAAGATGGCGGTGACGGAGCGCTTTTTTCTTTTCTAAAACTCGAGCTTGGGGGCGGGTCTGTAATTGCATCACAGCTGATCTGAACCCCCCGCCCCCAAGTTGTTTTTTTTGCACGAGAGTCACAGAAGAATCTCCTTATTTTTCATTTGACCTTCTTTGTTGTGTAGTTTTTTTAAAAAATGGACTGGCTTTCTTCCTCAAGCAAACATTTGAGTTCACGCAGCCTCGCGTAGTTCCACGATGCACCTCATTTTCAGAAAAAATGCTTTGACCGCGCGTTTCAAAGCAATCTTTTGTGAATTCAAGTCTGCTTTGATCCAGTTTTGACGTTGGCGGCTTTGCTTGTTGTTAAGAAACCAGCGGAGATGTTTTCGGCCGGACGGGAGGTCACTTCCAGCTTGTTGAGCTCCGTGCAGGAGAATCCCGCAAGAGATGCGATCTCCCCCGCCTTGGAGCTGAGCGTCACCACCGCGTACACCGTCCTCTACTCGCTCCTCTTCGGCTTCGTCTACCTGCAGCTTTGGCTCATTCTGCACTACGGCTACAAGCGCTTCAGCTTCCAGAGCGCGTTCTTGTTTCTGTGCTTGCTGTGGGCAGCCCTCAGGACGACCCTCTTCTCTTTCTACTTTGAAAACGGGGCGCAGGCCACACAGCTGCAGCCGTTGGCCTACTGGCTGCTCTACTGCTGCCCGGTGTGCCTCCAGTTCTTCACCCTCTGCCTGCTCAACCTTTACTTCTGGCAGGTAAGGAGGACTTATTGGCTGGGGTGTGTCGTTTTGTTATTTTTGTAATATAAAGCAAGGCAACAAATTATATATTTGCACCAGCATCAACTTTATTGTCCTCAAATCCTCACACAGGGTGTAAAAAAAACAATGTTTTGCAAATTTGGTAATCCCTAGAAAACCTTATTCATAATGCAATGTAGTAAAAAGCGCAAGTATCCCATTATATGTCCAGGCTATCTATATCCAGAGAAAAATTTGCAGGTGTGTGCAGACAAGGGGCAGCTCCCCGACCATAAAAAATAAGTGAGCACCACCAGCAAAAGGTGGCATCAAGGCAAGACAGCTTTTATTTATAGAGCATTTACATGACAACAATTCAAAACTGAAGGACTTTTTTTTGAGAACATACAATGCAAGATAAAGATAAAAGATTTAAAATACTCAATCAAGACCTAGACTTAAAAACATTCACACGTGGGGCTGACTTCCATAATATTGGCAGCTTATTCCATTTGTGTGCAGCATAACAGCTAAATGCTGCTTCACCGTTTTTGCTTTTAACTCTAGGTTTTAATTATTGACCAAGTCTGCAGACATCAGAGCCATACTCGGTTTACGTTCCATTAACATTTATTCAATGTATGATTTTTAGCAGCGCAGTAGCATGCTTCACAAATCACTGCTTAAACAGTAAATTTAGTCAACTATGCAACCTAATCACTTTATAATTTTACGCTTAAAAATAAGTGGCTTACAGGTTATTAAAAAAAAAAAAACACCTGAATTGCAAGTATACAAGATGTGCAGTCAAACAGTACTCAGCTTTGAGTGTAGTGAGGGCAGCAGTGCAGAAAATGGACGGACGGACGGATGGACAGACGGATATTCCCTTGAATGAAGTGAGGAAGAAGTAACAAGGCTGTTCTGACTGCTCACATGACATCTGATCAAACACATCAGATAATTGGTGCTCACAAGTGGGGAACTGAAGACTTTGACTGGAACTTTATTGCTTTTTTGGTTACTTGGTTACACCAGAAGCAGATACAGTATTGGCCTTCTGTTGACATACTATGGACGTCGGGAAAGCATGACTAACCGCTGCAAAGATTTATTGTGGTTTCTCTATACAGATTTTTTTTTTAACAGCTAAAATGAATTACTTACGTACGTAATATACCATTATATTATAATTAGTGGTGGAATGTGTTATGGATAAACTGAAAAATTCAAAACGGTTAGTATTATCATTTCAAGCGCAGCTTTTGTTTTGAATGTCTTACATCTGTGACCGTGTCCATCAAGTTATGTAGTAGTGCTACTCTTGGCACTTGTATGTCAATAGATTCTTTCCTGGGGAGTGGTCACCAAAATACAGCTAAAAGCTGTATACTGTATTTTCTACATGTGACACGCATTTGTCAGGGGACCTGTTAATGGAGTAAGTAACTCACAGTTTAACTCATTCACTGCCATTGACGGCTATAGACGTCAAAAATTCATTTGAACTATTTCTATTAGTTAAAAAAAAAAGTCCACTTCTGTTAACAAGAGTATGAAAACCTAGATTTTTTTAATGGTACATTTAGAACAGATACAAAATTTAGTGAAGTTGTGCGATTAATTACAATTTAAAAAATTAATCGCCTGACGCCCCTATTTTTTAATAATCTTTTCTTTTTTTAAATCGCTTCAAACTATTTAAATTTGTAATTGTAATTAATTGCATGACTTCAATAGTTAACTCACAATTAATCACACATTTTATATCTGTTCTAAATTTTCTAAAGGGTTTTCATACTCTCGTTAACAAAAGTGGGAAAAAAATGTTAAACTAATAAAAATAGTTCAAATGATTTTTTTTACGTCTATAGCCGTCATTGGCATTGAATGAGTTAATATTGTTGCAACTTGCTATATTTTGCACCAATAATATGGCTAAATTTAACCATCCATCCAACTATAGCGCTTGTGCTGATTAGGTTTGAGGGTGAGCTCACTTACATACAGATTAGGGGGGCTGACCAAGTCGACCACAAAGTGTCAACAGAAATTTCTGAGGCGTGTACACACACACACACACACACACACACACACACTAATAACTGTGATGTGGTTGTGTTCAGAAATAGCCAATCACTTTCAAACTCATGTTTAATGAGAGTGAGCACACAGCTGCCATCATTTGAAGTGCCTCCGATTAAACACAAATTTTAATGTTATAGTAGGCTTTTCAGACTTTTTTTTTTTGCTTTATAAAAGAAGACAGATCTGCCTGCTATTGTGGAACTTTGCATAATTCCCTCCATCTTCAAAACCTTTCAAAAATATTCTCCTTGGTAACAAAAATATATTAGAAAAAGCTTAGTTGAACGAATGAACTTAATTTGCCGTTGATCAGAGTAACTTTAAATGGTGGTAGATGTGTGCTGACTCCCATTGACAAGGGTGTGCACACTTATGCAACCATGTGTTTTCTGTTGTTGTTTTTACTTTCACTGTCAAATATTTTTTTCAATAGCCTTTTAAAAAAATATTTAGGGCTGCAACTAGTGATTATTTAATATTTGATTTGTTGGTGTGTGTGATTAATAAAGATGTATTTTAATTTCCCTCATGATTAAGTTACTTGTTTGGTCCATAAAATGTGGATCGTTTTCCAACGTAAAAGCAGGTGTTAGCAAATGTTTTATTTTCAATCAACACAAAATGTAATCTTATGCTTTAAACTGGATCACTACAGTAATCTGACGTCTTCTTTTTTTTTTGGGGGGGGGGGGGGGCATTTTAACAGGTATGTGGGAAACGGTTTACATCCACTGCACTGTTAGAAATGCAAAGTACCTACTAGATATTTAGGACATAGGAGATACATCATTTTAATAAATTAATATTGTATCCTATTTTTCCCCTTCACTGTTGAATTAAATGTGCTAAAAGAAACAGCACAAAACCCCATACATACACTTTTGTGTACACATCCTGCATTCCCACACCACAGGCGAGAGGTTTTTGAAGCCACTTAACTCTTTGACTGCCAAAAACGTTAAATAACGTTTAGTAAAATCCTATGGAGGAGTGCCAAAGACGTTAAAAGACGTTTGTTTCAAAACAGAGGTGAAACTAACCATTTTCTATTGTTGATTACTGAAAAACGGAATAAGGTAGAAACAAACTTTTTTTTCTGATGAAAGATGAGAGTCCAATCTTTCATTTGGTAGTATGTGTGTTTCCATAGTCCAAACACATAATTTTCTGTGGACCTTGAAAGATCAGTCAAAAATGCTTAAATCGGCTGGCACCCACGGCATCCCTTTTCTGAAAACATCTGGCAGTCAAAGAGTTAATGCAATAAAAAGCCTCGAGCTGCAAGCGATATTCTGTAGTTGCTTACTGCATATACCATCCAAACGCATGCAGACCAAAAGAAACAGGCCTGTGATTTACTTCCTCTTCTTACCAATGAGCGCTTCCTTCTACTGGTAATGATGTTAATTAGCGTATTTGCAGCAAAAAGACACGCACTCATCCAGGATGGAGGATGGATGAACCCGCAGTTTTATGTTCTTGGCACAGTTGCCTCCTTCTGGCCTACATTCTGACACAAAAGGCAGATTGTTTACACATATGTAGTTATGCAACTTGAAAAGTCAGCGGAGACAACGTTGAGTGAGCTCGCCGCAAACCGCAGTCGTCGTGGAACCCAAAAGAGATGAGAAGGAGGAGGTCTCAAATTTAAAATGCTCTCTTCTACTCTGTAAACTGATAGTGAAAAATGCAGGCCACTGCCAACTTGGTGACAAAAGCATGTAGGGGAAAAAAGAAGAGGCCAGAAAGGGGGCACATTGTTAAAAGCCAGTAGCAGATGTTAGAAGAAGTACTGTGAGCTCCTGCTGTCAGCTGGAAAAGGGACATTTGCAAACATATTGAAAGCTCAACCGATTTAATTAACGTTATTCTTTTAAAATGGGTAAACATTAGGGGTGTGCCCAAAAATCGATTCTCATGAGAATCGTGATTCTCATTTAGTACGATTCAGAATCGATTTTAAATGTCCCAAAATCGATTTTATTTAAATTATTTTATACTGTCTTGCCTTTGTCTGTATGTGCCTTTATTTGGAGTGCTGTTCATGTTGTACCCGGTTTGGCCACTGATGGCAGTGTGGTTCCACGCGGTCTATTACATTGTTAACTTGTAGCCACATTAGAGAGTAGAAGGAAAAAGTCACGATCAAGTTATTCCAATAAAAGTTGTTTTTTTGCAGCGTGGAGCCGTTCTTTTGAGTGATAAAAGTGCTTAGCATTAGCAAGTCAGACTGGAGTAGACCATTACGATTCCTTGAACATCTATAAATTGAAGCAAAAATCATTGTCAATCATTAAAAAAAATCATTCTTAATCTAAAATTGATTCTGTATCGAATCGCACACCCAAAAATCGGAATCGAATCGAATTGTGACACATTCAAAGATTCGCACCGCTAGTAAACATTGACGTATTTATTTGTTTTTGATGATGTTTTTTTACATGATACATTACAGGGTAACACAAAAATAATGGCCTTCAAACATCCCCTCTCAAAAAAATTATCGCCAACAGAATCACAGATTTTTCTTTCTGTAGTAAAGAAGGTAAACAAATACTAAAGGACAAAAATAAATTTAAAACACTTGTGGATGTCATGCCTGTAATTAATTATCTTTATTAAATGTTTTAAATAATCGTCCGATTAATCAGTTAATCGGAATTTTACTATGCCAAACGGAAACAGAATCAATCAACCTAAAACAAAAATCAGTATGGGTCGATCCCTAATATCAATATCATCATTTCAGAAACTGAGCCATATGATGATGTTCTTACAGCGGTGCCTTGGCTTATGAGTGAGCCAACTAAACTGGAGTTTTTCAAAACGGATCTGTTGTGCAGCCAATTCTTTGCTTGACTTTGAGATACGAGTGGTGTATGATGGCAACTCAACTCACTTGACAACAAGCAGCAGTTTGCCAGATAGTGAACATTCATTTATTCATTCATTCATTCCCAGTTGAAGCTCACTGTCAAATTTAGCACAAGACAAAGAGAATTAGACGAGTATTTAAAACAACTATAGCATGCTATTGCAATTTGTTGTTATTGGAAGACAATGTAGCCGTCAATTTGAAGTAGTAAAGTCGACTAGTCGATTAATCAGGCAAGTGCAAAACAAAAATACAAATAACTAAACATAACAAAAAAAATGCAAAAAAAAACAAAAAATATTATTATTATTTTGCTGTTGTTTTGTTTTTATGTTTATTTGTGTTTAGTTTTTTTGTGTTATTTTTCAATTTACTATTGTTTAGTTATTTGTTGTTGTTTTGCACTAACAGACTTCAATTTATGTCCATGTGTGTGTGTGTGTGTGTGTGTGTGTGTGTGTGTGTGTGTGTGTGTGTGTGTGTGCGTGTGTGCGTGTGTGTGTGTGTGTGTGTGTGTGTGTGTGTTCATTTAATTACGCAGGAATGTCCTGAGACACTGTCAAGTTCACATGGCTCTACTAAAAGAAGGGAACATTTTGCTCCTCTTGCTACCTCCTCCTTCTCATACCCAACACTTCATCACATGCAATGCCTTTCTACAATAATACTTTGTCGTGTATTTCTTAGGTGGTGTTTAAGGCCAAAACCAAGTACTCCCCAGAGCTCACCAAATACAGGTAAACGTTTATTCAAATCCAAATGGTTTATTTTGGATTGACCGTATATGGAAATAAAAATGTAGACTATTAGAAATGGCTCTTGTTCTACACCACTCGCATCAAATTAGATGGTGCAGCTGTGCCTAATGAAGTGTCCTGTAAGTGTATCGAATGAAACTTCAAAATATTCTGCTCTACTGTCTTGTGCTTGTCTTTCTCCTCAGGATTGCTCTATCATTGTTCTTCCTGTCCCTGTGTATATTTTTCCTTGTGGTGAATTTAACGTGTGCATTGTTGGTGCAAGGAACTTTGGAGGATTCAGGATTGCCAAGGTAAGAGTTTTAACAAGTGAAGATCTATTATTAGTTAAACAAGAAACAGAAGTTTAATGATCACTGTTTTACCAAGGATGGCACACTTTCACAGTTGAGAAGTTCTAGGTTCGAATCTTACCAGAAATGGCAAAAGTAGATTTACACTCTTCACTTAGGAGTGCCCTCCAAAAGTGTTAACTTTTGCTGTCAATTACATACAAAATCAGTTTGTTGTTTTTCCAAACCAATCGCTAGCTAGCTTTGGCAACTTGTTCCCTCCCTTTGCTAATGTTGTGAACTGACTAACAAAAAAAATGCTAAATTAGCTAATGATAACAAGTGAAAAGATACACCTTACTCGTGTGTGTTTTTTCCAGATTACACAGATCATTGTTGATAATTGGCTAGCACAAGACACAACACGTTTGCCGCTAATCGTTGTAGCTGACAACATGATAGACTGTTCTTAAAAAAGGCCATGGATGGTGAATACATGAGTGTTTGTGTTCGTTTATGTTACTGTGGTCTGTTTCTAGCTTTTAAGGCACCAAAATGTCAACCGCTCCTATTGACGTCATATGTCGTCATCCGTAGGGATGGAAAAAAGCAACTATCTTATTTTGACGTGCAAGAGTCACAAAGTACAGATAATTGTGTTCAAATAAAGAGCGTAAAAGTAAAACGTTTTTCAGAAAAATAAATATTCAAGTTCAGACACCTCAAGCATTTTAATAGGCCACCACATTTCACTCATAACTGTGAACTGGATACGCAGTAGCAAAATGGCTGAAATGTTTACCATGTGACTTGTGATGTGTGAAGTGACAGGCTTGTGAGACATGCTGTCCTGGCCCGCATCCTGATCAACGACGGTCTGTTTGTCCTGTGTGCCGTGTCTTTGGCCGCCTGCCTGGTCCGCATCGCCAAGATGTCCTGCGCCAATGTTTTCCTCCAATCCAAGGTAGGGGAATTGATGAACGTCACCTTCACATAACGGCTGCTCGCTCGCACTCACAGAGCAATCTTAATCAAAGTTGACATCTTCAATATGCACAATTATGTGTATCAGCAGTTTGATAGACTGTACATTTTGGATGGATTGTCAATCCTCATCGTATCATTATTAGCTTGCTAGCTAGCTAAGCGATCTGTTGGTAGCAGCTTGGAAACTTCATGGGAAATTTAACTGGAATTTTGAACACTAAATGGCACATTTTGGGAGGTACGGAAATGTACAGGAATGAACGAGTTTAACCCCAAACCTCAGAAGGCAGATGTGCTAAGCACACAAGTCAAAATGGCGGCTTCTAATGGTGCGTTCGAGGACAAGAGGAAGGTGGGAAGTTAGACTTCTTTCGCCCCATTTGAACTTGGACATCTGTGTTGCGAACTCGGGGGGAAAATAAGACCCCGACATCACCGACCGGCTTCAATCTGACGTCACTCGACAATTTAATTTTAAACATTTATCTCTTTATTTATTATGACATTAATTTAGTTATTTGACGTAAGTCACTTCACATAACCTAACGTGATTTAGACTGACTGAATTAACCAGAACAACAAACAATTCATCGTAATCAGCCTTGTTGTTTGCGTTTGCCTCAAACGCTTTGAGGTTGGAAGTGGGACAATATGACTGCCATCAATCGGACTTCCCACCTTCCTCGAATGCAGCATCAACTCAGTGAAACGAAGCTCTTTGCTCGTTAGAAAGCATTGGACTTTGGATCATTATAATTTAATTTTGTGAGGATTGTTTTGATTTGAAAATGTGATTACCGGTAAATGTCATTAGGCAACAGCAATACAAATGTGATGTTTGCTTTCAACGAAAACGTAGAACGGCTTGGATGTTCGGAATTGTCAATTAAATACAGTACAAATGAATTGTACTTACCAAATGTACCTGTTTTTGTACAGTGTAACATTTATGCTCACCTTGAGCATTTCAGTGGTTTTTAAACCTCTAGAGCAGGGATAGGCAACTTTATTTAATTAAAATAAAATCATAAATTTTTTTAATATTTGTTTTGCAGTGGGGGGGGGGGGGTATAAACATGTTTCTACAGTAGACCCCTGAATACCCCACAAATTCACTTATTTGCAGATTTTGAGGTTTTATACATAAAATGTTGTGCTTCACCCCCCAGTATTTTAAGTAGATTTTGGCTATTTGCAGACCGGCGCAGTCCATATACCTATGACTAGTGTGGTTCCACTAGTTTAAAGTTGTAATAACACCATTCACCACTAGATGGCAGACATGTCTTAGTTGCAGCTTACAAATAGTCTTACTATACAACATGATTAGGCCTAATAATTTTTTGCGAATGTGGAATGACATGCAGGACAAACAATATTATATATATATATATATATATATATATATATATATATATATATATATATATATATATATATATATATATATATATATATATATATATATATATATAAATTTGTCGATTTTTCTGGGGGGAAAATGCATAAAATGTGTTCTTAATGTTGGTTTGCTGTTCAGCAGTTTTGTGCCGTCATCTGGGATAGGCTCCAGCTCACACTTGCTTGACCGTGAACAGGATAAAGCTGTGTAGGAAACGACTGGCTGGCATGTGTTGAAGGTGTGTCCCAACACACTTGAATATATTGTTTTAATTTACAGTCGCTGTTTTTGTGCAGGGGACATCAGTGTGTCAGGCGACAGCTGTCGGAGCGATAGTGATTCTCCTCAACACATCGAGAGCTTGTTATAACCTGGTGGTGGCGCTGTCTCCACTGGGCAGACCGAATTTGTCCAACTACAGCTGGTACATTGTTTCAGATCAGGTGAATAGTCACTGCTCCGCTTGGAGGGGGGGCAGTAAAACTTAAAAAAAAAAATTGATCAAAATTGGCTAATTTTTGTGTTGCAGGCGGATTTGCTGAACAGCGATGAGGCATACATGGTGTATGGAAGTATTTTGTTCTTTTGGGAGCTGCTGCCTACCAGCTTGATGGTGCTTTTCTTCCGAGTCCAGAAGCCCAAACAAAACCTGGTAAAAATTGAAAAAGGTTATTATTAACAGTAATTCCTTTTATTTGCGGTAGACTGAAATCATTTGAGTTTGACATCAAATATACATTTATTTATAGTAAAACTTGATCAAGTGAGCAAAAGTATTGGATTTTGTTTGAGTCAGTGGCAGTACAATTCAATTTGATAAGGAATGGCTGGGTTTGAAGAAGGTATGATGCAATGAGTTTCTTGATTTTGCATTTCAAATCAGTTTTCCTTCCATCCTTACTAACATAACTAAACTTATATTTCTCTTTATATTACATTACACAACATTAAAATGTCACAAAATACTGAAATCAGGATGTCTTTTCTCAATAAACTGGCAAATTTATGCTAAATGTGAAATCTCGGCCTGTGTTGGCAACAGGCCGATAAACAGGTTAGTTGTACCTTTTGTCATCCACTGGAAGAGATTATCAATACTAAATGTAGATTGTAGCAAGAGACATTATTTTTATTTGTACTAAGGTACATAGCAAACTGTGATTCTTGGCGTACTGTCCTGTTATGTTTCCAGTCTACACCAAAAATAAAGGAATTGCCCTCACAGTAAAAATTCTTGACAAATCAGAATGATGCAACACGGATGTTTTAAAAATGTGCCAGGTTCCTACAGGAAACCTCAACAACCACACATTCGGCTCCAGGGATTCTTTTTTTGACAATCCAAGGCGATACGACAGCGATGACGACCTGTCCAGAAGCAACAGGTCTGATCGGGCCAGGTGCGAACCCACGCGCATGCGCACACGGCAAGATTTTTTACTTTTCAGCATGATGCAGTCATTTTTTTTCCAGACCGCTTTCATGCAAAAGCATTTTGACGGACAGGCATAGAAACCAGTAAATACAAAATAAATCTAAATATGCCGCAGTTTTATTGCTAATCTACATGAACACGAGATAACAATAATCATTTGCTTGTTTTTTCCTTTGACTTGCAAATGCTGACATAAACGAGCGCTGTATGATGTCAGTGAACACAACTCACTTCACAAGAAGCAAAAACTTTCTAGTGAATAGTTAAAAAAAAGCTTCAGGCGGTTACATGCCACTTAAAGTTCAAGTTTATTGTCAAACTAAACAAACTAGTGTATTTGAAACAACAAAACTGCTGCCTGAAGAAATGCCGTAGTATCTTCATGCTGACACAAATTAGCGTCTTTGTTGCGGTGGTTTTAGTCTTGGCGACAGATTGAACACAAATATCCTGTGTCGAACTACTATTAGTGCTGTACTGTTGAGATGAAAAAAAGAATTTAAATGTAATCAATGAAGCATTTTTATGAATCCCACCTGAGTTCTGATTATGATTAGCTGCTGCATCCAGACATGACTTCCCTCTTTAAAATACACATTGCAATTAAAAATAAAAATAAGTTTTTAGGGGGAAGTCTCAAATGATTAACTCATTCACTGCCATAAATTATTTTCTTTTTTTTAATTAGGGGCGACAGGCAATTACATTTTTTAATTGTAATTAACCGACTTCACTAGTTAACTCACGATTAATCGCAAATTTTATATCTGTTCTAAATGTACAATGAAAAAAAATTCTAGGTTTTAATACTCTTGTTAACAAAAGTGGAACAATTTTTAAACTAATAGAAATTGGTTAAAATGAATTTTTGACGTTTATAGCCGTCAATGGCAGCGAATGGATTAAAAAAAAAAAAAGAATTAGAAGAAGAAAAGATTATTAAAAATTTGGGGCGTCAGGTGATTCAAATTGTAACCGTAATTAATCGCATGACTTTACTAGCTAACTCCCGATTAATCACAATTTTTTTATCTGTTCTAAATGTACAATAAAAAATTCTAGCTTTTCATACTCTTGTTAACAAAAGAGGAAAAAGAATGTTTAACTAATAGGAATAGTTCAAATGTATTTTTGACGTTTTTAGCCGTCAATGGCAATGAATGAGTAAATAGCATTGCCTACTATTCATTGGACTAGTCGATTAATCAGTCCAGCCCCTTAAACACACACGCTGATGCACTACATTATTTTCATGTCTCTCTTTCAGCGTGCCCTCCTCCACCACGCAGCCTAGTTGCGTGCCCAGTTGGTACGGCACGATCCAATCTAACGGGACCCGGCCGCCCTCTTCCACGGCCCCTCTCATATTTGCTTACGGGAACATCCAGAGTACCCAGCACCACCACCACAACTACTACTCCACTCCACAAAGTAACCACCACCATCACAGTTGTTATCATTCCACCCCTCACAACTGAGGAGATAAAGCCCTTTTATTTTCGAACCATTGTTCTCCCGAACAAGCTTGTGGAACAAGGATCGTTTGATGAGAAATACAAAGGTTAGTGCAGATTGTGGATCAGGAATGTAGCACCAAAATCCCTGACCATAATACTCAGGGTCAATTTAAGGGGGTAAAAAAAAAAAAAAACTACTACAAATGTCAGTTTTGATTTAGGATGAAAAATAAGTTTGAAAGAAACAAAAAGGCATTCACTGAACTCTTCAAAAGTTCAGTAGAGGACAGACTTCCTCCAACTTTCAACTTTTAACCAAAGTGGGGAAAAAAACCTTGCTTTCTATTTTTGTTTTTTTCCATATGTACGTCCTGAATTATTATTTTTTTTCTTTTGGTCTCCATCATCTCAGCATTCACGCCCACTTTCTTGAGTGAATTGCAATACTAAGTTTCTTAACATTAAGTATTGTTTTTGCACTTTGCTGTGTTGGACATTACTGTAGTATCTTGGATACCATCCCGGTCACGCACAGGTGAGCTGCTGCCGCGTTTCGCCGAATTTGAGCAAAGAGTAAGGTTATATGTTGCCAGCCAGTCGCAGGCCATTTTGTACATCTATTCTGAAATATGCTAATGTTTAACAACGTCACTGGAACACATGGTTAGCTTATCTTGCTCAAAAGTTGCGATGTTCCCTGTTTGAATGTGTGGAGTTAGCATGATGTGCTAGCGTGTGCTAACACTGTCAAAAATGGTAAAATCGTACTAAAAAGTTATACAACTTGGCTGTTTGGGCCGTGAACTACTAGTAGTAGCATGTAACACACTTTAAGAATCACAAGTGGCCAATAAGTGTGAAAGGATGTCCAGTTTATATGTACCCTGCAATTTACTGGCACGCAGGGGTTTCAACAGAGAGAGGCTAAAGAAGCTAATCTGTGATAAACAGGAGAAGCGGTAGCAAACGGATGGTTCCCCCAGCGCACAACTGTGAATCTGCTGCAGTTTCATAGTTGGAATATCAAAATCATTCCACAAAACAAAATACATTTGCACCGTCTGTTGTAGATGTCACAGTAATCAAGAATGAGATTGTTGCGGTCCACAGGTTGGACAGTTTGGCCAAAAATAGAAGAAGAAAAAAACTTTATAAGCTTTGCTGCAACCTTTTGCACTTGGATGTGGTTTTCCTCTGAAAGAGGAAGGAGCCGCCACTCTGCCGTCACGTTAAATCTCATTTTCATTCCTTACGGAAGATATGTTTGCACAAGATATTGTCAAGTGATGTATGTATGGAATCATTTGCATGTTTCTAGGTGAAAGTGTGTGATCTGAACAATAAGGATGTTTTTATACGCTTTTGTTTTTTATTATTCACCATAGCTTTACTGATTTAACAATTGTAAAATTGATTTGTACTTTTTCCATTGTTGGTCATTGAATTTGTTTGGTGTCTGGCCAATTTTCTGAAAGTTTGTGTTTAAGCTCTGTGAATTAGATGGTAGAAGCCTTCACATGTCCCGTATTTAACAGCACACATCAATGGGGAGAAGTGGGAAAACCTCATGGTCCATTTTTTTATGCATTTATTTTTACGCGATAACTTAAAAAAAACAACTATATTTGCAGTTGAAATCACTTTTTTTTTTTTAAATGTAGATAATTCCAAGGGAAATTCCAGAAGAGGACCGCAAGTGACAAATATGGGTCCACAAGCTGGTATGAGTTCAAATTCAACTTGTTCAAACTGTTGCCGGCATGTTCTTGAAATGTCTGTTTGCTAAAAGTTTTTTTTTTGTTTCCGGATCACTAAAAGAGGTTCTCATTTCCATTTACTGACATGTAAAAGTAGCCTGTGTGCTGCATGGCTCTGCGTCATAATGCAACAAGTCAATATTTCTACCATCCAATCCCTCAAAGCTTGTTATTTAACCAAGACCATACTGAATGTAACCTGTTTTGTGACAGACAAATCATTAATATCATTAAAAAATAAGCACTATGTTTGAATAAAGGCTTCCTGCACTGTTTGACATAAATCATGTTAGTCAAATCATGTTTACTCTCAAACTACATTGTATATCGGAGGGGGCTGAAAGTGCACCTAAATGTCAAAGGCACATCCAAGAAAACATGGTTGGCCAAAAAAGTACCATTTAATAATTTTGCTTTAAAAACTGCGCCTCAGATCAAGGCTAAGAATAAAACATACAATTAAAACTGCCCCAACAGCAGTGCACACACACACACACACACACACACAAAGTCAGCATTAAAATATTTTCCAGTGTTGCAAAAGTTTCTAGCAGTTTAAAACATCTGAAACACGGCCTGCTACTCCTGATGAAATCAAACCATTTAAGGAAGTGGAAGTTAAAAAGCATAGTCACACAATTACAACCCAAAAAAACAACTTAAAATCAAAACTGAACACACATCAGCCAAATATGGCGAATTAATATCTAATCACATTATCTAGGTGACAAAATCGGTCAATTTCATTTGGTACATTTGCTCTCCCCCGTTTAAAAAAATTGATACTTAAAAAAAAAATTGATAGTTACAATTCGCAAACATCAGAAAAGGACAATTATTTAAGGCATAATGGTCATTTGGCCTCTGATTTGACCGAACATAAAACAATTAGCAAAATTCAAAGAATGAACATGTTTTCAAGTAAGAATTGTAACCTCTCTAGATTAAAAACAAAACTAAAAGTAAACATTCTTGACTTTGGGACAATTGCACCAAATAGGGTACCGTAGATCCCCTCAATTTGGATTCAAATCAGAAAAACATGGTAAAAATCTGTCCACGTTTGTAAACGCTTCTCTATCCCCAACCTTCGTACTCATTAACGGAAAAAAACAGAGTTGATGAAGCGCCAGAAAAGAGGTCAAAGTCCATCATCGGCATCATCATCATCATCGCTGCAGCTGTCTTGTGATGAGGAGCTGCTTAGACTGCAATGGAGGACCTTGCACTTGTGTCAGGTCTCCTCGGCCCCTCGGTTATTGATCTGGCGATATCCCTGGCTACCCAACGGCTCCCTGTGGCGAATGATGGACAGGAAGAGGATGATGATGAGCCCCAGCAACAGGCAGCCGCACACCACCAGACTGATGATCACATCTGAGGGGCGGAGAGACGGACGACCATTAGCACCTCGTCACTATGGGAATCTAAGTGTGACTTGCGTCGGAATGGTTTCACAATATTCGTTAAGTGGTGCCTTGAGATGTAAGTTTAATTCAAACAGTCAAATGTCAATTCGTCTTGATGCATTAAAATGAATAGAAATGCTATTAATGAGTCACAACTGCAGTAAGCTGCTCTAATATTAGTCATTCTTTGCAGAAGATAAAGAACAATTTCCTCGTCATTTTTGAGGAGACATCTAAGCAAACATTATGACGGGTCGATGCCAGAGGTGAGTAAACAAGCCAGCTCTTGGAAGTTAATTGCCGCCATTTAACTTTGTTTTTCACTTTCTCGGGTGTAACAAATAAGGAGGGGGGAAAGGTAACAAAAAAAAAGTGCCAGTGGGTACCAGTTAGCTCTAGGACAACATGAGTAGCCCAAAGGTTTGTTCTAAAAATAGGCTCTCCATTGATGAGACACTAAGAATATTTCAAGCATTCACGTTTCTTCTTTAATAATTACTCCATTTTGTTTAAAAAATAAATTGTGTGTGGGGGGGTATGCTATTTAAAAAATAAAATAAAAAATAAAGTATTTGTATTCATTGCATTTCAATGGCCGTCAATTATATGCAGATTTCATCTATTTATGGGCCGGGCTGGTCTCCTATCCTCCATGACTAGTGTGATTCTTTGATTTTTCTGGGGGGGGAGAAAGGCACATAATGTAAAAAAATAAAAAATAAATAAATCCCAGTGGGTACCAGTTAGCCCCAGGACAACATGAGCAGCCCAAAGGTTTGTTCTAAAAATAGGCTCCCCATTGATGGAACTTACTAAGAGTATTTCAAGCATTCACGTTTTTTTCTTTATTAATTATTCTATATTTTGTTAAAAAAAAAAATTATATATATATATATATATATATATACACACACACATTTTTTTAAGTCATTTTAGAGCTTTAATACTGCGTTATTTTTGCTTGCAGTCATGATACCATCAGAATGTAATATCAACTGTGAGTGGCAAAGATTATAAAGCCTCTTTTTGAAGATCTGTTACTGCAAAAGTGCCGCTTGTTGTTGAGTGTGTTCTCTGCCACCATACAGCACTCAGCTTTCCAAATGTTCACACTCATCTTTAGTTCTCATCCATCGGTTTCCCCTTTTAGTATTATTATAGACAAAGGCCAAGGCATCAACTTCTTTCTGCCATGCTGCTTCGTTTGCGATTCCATGTAAAAGCAGTTTAGGTTCAGAAAAATAAAACAAATCAAAAGCTACCGAAAAACAAACTTCTGAGGGGTTAACTATTAATATTTGTCACATAGTTATCAGTGTTTGGTTTAAAGCTCACGTTTACTGCTCCCAACTGAAGCCAATTGGCACTCCTTCTGTCTGTCCTCAGAAATAGACAGCTTTGTAATGTTCACAAACTCCTCCAGGGGGCAGTCCAGGGAGCAGCCAGGCAACTGAAGCTCATAAGGTGCAACCCTGCTGTCATTCCGGTAAAACATGGACACTGATGGAGACCTAAACGCAAACAGAGCACACAGAGCAGAAAGTTAGTCGTGTTTTTCTGTTTCCGTGTACATGTTTTCGATAGCACAAATTTCACCTCTTCAATTTCTGCTTTTTGTTCAACTACAGGCCCAGATTTCAAACCAAGTATGTTAGAAAGAAAGCCCATAAACCGTTGGGAAAACATATTTTTAGCCACTCTTAACATTATGCAGTTAATGCTGTTAGCACTGTTTTTAAACATAGGAACACAAAAGAAAAAATACATAGATTCAATAAAAAATATATATATTTGCAGCTTTAATGGTAAATTAAAAAAATACTGAAATGTTTACAAACATTTCTTGAAGATTAAATGCAAATGTATTTTCTTGTTTGTACTGTATAGTACCCAAATGGAAGACGGGCATCCATCTTAGTTAAATTGAAGACAACCATCTGCACCATACCAGTTTCATGGAGACATACTTCCCCTTTATGACTCTTTTTTTGTAAGTGTTTGTCGCATTTTGATTTCATTTTATTAGCAGTAAATATTTGTGTGTGTATAGGCACCAAGTAGTAGCATCCTCAAATTTAGGCGCCTTAGCTTAATAAATATTGCCTAATACTGCCTTACTCACAAAAAGTCATATGTGTGTGTGCAAGCATGTGTGCTTCCTTCCCATGTGCATGTGTGTGCGTGTGTACCCGCTGTCATCCGAATATAGCTCGATCATGAGACAGGAGGCATACGGTGGTTGTCTGCCATTGAAGACATTCAAGCTGGACTGCAATGCCGCCATAGTAGTGTCATGCTGTCCAACACACATACACACAATTAGGACTGCAGCTACTGTAAGTACAGTAATCGGCTCTCAAAATGTGGTATTCATATCTCACCGCAGAAAGCATCATCATTTTCAGATGCTGCCTTTCCATAGATTCAGCCACTCGGGAAAGATTTTTCACAATTTCACCCAACAGGATCCCTAAAAGAGAGAGGCTGTCAATATATGTGAACGATATTACCATCCAGTTAGTTCACTGCCATGATGCTTGTCATTTTCTGATCATGAAACCTCAAATGTTGAACACAATTGTGTCGCAGGATTAGTTTGAGTTTTGAATGTTTATGTAGGTTTATGTCTAGAGATTGACCTGGCCAATCTAAAGCTCAGCCAAGTCACTTGTTTTCATTGTTTTGGGTGATTTTTTTATTTATTTTTTGCTGCATGATAGCCCTTGATCCCTGTGGCTTTATCGTGTTGTTTCGTGACCCAGTAAAAGCGAGCTAGAAAACCTTTATGAATATATTGGAAATCGATTTTCACACGCTACAAATGTGCACTTTATTGTACAATATCATATTTGGTTTATAAATTCCCCCCAGCCAAGGGACAAAGAATTTTCCTTTTTCTTTTTTTAAACTTGAGCTTAAGCATTAAAACTATTTTTGATTATGTGTGGATAGTTCAGACATGGACTGTGAGAGAGTTTCATCCTGTTCAGGATAGTTGTACTGTATGTACTGCAAAGTCGATGTAAATATTTAAAGACTTAATTTAGCCATTTTCAGCAGTAAAAACTTAATATTTTACCCATAATTAATTTGATAACTTAATTACGTTTCATGTACAATTTATACCTTTTCAAAACACATTTTGTTCACGTGTTCTCAGGGTTCAGGAAACGACCAACCACGGCTCATTTTGCAAACCCAGAAAACAGGTGAGCCATAAAAACATTTAATGGGAGAAAAAAAAAAACAGCAAATAAAAAATAAAAGGTTCTCGATGGTTGTTGGGCACATTTTTGCAAAATCTCACCCCACGCCCGATAGTGGCTAAAACTTACAGTGGCCTTGAAATTTACAAGCTATCTTTACCCCACGGCCTATGATCTCAGGATCTCCTGATTAGTTTGCGAGCACCTTTATTTTGCTGCTACCAATGAAGACGAATAATTGCAACAAGCCATACAAGGCCAAGTGGCATTGAATTTCACAAATGTGCTTGTATGTTAGGGATTATGAGCATATCCTACTAGGCCTTAAAATGCTTGTCATCAACTGCTTTTTCTTGGTTTACCCAAGGGCCATAGTGCAATGGCTGGCTGATTTATATTATACCAAGATTCACAATTGTTTGCAGCTCACTGCTAACTTGTATAAATGTAGCGTTCGAAGGCAAAATCTGAAACTGATTAGTGACTATAGTTGTTTAAATAATTAATGCAATTCACCTGGGTTGGGTAACATCATAAACTTTTACCCCTTGCTAAAATTGGCCTATTTTCACGCTGGCATTACCATAAAGACAGGCAGCGCTGCTAGGGTACTACAAATAGGTAAGTGGCTATTTGTTCTCAAGTGACGCAAATAAAGAGAAAAGTAAGTCACAATAGAGACAAAGTCAAAGTCCATTTCTACATAGTCAATTTAGAAGTGATGGCTCTAGAGGACCAACTGGTTTTGTTTCGTATTTGTGTAACATGTCATCCAATTACTGTCTCATTTACCCAAGCTTCTTCTGCGGTTCTTTGACTTATGAATTGTAAAAAACAACTCATCTGAGCACAGTTCACAGCTCGTAAATCGTCCTACAGGTTATTCTGGTTACTAGTCTGGTTTTGATGTGTGATGTGCTGTGTCGGTCTTCTCAAGTGCGCCGCACACAATAGTAGTAAAACTGCATTTTTTTTTTCATATCATGCATTGTCTCCTTTTCTTTTTTTTATGGGTGCGTAAGATGTTAAACATCCTTGTGTGCACCAAACATAACACACACCTCCCTGCAGCCGACTCTTCTCCTGATGTTTGTAGACCTCAAATATAACCTATGAAAATTGAAGCAGACTTGGATTACTAACAGTTTGTGTCTCAGCGGTTTAAAATGCAAGAAAATGGAAAATCATTTTTTACCTGGAATCCAAAGTCTTTCAGAAATCGAAGCCTTTCCCAGACAGAAGGGGTCACCCAATCAGGAGCTGACTTGTTATGGCGTGACTATTGAACACATCCACTTTTTATATGTGGAAAACCACAGCTGGATGACACAACAGAAGTGGAAAATGCAAGTATTCACCTCGCAGAAGAGGGTGTCGTACACACTCCAGACAGCATCCACGTTCATTATCTTCAGGCCCGTTTTATTCCGCACAAGCTCCATAATGTCCTACAAGGACGAAAAGCAGAACACTTTGTTCAATCCAGCTCCTGCCAAATCAAGCTGCTCCATTTCAATTACAGTTAATCTAATGATAAGGGGGAGGGGGGGGACCTTGTTAGCATTTGTGAGGTTAACGTATTCTTCCGTTTGTTCAGTCTCATTCATCAGTTCTTCGTATCGAGGGCAATCTCTCTGAGGAAAGGCCAGCAGCTGGGAACAAACAAAATTCTCTGATAAAGCAATAATAGAAGAAATGACATTAAAAGTTGCCATGTCCTCAAGTCAACCTTCTCTTCACTTTGTGGAACTGTGTGCACAGGGATAGGCTGCCATGGGATGTTTGGTGAGAAGACCTGCTCACCATTGGGGGGGTATAGACCTGTAAAAGGGAGACTTGGTTTAAAGTCATATAACTAACCTTTTCTTCCAACAAGTCAACATTAAGACTGATGCCTTTTCAGGGAACTAGGCAAGCAACAGGGAGAACAAACGGGTGGCATTACCTGCAAGGTTGGACTCGGCGCTCATCAGGGTGCGATCGTAGTCTGTGCTGCGAACGGAGATCTGAGGACAGAGGAGTTGCAGTTAAAAGCTGGACTCTACTTTTCTTTTGTGGGGAGTAATAAGATGGTCCTGATGCCTGAACATCACTTAAACTGCTCTATAATTCCAGGAATAGGAAAAACGGCATTGCATCAATATGGCATAGAGGTCGTGTGAGGTCAAAAGACCATTTTGACAGTACTCATTGCACTGTGTGTAGTAAACAAACCCTTTTGTCAGTTCACCAACGTCAGCCTTCTTCTCTAGCGCTGTAAGTTTTATTGTGTAATATCCTCATCAGTTTTGCCTGAGGCGAATTTCATTAATTACATTTCAACAGGGACGCGGATTCAAAAGCAGGCGTGATGGAAATCAAGATTTTTTTAACATTCACTGCGGCACCAAATTCCGCTTCAAACAATAAGCACTGACGTGAGTTATTTGGATAGTAGTTCTTACTGTGCAGAACCTTTGTATAAGGTGCCGCTTGATACACGCCAGCTAACAGATGGACGCAATTGATATAGCTCTTTTCTTGCATCAATCAACTTATTCAATAATGCTAGGGAACATACCGTTTTGCCTAATGTATGAACAAATACTGTAGGTGCTACAACCGCCGGTCTTACACAGCTGCAGCAGAATAAAGCACAAGTATTTTGGGGAGTACTAGTTCTGCCACGCGTCATTTTCACATCACCACAAGCCCAGAACATTAACTCATTCACTGCCATTGACGGCTATAGATGTCAAAAATTCATTTGAACTATTTCCATTGAAGGCTATAGACGTCAAAAATTCATTTGAACTATTTCCATTAGTTTCACATTTTTTAGTATGAGAGTATGAAAACCTATAAAAAAAAATACATATTTAGAACAGATAGAAAATTTGTGATTAATCGCGAGTTAACTAGTGAAGTCATGTGATTGATTACAATTAAAAAAATATATTATTATTTTAATCGCCTGATGCACCTAATTAAAAAAAGAAAAGATTATTAAAAATTAGGGGCGTCAGACGATTAACATTTTTAATTGTAATTAATCGCATGACTTCAATAGTCACTCACGATTAATCACAAATTTGATATTTGTTCTAAATGTACAATAAAAAAAAATTGAGGTTTTCATACTCTTGTTAACAAAAGTGGGAAAAAATTTGAAACTAATCAAAATCTTTTTTACGTCTATAGTCATCAATGGCAGTGAATGAGTTAAATTATCTAATATACTGTAAAACTATCCTTAAATTAGTCCATTGGCAATTTCTTTGTACATAAGGATTTTGTAAGAAAATCCGATCTTTTTCACCTGACCCGATACAGCAAAATGATATGAAAGGCCCTAACGCGTAAATATCATGCATGCTGTGGTCGTGATGTCTCTGATCCACTAGTGAAGGGAGACTTTGAAGCTCTCCTCTTTCATCTCTAAACGCTTCAAACAACAAAGGGTACGTACGTAGGAGCGAAAACAAAAACAAGGTTGTTACAGTAGTTTCTTATGATTGCATCATTGTTAACGTTTTATGTCATGTCACTTGCTTTGTAAAGCACTTTGTTAAGCCCGTATCCCACTGAGTAATGACCGTTTGCAAGTTTTTGCAAAGGTAGCGAATGTTGATTTCTCGTCAGGGTTCGTTCAAGTTCGCAACATTCGCCTGAGGTTTTGATGTTTAAAATTTCAACATTCGCAACCTTTGCAAACGTTCGCCCCTCAGTGGGATACGGGCTTTACAGCACAATATAAATAAAAGGTGAGTTGCTTCCAAAGTACCCTGGCACCTGTTTACAAACATTATGAAAAGGTCTAACGTTTACCTCATGTCGGACATAGCTTTCATTAAGAAAGCTATCATAACGCTTCCTCAGAAACTGGCCCAGCTCCAAGTGCTGCCGCATCCCTTCCTGAGAACAAAAATAAATAAAATGCATGCAGTGAGACATTACAAATAGTGTAAACAACTAGGATCAACTTCATTTGCATTTTCTAATATTTTGTTTGCATAATAGAGCTAATATTTATCACATTTCCCAACTTTAGTATGTTTTCAATTGCAATCCTCAAACTTCAATATCAAATTGTGTACCTAATCTAAAAGGGGCAATTTTCACATTTGCCATTTGTCCAAAATGAGCACATAAAAGTCTTAACCCCATAAAAATATTTGAGGTGCTTAGTCTCATAAAATTCACATGTACCAATATTGGGGTTTACCAACTTTACCAATCTTTTTTGGATGAACGTAACATCAAGGAGGTTTTCCAGTCAGGTTTTAAGATGATGCGTAACACAGTCAGCCTGTGGCTAATGACACTGAAGATGAATGTTGTCTCTCGTTTTGTTAGATCTGCAGCATTCAATATGGTAGACCACACAGTATTGTTTTGGGCATCCGAGTACTAGCTCAGCAGCAGGGTCTTGCCGAGTCGGCTGGAACTTGAAGGGGTGGGCTGCGCTGACCAAGGCTGACTGGTTGGTAAAATGTGTGTGTGCGTGTGTGTGGGGGATACATGGGCTGGGCTCCCGCCATTTACCTGACTCGATACCTTTACCTGCTTTCTGTAAGTTTGGTTGTATTTTGCTGTGCCTATGGAGAAAATGGAACTCAAACGCTATGATAAATAGAAGAGAAATAAATAGAAGAGGAGCAGGCTCTTTTGAGCATTTATGCGGAGGACACAATCCAGCGGGACTTCGAATCTGCCACACGAAATGACAAGAGTTTACTTAGTTGGCCTTCAGCTTCTTACCGCCACTTGCTGTATAGGCGGGGTAGTGCAGTTTGTTTTTCACTACCGCATACATTATCAGACTCATTTGAAATAATTACCGAGAACTATAAGATGCTGTGGAAACACAAATCGCACATTCCCGGCGGAACTTTTACAACCAAGAACTCCCGTTACCCAGAACTCAAAGATCCTGGGTTTGTTGGTGGAAAAGACGCTATTAGTTGTATGGTGTTCCACAGGGTTCAATCTTGGGGCCAGTACTCTTTTACGTTTCGTTTTCATTTTATTGGCTGCCCCTGGGTTCCATCTTAAGAAAACATTCCACTGCTATGTGTCCCGCAGAGAAAATAGGACGCTTTCTCATCGAGGCCACTTTTCTCACTGTCTGGAGGAAGTCAAGGCCTGGATGGTACACAATTTCTTGAATTTCAATGAAAAGAAACAGAAGTTGCGATGTTTGGTCCAAATGCCGCTTGGAAATCCCAACCTGCTCACCGTATCTAAAGCCAACGTTATCGAACTTGGGTTTTAAATTGGAAAGTGATTTTAAATTGGACCGGCAAATTGGTGCTGTCGTAAAATCCACCTTTATCATCTTAACTCGTTTGCTCACAAAAACATAAATAAATACGTTCTATTTTAAATATTACCATGCTCCCAAAGACATATTCATACGTTTTTAAAAAATGTTTTTTTATGCTAGCACATAGCTTTGATGCAGCCTCTGAACTGAAGAAAACAGTAGAATCAATGGTATTTATTACAAGCGACCAGCAGGTGGCAGCAGAGTATAAGAGATCAACCAGGGCCATGTTGCAAAAAGCTCTAGCCCCACTGTTTTAAAAAGATTTGTAAATAATGATGAAACTTAGCTATATTTGAATGCTAATTGCTGCAAAACTGAAATATCCTTTTTTTTTTCCTGGTGAAAAAAAGAGACTCTAATCTTTCTATGGGTAGATTCCATGTTTTTATAGCAATAGAACACAATATTCTGTGGGCCTTGCAAAATTAGTCAAAATCCAGTAAAATACCCGGGAGCGAAGGGGGTTGCTTCAGTGAGAATGGCTGGGAGTGAATGAGTTAAGCAGTAGGCTAAGGGAAAGCCTCGCCTTTCTCAACAGCACTTAATTAGAAACAGTAATCCATGCCTTCCGGTTGGATAACTGTGATGTACTTTATTTTGGAGTCAGCCAGTCCTCCCTCAAGCATCTCTAGTTGGTCCAACATGCTGTTGCTTGCCTGAAAACACATTTTTATTCTATGGCTTCTGACTCAGCATTGTTTTAGTGTTTTATGGTACTTACTGTTTTTAACGCTTTGTTATTGTAACAAATGTTGACTACATGTACAACACTTTGCTGTAAATAAAGTTGAGTTGAGAATCATTCTGTATACCAACCAAAATTATGTCACAAAGGTCATCAGTAGATGGAAACAAATGTTAATGTCATGTTTCATCTGCAGACGGTGCGGTACCTGTGTCAGCTGTCCAAATCCTTGAGGCCAGTCGCCCTCTTGGTATGGGTCAGCGGGATAGGCTTTGACTGGAGATCTGTCGCCATGTCGAAACAACTGTATGGTAGAGAAGCCACGTGTGTCAGAGACTCAACTGTCACGCATGATTGGATTACAAAGCCCTTATCTTGATAGGTCCGGTTTTGTCCAGTCATAGTGCCAGCAACCCCCCACCAATCACGCACTGAGTTTCCTCACTCCCTCTCACTTTTAATAAAACATTTTAAATGCTCAACAATTTCAACAAAAAATTAAGACAGATGTAACTAAATTATTTCTTTAACAACCAATCTTACTTTTACAGACAAGTGGGTGATAAGTGGTTGCTATGAAAAGTTACGCCAGGGATAGGGAACCCTGGTCCTCGAGAGCCGCTGTCCTGCCTGTTTCCCATGTCTCTCTCCTCAAACACAGCTGACTCAACTGATCAGCTAATCAGCAAGCTCTGTAGAAGCCTGATAACGATCTTGTTCATCAATCAGGTGTGTTGATGGAGCAAGACATGGAAAACAGGCAGCTCAGCGGCTCTCGAGAACCAGGGTTCCCTACCACTGAGTTACCACATGAGCAGCATAATCATGCATTGCATGTTTCTAGTTTACTGGTTTAAATAACAAAGTACAATGATACGTTCTTAACTTCTTACACTTGAGTACTTGCTGATTCAAAATACAGAACCATTGATGAAAATGTGTTTTATTTTAATATATAATTTTAAAAAATGTTTTGTGTCTCAGTCTAACAGGAAGCACAAACACTTCCGAGAACAGTTGTCAGATTGAATTTCCAAATCCGAACACACCCACACAACAATAGAGAGTCTGGTGGAGATATGCACAAGTAGGAATATGGATTCCATGTCCCCTTTCTGTATTGACTACAAAATAAAGTGAGTAAAATGGGCAGCAGACCGTACTCAAAAGTCGATGCTTACCAGACGTCTCGTGTGGCTACGCAGTGTATGATTTTAACTCCCTAAAAGTGTTGTCACGTTTGTTTACCTTAAAGGGGAAGTCCTCCTTAAACATTTATTGACAATAATATGTTATATGCGGCCTCACTAGTCTAAATGACATGACATTCTGATTAATGGAATATGAGTTATGTTGATCCATCTCAGGCGGGCGGCCATTTTGCCACTTGCTGTCGACTGAAGATGACATCACAGTTGCTCAGGTAACAACCAATCACAGCGCGGCTGTGATTGGTTGTTACCTGAGCAACAACTCGTCATTTTTACTCAACAAGATGTGGCAAAATGGCTTCCTTCTGATACTGATAAAAACTGCTGTATTTAGCTGCTCGTATTCCACTAACGCAATATTAAGCAGAATACCATATTTAGACTAGTGGGGCTGGGCATAGAACATATTATTGTTAAGAACTTTTTTTTTTTTTTTTTTTTAGTATCCACAGGACTAACATAGCTCCAGCTCCGAATGTATGTGTCAGGCTGGGGAATTACTATTGTTGTGTAGTATTGGTGCATTTTTTATACTGCAAAGAAGTATACTGTATAATCGGTGGAGATAGTATCGGTATTGGTCCCTTGCAAACATTAATAACCCTACCTTCGAAAACAGCCCAAATAGTGTGTGTGTGTGTACTCTACTAATGTGCTTATCTGGTCTTTGGCCTTCTCTATGTTCTTCAGAATAAGCTCAATAAAAACATTTGACTTCTAAATCAGTTCAATCATTAGCTGGAGCAATGGGCAACAAAACAACTTTTGTTCAGAGGGGGGAGAAACATCAATCTTAAGACTTTTAGCTGTACATTGTACCGAGTGGACCTTCTCATGTTACAACACAGTGACATATGAGATGCTTGATGTCAAGGTGTTAACGTGGCAAATTATGACTGGGTCCAAAACAATTTCAATTGTCACATTTCCGACAGATTCTGTGTCCCTTTAGCTACTACAAAAAACACTCTCATCATATTACTAAGTAAAATAACCTGCCCAGTGCCCAGGAAGTAAGAATGGTAGCAGAGTTGAATGACTGGTGATGTAAAGCAGTGTAATATAACTGTAAGAATGAGATGCACACATACTGACATACTTCTCAATAAGCCACTTAATTGAGACTGGAGGGTGAATTAATCACCACCAAGACCTAAGCACACACACAGATTAATTCTTGCATGTGTAAAATGTACAATTGTCTAATGTAAAAAGTGCTTGACGTCATACGACCACAAAGGCAGCATGGTCTCCATGGTGAAGTAACTATAAATGATCAATGCATCCGAGGACAGTCAAACCCTGTACACGACTATTTCAATGTATAGTAATATATTATAAACATTGGTCGAAATCCTGATTCCACCAAAATCATGACTTCTCAGAAGACCTCAAAAATGTTCAACTATTAACATTGCATCATCAGAGAGAGCAAGTCATTTTCAAAACCTTGCCTTGGTCATTAAGTTTAAAAAAAAATTAAAAAAATATATATATATGTGGAAATAACAACCATGCATGGACTGGCCAATAGTATATATATTTGTGAGAAAATGTCAAATTTATCAAATTGTGAATAGCAGGTTTCTGATTCAGATAGTGTTGAGCCACAGACATTCGCTGAGGGAATTGTTTTTATTACCTTACTATATATAGGGTGAGCCATAAGTGTCCATACATAGGAATATGAATACTGTATATTTTTTTGTATAGATATTTTGTTTCAGACGCATCTTAAACTAAAATTCTATACATAACATTACCATAAGTTTCCATGCCATGGGTGGGGAAATGCGTTTCAGATACTAAAGGCATTGTAGGTATCACCATAGGAATACAAAATTAGATACAGCATGAGCACGAAACACTCATTTGTGGCCACGAATTAATTAGCTGTGGCTTAGTTTTAGTTGTGTTACCTAACCATACTAAATAAAGCCCATCCGGGAAGATAGTTTTGGGGCACAACAAAAGCGAACATATAAATATGATTACATTAGATTTTAGGCTGTGGATGAGCTACAAACATACTGAAAAGCCTGGCATAATCAATAATCATTATTTTATTAAAAGGAGCATACACTTGCCAGCAAGCCATGTCGCATAAATGGCGCAATGACGTTTCAAACATTTACTCAGACGTTCAAATTGTTCTTCGTGTCAACGTTACAACTATGTCCTGACAGTTGACACAAATCAACCATACAACTGTCTTGTAATGAGTTTTGGCATCTGTTTCGCCGATAGTCTACTTGGCACGGATCCCACAACACAGAGGATCAAATATACTCACCACGGTTACATATTGCAGTTTTTTCTCCGCTGTGACTTTCCCCCGGAGCGCGACCACCGCCAACAAGAGAAGAAATCTAGGGTGCATGTCGGTACAGCCGAGATGTTCTTCAGCGAACTGCAACAGCTTTTTAGCTAAACAGCTCGCTTTATGTCACGTGATGCCACGAGCGGTACACATGCACTAGCATACACGTCACTTACATAGACCGCGCCTTGAGCGGTCTGGTCTGTCCCGTTGCATAGATGCGACAGCGCAACCGCCATGTTAGTTGTGTAAACAAATGCTTTTCATTCACGCACACATGAGCATTATACTACATAATAACAGTTGTGCGCCAAAAAAAACCAAACGGGATTTTTAATCCAGTAATTACAAAATGTTTGTATTTTATTGCAGTAAGTGTTGCATGGGACAATACTTTTGAAGCCGCGAGGCCGCCGTACTACTACTCCCAAGAAACGTTTCTCGGCATACGAGCCTATACAGTTACAGTCTCGAAATTGGAGAACATTTGAGACATGACTTAGTAGAAACAGCATGAGTTATGATATTTCAAATTTGTTCAACATAAATAATAGGACTTCAGACATTTTACAATTTGCCTTAAATACATGTGTACAGGTTGAAACTTGTATATTTTTTTATTAAAGAATTATACCTGTAATTCAACAAATGATGCCTTTGCCAAATCTAATATTGGGGTCTAAGGAACTGAAAGATAAAAGAAAAAGGAGGTGTTCAAAGCAGCACATACCGTCTAAAAAATAGTGTCTAATCTGTGCGTATACGTATAATTTATAGTATAAACTATACAGATTACGAGCAGACTACTGTATAAACTTCATACAGTAGTCTGCTCGCGAGATGGGAGGGTAAGATGTTGTATAATTGAGAAATATTTACTTTTGCAGTTCTGTAGTTTTATTTTATTTTTTTAACTTTACTTTACTTAGGTGCAGGAGTTGACAGTAGTACTACTTTTCCCAGACTTTTTTTTTTACACAAGTATCTGTACTTCTTTAGTCAGAGTGCTTTTGCCATCTCTGTCCTAGACTCACATTTATTTTATTTACTTTACTTGATTACTGAAGTATGACTAAATGTAAATTTAGTCTTGCTGAAGGATGCTTCCGAATGATCACTGAACCAGATATACTGATTAAGGGTAATCGCCTCATCATGCCTCATTGTTCATGTCATGACTGGTCATTTGGTGCCTTTTTGTGTGTGTGCGTGTTTGTGCCTGAACGTAAGAGACAGACGTTTGACATTTGACCCTTGTCTATTTTGTCGTTTTGCACAAGCACAAGTCTTAATTCAACAGGGATAAGCCTGTTTGAAACATGTGTTTTTAGCATTAGCACATAAACACTACTATTCGGATTTAGTAACACAACGCCAACAAACATCTTCATGCAGGACAACAAAGGACAACATTTTTTTTTAAAATCTATATCGAAGAAACAGTATTGTTGAAATGTGTCACTTACTATGCATTCATCCATCCATTTTTTTAACCGCTTAATCCTCACGCAGGGTAGTATTTTTTCCGGCAGTAATTGTAGTAAACTCTGCGTAATTCACAGATACATGTGGCTCAGACACTTGCATTCGAATTCCTCAAAGTCATATCCTATGCACTTGCCAGTTGTTTTTCTGGTGTCACTCTACTAATTGATGTGTCTGTGTGAGTATTCCACACATTAATAACAACGTTCCAAAGGAGATCGGTATTTTGTTTTTTAATTAAGTGGAAGCAAATTCTTTAAATTCTCTATGGTAATCTATAATAGGGATGTACTATTTTTTCCCTGACAAAAAGTTCCAGTATAAGTGCTTACAATTGAGTAGCTACTGGCGAGTACCAAATATTTATTTGTAATTACTGTTATCTTGCAATTAAAAAAAAAAAGTGTTTCATTTCAACCAAAACTGATTCAAAACAAGTTTTTCTTTAGCATTATCATTACATGCATTTTAAAATCCAACTGCATGTTCTTCTAGTATTCTTGCCTCACATTTCACCATAATGATGTTTTAGTTCAGAAAATCGGGTTAACAATAGTGGAAAGAATAAATAGTCATTGCAGTATTCTCTTGTGGCTTCTTCATAAGTCCAGAATGCAACTAAACGGCCAGAAGATGGCAGCATTGCCGCACATTTGCTGCTCCAGTACACCACACTGCTGAACCCTTTGACACATTTGCTGAATTCAACTTCTCTGATTGTAAGGATGTTTTTGTCCAGCAGTGGCGTTTCATGACGCATGACACGCAAGAACATGCCTACTCATTCATCTCAAGTTTTTCGAACGTTTCGAACTACAGTATTCTAATTTTGTTGTTCATCTAGGTTTTCTTTAAGTTAAATTATGTCACAGTGTCCCTCTGATAAACCGTGTGCTCCCTCTGAGTGCAGAAATGTGATGCGTTGCTCTGAAATGAGATGAGAGGAAGAATCACTGGTTTAAAAATACGCCATGACTATGCTTATATAACAATAGAGACGTCAGGGTTGTTTACAAGTAGTAGTGCCTGCTAAATGGGCACATAGAAGCCTGCGTTAGGTTGCAAATCACTCTTTAAATGCACATTTTAAATGCTTTCCTGAGTATGGAACTATCACGTGACAGAACGTTCACTGTTTTTGAAGAAATAGATGTGTCAACGGCCGCCAAGCGATCTTGTTTGTCTCCGTAATAAGAGGCAAGTACAATGGGCGGGGTTTGCAGTGTTGAATGATCGGAACAGCCAATAGGTGGCCTCGCAGCTGGATGATTGACAGACACGCCCCCCTATGACTCAGTGTTCTCCTGTGGTTTTAGAGCAGCGCGTCACATGTTGTTTTTCTCTACAACCAGATCAGTCCTACGGTACTCTAGCTCGCACCGTTTATTTTATTTTTTTATTTTTATGTTTTACTTTGAACACAGCGGACACGTCTGCAATGGATTAAATGAAAACAGCGTCGCCGTAGCTTTAATTTCGCTTTTTCGAATTGCGCGCATTCTGGTGCTCGGTGACGAGAGATGGCAAGTCCTCCCGGGGCGGCGGGACACCTGTTATCTAATGGCGTCAATGGCGTAAAGAAGTGCGGCTACTTGAGGAAGCAGAAACACGGACACAGGCGATTTTTCGTGCTGAGGGAGTCCGCCGACGGCTCGCCGGCTCGGCTGGAATACTACGAGAGTGAGAAGAAATGGCGGAACAAGGGCGCCGCCAAACGAGTGATAAGTTTGGACTCCTGCCTCTGCGTCAACAAGCGGGCGGACGCCAAACACAAACACCTGATCGCCCTTTACACCAAGGACGAGTACTTCGCCGTGGCTGCGGACAGCGAGCAGGATCAGGAGAGCTGGTACGTGGTTCTGACCGACCTCCTCGCGGAGGGGAGGGTGTACGACAGCCCCGCTTCCACCTCCTCCCTCGTCGGTTTTGAAGAGGCCAACTATGGACTTGTTAGCCCAGCTACAGCGGCATACAAGGAGGTATGGCAGGTTAATTTAAAATCCAAAGGTCTGGGTCAGGTGAAGAACCTCACGGGAGTGTACAGGCTTTGTTTATCCAGCCGAACCATCAGTTTTGTGAAGCTGAACTCCGAGGCTGCCGCGGTGTGTTTACAGCTCATGAACATCAGGAGATGCGGCCATTCTGAAAGCTTCTTCTTCATTGAGGTTGGGCGATCAGCAGTAACTGGGGCCGGGGAGTTCTGGATGCAGGCGGAGGACTCGGTGGTGGCCCAGAACATCCACGAGACTATCCTGGAAGCAATGAAAGCCATGAAGGAGCTCTCCGAGTTCAGGCCCAGGAGCAAAAGTCAGTCAGCCAGCACCACCCCCATCTCTGTTCCCACGCGGCGCAACCTCAATAACTTGCCACCAAGTCAGACGGGCTTGGTGAGGAGATCCAGAACGGCCAGTGCTGTAGCCACATCTCCAGGGAGGAAGTTTACATCCTGCCGGGTGAGAACCTCCAGCGAGGGCGACGGAAGTGTGCCTCGGCCCGTTTCCATGTCAATGCCCGTGAATGAAAGACCTGCCAGTCCGAACCCTGGCGCTCAACTCAGCCGATCCCACACTCTGAGCAATGGGCGCACCTGCAGGATGCTCGAGTCGTCCTCCAACCTGCATCACAGCCTCTCCATGCCAGGGTCCAACTCCCCTCCGGCCGTCTCCAGCCCCATCAGCATGTTGCCCGGGCATAACCTCTCCACTCCCAACAAGGCTGGACAACCTTTCACTTGCAGCGGGTCGCTCGGCGACACCGGCTTCATGCTGTGCGACGATTACAGTTGCAGTCCAGTTGAAGCAAAGTTCCTCCCTCTGACCCGCTGCGACACCCCCGACTCCCTGTCGAGCACCCCTTCATCCCGTGACATGAGCGACCCTTGTGGCTACATGCTAATGCTGGGGGCCAAGTCCAGAGCGAGTGGCGAAGGGGTGGCGATGGATAAAGCTTACAGGAAGCGAACTCATTCCCTCACCACGCCACGTCAACAGAAAACAGTGGCGCCGCTTTCTTCCGCATCCCTGGATGAGTACACGCTCATCCAAGCCCGTGATGGTCACAACTCTCATTCCGCCTCACCTAAAGTCTGCTATCCAGAAGATTACGGAGACATAGAAATCGGCTCATCCAGAAGCTCTAGCAGTAACCTTGCCGACGACGGCTACATGCCCATGACTCCAGGTGTGGCACTGCAATCAGGCAAGGTCGACAACTACGTGCCCATGAGCCCCATGTGCGTCTCTGCACCAAAGCAGATTGTCAACCTGAGAGTGCACCCTCACGGGGCTACCAGCAGGGGTTACAAAACCAGCTCCCCCTCCAGCATCTCACTGGAGGACAACGGCTACATGCGAATGTGGTGCGGCTCCAAGTCCTCCGTGGAGAGCCCAGACAGGCATGGCGAATACATGAACATGTCACCCGGAAACCCACCTGCACTCCAGACCCCGCCTGATTATTACATGGGGTTAATGGCTGGAGAACCGACATCGGTGAGAACGGCGTACCACCCCGGCTCCCTCTCCCTCCCCGCTAAAGTCCAAGCTTCCAAGAATGATGACAGCAACCAGTATGTGTTGATGAGCCCTCAAAGTTCGAGGCAGAGAGCAGCGGATGCGGACTACTATTCCATGATGCAGCCCGCAGCAGCTCAGGATTCGCCGCTGAGTCCCGCAACCGCATCTCCAGCCAGACACAACCGGGCTCCGAACCTGACCCACAGAGGGAGGCTCGGCAGGCCTAACAGGCTGTCCCTCGAAACTCTCAGAACCCTGCCTAGCATGCATGAGTACCCCCAGCCCGGAGAGCCCCGCAGCCCCGGAGAATACATCAACATTGACTTCAGCGGCAGCCGAATCTCGCCGCCTTCCACCGAGAGCCAGTCGTCATCTCTGAGTTCTTGTGACGAGGGTTTCACAAGGCCCTGTCTGACTTCCTACATCAAACTTGAGAGGGCCTTGCACCAGCCAAAGGAGGCTGTCGCCCTTGCTGCAGAACACCCGGATGCGCTCCCAGATCTCTCCTTGTGTCCCAGCTCAGAGGAGGAGGGGCAGGAAGAGCCAAGAGAAGGTGAAGACGGGCAAAATGAATATACAGAAATGACGTTTGGGATGACCAGCTCACCCCCGCAGCTGGTTCCTCAAATAACAAGGTATGTGTGTTTCAATGTTTGGTTTGTTTTGTGTTGTTTTTCAAACCATGTTTAACTCTTGGACTGCCAAAAACGTTAAATAACGTTTAGTAAAATCCTATGGAAGAGTGCCAAAGACGTTAAAAGACGTTTTTTTCAAAACAGAGGTGAAACTTTTTTTTCTGATGAAAGATGAGAGTCCAATCTTTCATATGGTAGTATGTGTGTTTCCATAGTCCAAACACATAATTTTCTATGGACCTTGAAAGATCAGTCAAAATGCTTAAAATCGGCTGGCACTGGGGACAACCCGTTTCTGAAAACGTCTGGCAGTCAAAGAGATAGTAGTTGATTCACTTAGAATCATCAGCTCAAGGAAGTTCAGCATTTTAGGGCAAGTGACTGATGATCAAGGAAGAAGTGAATGCCAAACAAAGGTTTGTAGTGTATTATACTAGAATGTGGACCTCTCCTTTGGCCAAATTGTAAACACTGATACTTGTCTCTTGTCTAGGCATGGGCCCATTTGATGGTTTACAGTAGTTTAAAAAAAATCAAGGTTTCAATAAGTGCTAATATTGTCTGTCACGGTCTTTATTTCTTTCTTTTTAGGGGACATCTAAGCAGGGTATAATGATTGGCTGTTTGAACTTTACAGAGTTGAGCAAATAGGGGTGTGAATTGCCTAGTACCTGGCGATTCGATTTGTATTAATCCCAACAAATATATCAATTGATTATTGCGATATATTTTTTTTTTAACTCAAATTTAGAAAATACTAATCAGTAAACTTGTACATGTACACTGTAAGATTTGTATGAAAATGTATTTATCTGAAAATTCAGGCTTATAACTGAGCCACTGCATTTAACAAACAGGATGCAGTCTTTTTCATGTTTGAACAGCACTGAAATAAAATATTAAGGCTTAATGTTCCATGAATATAAAATTCTTCCATGCTTAATGTGTGAATCCTAACCCTAAGTAAGATGTTTTGTTGAATATTCCCATAAAAAAATTCTGTTTAAAAATCGATTTGGCCGCATATCGAATCGATTCAAGAATTGCGCTCTGTAATATCGCGATATATTGCCGAATCATTTTTTTCTAACACCCCCATGAGCAAATGAGCCACTTCCTTTAAAGTTAATTTCCTTCAATTAACATTTTTTTTCTCTGTCTCAGAGCAGAGTTGGGAGGGGTGAGCAGAGTAAGATGAAAGACACTGCGCAAACACGGACATTTTGGGGGGATCCATTTATTAATTTGCATTGACATAATAAAAAAAAAAAGAGGTAGGTCCAGCGGGTACTAGTTAGCCCGATGGACAAGATGAGCAGCCCACGAGTCTGTTAAAAAAAAAAAAAGCTCACCAGTGACTGTGCCTTACTAAGTAAAACAGAAGAAGAATTCTAAGATTTGTTTATAAATGTTTCATATTTATTTTATTTAGATTAATTATAATTTTAGTATATATATATCTTAACATATTTGTTTATATAATTTATTTTATGTAATTTTAAATGTATATTTACACTTAACGTGTTTCTTCTGTACCGAATATGCCATATTTTGTTTAAAAGCCGTGTATAATGGAGGGGGAAAAAAGGCTTCCTTTTATTTACAGAAATATTTTCAGAAAAGGTCATTTTGTAGTGATAATTTTAATACGGCGAAACCGCGTTATTTTCGCTCACAATTATCATACCGTCAGAATATTGGCCCATGCTTACTCTTGTCTTTTGCAGGAATGATATCTTTTAATATTGAATTTAAGGTTTGTTATTTTGTCATTGTCTTCCGTAGTAGTCAGAGCAGCAGAGGGAGAAGGCGTTCACTGGAGGATCCGGCCGTCCCAGAAGAACTTGGTGTCTTTCTCCTTGGGGCCGCTTCCTCGTCCATGCTGGACCCCGACTGCTCCGCCAAGGTGATCCGCGCCAACCCGCAAGGACGCAGACGCCACAGTTCGGAGACTTTCTCCTCCACGGCCACCGTGACGCCCGTCTTCCCTTCGTTTGCCCGCGGTGAGACCGGGAAGAGGCACAGCTCCGTGGAGAACATCTCCTCGCGGAGCAGCGAGGGCTCCGACGAGGAGTACGGCAGCCCCGTAAACCGACAGGGTTCCGCCGCTTACCCGAACGGACTCAACTACATTGCCTTGAATCTGCTGGACAATAAATGTGATGAGCTGGTTGCCTTCAAACCAGTTAGCAGCTGCAAACAGGGTATCAATGGATTACACAGCACGCCATATGTCTGCTTAGGCTTCAAAGAGTCTGCAACTACTGTCAAAGGTGAGCCTTTTCATTTTTTGGGCAGCCATTGACCATCACTTCAAATAGTCTCTTGATTTCACATACAATACATGGTGAATATGTTTCCTTTAGGTGCTCTATTGAGTTTATTTCAAACTCGTACAAAAGGAAAAGAACATCATAGTAGAGATACACAAACAGCTTACGAAAAAATGTGATTTACATTATCATAAAGGGAATTTGAAGAACTCAACTATATTTTAATTACCTTATCAGAAGAAGGCAATACAAGTTCTGGATTTTGTACTATGGTATAAATTAATAGCATTAGCATCAAATGGTGATACATGGCAATACAAATATGTCTTCTATTAAAATGATGTGTTATATGTTTTGTTTTGTTTTTTTAACTACCAGGCTTAAGCAAGTTTTCTGGGGGAAACTCTGTGAGAGATATTATTTAACCATATTATTATTATTATTATACTTAGCGTGAAAAAATAATCCTGAGTTAGTAAGTGAACGGCTCAATTTTTATCAAATGAATACATTGAAAATATATCAGGATGCGTATCAAATTGTCTTTTTGTCAGAGATGCCATATTTGCATTACTGACAAATTCATTCATAAATAGTAAAATGGCACCAAGAATCGGATTGCATCATACCCCCTCAAAATGTGCCGTATCATACCGAATCTAATCGTAATCCCAGTGAATCGAATCGTTCCACTTTGAAATGGAGCTGTCCTTGAATCGTATCACAAAGATTTATATCAAATCGTCTTTTATCGGAAAGATGCACACTGCTAATGTTTTTTTTTTTTAAATCTCTTTTTGAACTAGTTGCAATTCAGACATCCTACTGTGCTGCATTCAAACTTGCATTTGTTTTCCTGTTATGTATTTTTTTGTGGCTGGGTATGTTAGAATGAAATCTGGATTTAATGACAAAATAAGAGGCATGCAATTACAATTTCTGCACCTTTTATATCTTCTCAATTAGAAACCAAGTGGTTAAATCCTGACATTTCCCTCCCCCCAGTAAGTGAAGGCAACACGAGGCTGCGGTGAAACGTGACCGGGTCGAGAACAGTGAAGTAAACAACCCTGTGAGCGAGTGTGACGCTGCTGCGCGTCGCATGCAAACACTTTCACTCACAGTACAGCGTGTACGCCATTTCTAAGAATGAACTTTTTTTTTCTTTTCTCAAAGCAGATGAGCGCTAGGAGCAAAGAGTTCCCTTTAAAATGGCAAAGAGGCTCTAATAGTCTTATGTTTCTCTGGTTGACTGTATTTACAATAATGAGATAGACTTTCTCTAACTTGTCTTCAATGGGTCGAAGTTAATTCCGGCTGTTATTTTTCAGTTGGCTAGGCATTAAGAATGTGTTACACATCAATGCGACCTCTATGCACTCCTCGCCATATGATCAATACCGCGTTCTAACACATTCCAATGAACAAAACAGGCAAGCATCCGTCGGAAACGGAGAGGGCCAAATGTTGTGGTGAAATTGGAGCTGTGTGCGCAGCGAGCTCACATGTTTCTGTGAGCACTCAAAGGTCGGAGACAGCGCGTGGACCTTTGAGAGCTGACATGTGAGATCTGGCACAAGTGAATGACTGTCCTTGAAGGCAAGAAGGGGAAACAACAAAAGCGGTTGTGTTGCTATGTGGCTGTCAGGTAATTGGATGTCAGGTCGCAATATTCCTTATTGCATTCCAAGCAAGAAACACGTAGGAAGTAAGAGGCTACTGCAGCAGAAAGTACCTTTTATTTCACCATTGGTTCTTGGGCGGGTAGCATAGCTGTTAATATTATGATGTCGTTTGTAAAATGCAAAATGCCATAAAACTTGAGCAGTGTAGCTGGATTTTGATTTGAAGCAGAGACGGGCAACTGATGGTGGCGAAAGTCACAAATATTTTGCCCATACAATTTTATGCTAGATTTATTTAATTATTGAATATGAATGAACATAGAGTGAGATTAATGAAACCAATACAACTGAAGTTGACTCACATGGCATCCACTGACTCACAATTTGCTCATGCCAGGTTTAGAGTTTTGATTTATTCTCTGAACTGAGATTGTTTGCTTCTACTAAATAACACAACATCACAAATGTTGCTTCCAGACCTATGTAGCAAAACCTTAATGATACAAATGTTTGGGTGATCGAATCAAACATAATGTTAACTCTTTCAGTGATTAAGAAGAATTGTACTTACTGCCCCAAGAAAAAATAGACTAACGTTTTGAGCATTTTTATTCCTATTTAAGTCTGCCGATGTACAGAGTGTGACTTGTTTTGCTGCTTGGCTGGCGTGATTGCAAGAGTGAATGAATGCATGCATAATGGGACAAGAAGACGCGTGCAAAACCCCCTTCTGCCTCATTAGGCCCTTCACTTAGCAGAAGTAAGACAAGCAGAGGTGGGAGGGTCCACCACGGAGTATTGAATGCTTTGCAGAAAGACGAGGAGAATGGATGGTTGCTTTTTAGCCACCAAACACACTCACTGGGCTGGCAGACATAATGGCTTGTTTACCAAAGATTCCAACTCACTGCTGTGCAAAATGGTGGCAGGTTGAAGTTTTCTTTGGCTTTCTCACTTTGCAGACGTCACATTACACTCTGGCACCATCAAGCCTCTCTGCTGCTGATTAGTGTGGATGGAAATGATGCGGACATTTGGTCACTTAAGTCAGGGTGCGTGCAGCTATTGATGATTTTTTAGAATCAAGCAGTCTACCAATTAACCGTCGCTAAATCGAGTAATTGGATTAAAATTTGATTTTGCTGTTGTAGTTATTAACTCATTCACTCCCAGCCATTTTCACTGAAGCAACCCCCTTCGTTGCCAGCTGTTTTACTGGATTTTGACTGATTTTGCAAGGCCCACAGACGATTGTGTTGTATTGCTATCAAAACATGGAACCGAGCAAAAGAAAGATTAGAGTCTCTTCTTTCATCAGGAAAAAAAGTATATTTCTGATTCCGTTTTGCAGCAATTAGCATTAGAATATAGCAAAGTTTCATCATTATTCACAAACCTGTTTAAAACAGTGGGGGGAAAAGCTTGTTGCAACATGGCCCTGTTTGATCTCTTATACTCTGCTGCCACCTTCTGGCCGTTTTTGTCTTAATTACCTTTGTTTTAAACATTTTCTTCAGTTCAGCGGCTGCATCAAAGCCTTCTGTATGTTTTAACATTAAAAAAAAACGTCTAAAAAGTTTTTGGTGCCATGGCAATATTTAAAATAGAACGTTTTTAGACGTTTTTGGTAGCAAATGAGTTAAGCTGCATAGAGATGGGGAATACAAAAATACGTTTTCTGAATTCAAGGTGAAGCGCGCGAGAGTCAATGAAAAGGCTAATCTCCCTGTTAATTTTGTTCAGCCAAAAACCCTATACATTAGTGATGCACCAAATATTCGGCCACCGAAAATTTGCGGCCGAAAATGGCTATTTTTGCCATGCTAAATACTTTAGCTAATGCTAGCCCTGTTTGATCTCTTATACTCTGCTGCCACCTTCTGGCCGTTTTTGTCTTAATTACCTTTGTTTTAAACATTTTCTTCAGTTCAGCGGCTGCATCAAAGCCTTCTGTATGTTTTAACATTAAAAAAAACGTCTAAAAAGTTTTTGGTGCCATGGCAATATTTAAAATAGAACGTTTTTAGACGTTTTTGGTAGCAAATGAGTTAAGCTGCATAGAGATGGGGAATACAAAAATACGTTTTCTGAATTCAAGGTGAAGCGCGCGAGAGTCAATGAAAAGGCTAATCTCCCTGTTAATTTTGTTCAGCCAAAAACCCTATACATTAGTGATGCACCAAATATTCGGCCACCGAAAATTTGCGGCCGAAAATGGCTATTTTTGCCATGCTAAATACTTTAGCTAATGCTAGCCCTGTTTGATCTCTTATACTCTGCTGCCACCTTCTGGCCGTTTTTGTCTTAATTACCTTTGTTTTAAACATTTTCTTCAGTTCAGCGGCTGCATCAAAGCCTTCTGTATGTTTTAACATTAAAAAAAACGTCTAAAAAGTTTTTGGTGCCATGGCAATATTTAAAATAGAACGTTTTTAGACGTTTTTGGTAGCAAATGAGTTAAGCTGCATAGAGATGGGGAATACAAAAATACGTTTTCTGAATTCAAGGTGAAGCGCGCGAGAGTCAATGAAAAGGCTAATCTCCCTGTTAATTTTGTTCAGCCAAAAACCCTATACATTAGTGATGCACCAAATATTCGGCCACCGAAAATTTGCGGCCGAAAATGGCTATTTTTGCCATGCTAAATACTTTAGCTAATGCTAGCACTATTACTATCAACAGTTTTAAACACGGAAACACTTACCGCTATCTCCGGGTGGCGACAGACCTGTACACGTCGCTGTATGTGACTTTGCAGTCTGTTCCCGAAGCCGATTAGCTGGTGCAAACAAATGTATTTATTTATTTTTAAATGTTGGTGAATGTGCGGATTTTAAGTGCGACGCACCTTGTCCCGCCGCACGCAAACGTAACCGCCTGTGCAAACTACATTGACTATAAGGTGCAATCGCACCGCCAGAAAATGCTCAACCCTCGTTTGGTGTTTAATGTACCTTTGGCCAACATGTCTGCGGTATAAATTTCAATTTATATTGTGCTCGGTTAAAATGCCAGTGCTAAATAAATATTTTATAATAATATTATAATTTTAATAATAATGATAGTAAAAATTGCCGTTTCGGTTTTCGGCCAAGCATTTTTCATTTTCTGTTTTCAATAAAGAAGGGTTTGGTGAGTGCACATGGGAAACTGGTGGGGTTCAGTACCTCCAACAAGGTTGTAAATCACCAGAGACAAAGAATTAAAAATGTTTGTGATAGATGACATAATGCCGTCCACATACTTAGGTTACTGTTCCAATCCCTATTGTTGACTTGAAGGAAGTGACCCATTTTGTGGCAACGTGATGAGATGTGCTTGTGGCAGATGGCCAAACCTCCCAAGGGCAAGAGGTGGGCTTAAACACCTCCCACCAATGCTCTTACCTTTACACTCATTCAAATACTCTCACTGCAACCATTGGCCCGCTCACGTCAACACTGGCGTTTTAAGCACACATCCGCTCTCTGCTGTGGTCATGACAAGCACGCCATCTGGCACGCCTACAGGCCAAAGAGAGCACGACCGTCCGCACTATGGAATTCATCTGAAAGATTAGCGACATTCATGTCCATCTCCTCCTAAATCCCCCTTCTCTTTCAACGCCGTTCAGCCAGGAGGTATTCACTAGAATGGCTGATGACGTCATCTCGGGCATAATGATCCACTCGGAACATTCCATACTGGATACACGTGTACAATTTTAGGAGATCCTAGGTAGATTTTAACGCTGGTACATGTATATGGTGTGTTCATAATTTAGCTGTGCAAAGTTAGCTTGCAAGTGGCGCGAGGTGATGGGGTTAGGTTTGGAAACAAAGTCCCCCCCCCCCCCCCCCCTCCCGAGAACAATCAATTGTCATAATGTCAACCCCAAAAAAATCTTACCATGGGCCAGGAATTGTGATTAAAATTGTGTTTGTGGAATGTGAATTAAGCAGCAAAATCCGCCCGTTTTTATCCATCTCAGCGGCCATTTTGCCATTTGCTGCCCACTGAATATGACATCACAGTTGCTCAGGGCTAGTGACCAATCAAAGCTCACCTGTTTTCTGAGCTTGGGCATGTGACGTTTGCAAGCTGGTTTGTGGTTGAATTTGGTTGTTAACGGAGCCCTGATCAACTGTGATGTTATATTAAGTGGAAATGGCAAAATGGCCGCCCCCTGAGAGCGCATAAGCACAGTTAGCTTTTGCGGCTTTATTCATATTTCACAAGCATAGTATTAATCAGAACACTGCATTTAGACTAGTGGGGTTGCACAGAACATATTATTGTCAAGAAATGTTTTGGGTTGACTTAAGATTTTTTTTCTTTTTCTAGGTTATACTTGGTTTAAAAAAAAAAAGTTTGAGAACCGTGGATGTAGCTGTCAAGTCAGTAACAAATAGCTCAGCTAGCTACAGAGCTGATGAGTGTAAAAATGTAAGCGCTCGTATGCACATTGATGACTTTTGCATCACATGCAAACCACTTCACAATGCGTTTGAAACCATACCGACCTGTTAATTCGCTCTGCAACTGAAACGCACCAAGCACCATTAGTTAACTGCATTTTCATCAAGCCGCCACTTTGAGAAAGACACAAATAAAAAATGTCTGCGTGCTCACAAAGACATGTGCTGCACACATGCGTATCCAAACGCATTAGGGCCGCGCCACCTGATACGGTATACTGTAGGAAACAACCATGCATGTAATATAACACAGCAGGCAAAGTGTGTCACATTTTCCAGTCTCTGTGCATATGCGGTGTGTGTGTGTGCGCGCGTGGTGGGATAAAGTAGGCTGGGATGTTCCAGATAGACACGTTAGCTGCTCGATAAGTGCGTGGCCAGCGTAGTGGCGGCCTCGGCTCCAGATGAGATTACATCCTCCCTCTGCAGGACAGATTAGACAGCAGACCTTGATCAAATGCTGCCTACTATGGAATCAAAGCATGTCTGGATGGATACTAGCTTGTTTAGAACCTGTGAATGAGAAACGCTCTCGCGAGAATGGTTCGATACGTTCTGATTTGGAAAGTACACTTTTGTTTGTAGTAGCCCAAAATCTCATGTTCAGATGAAAAACGGTTAGAATCGGAGCTGTTTTTCTTCAATTGGAAATTTGAAATAGCAGTCAAGTGTTACACAAAAATGTCAGGCTTCTGCTAGGAAGCATTTGTGTCACAAAAACAACATGTGAAGTTTACTCGGGGTTAATCGTAGGCCATTTGAATGTCGTGTGTGTCGACTCCCATTGAGCATAAATGGGATAGATTTGTTGTGAACAGTCACATTCCCAGTAATGAGAGGATGTATACACTTGTACAAACAATTGTTTTTCAAGTTTTATTTTTCGAGGCTGTTGTTGTTTCAAGAAGTACTTGTGGAGTCATTTATTACTTCAGTGTAATAAGCAAGAGTCCAACCAATATGGATTTTTATTTTTTAGGCCAATGTCGATTATGATGTTTGAGAACTGATCCATTGTCTGATTAATAAAAAAAGAAGAAGAAGAAAATCACTTCTTTGTGGTACAAAAAAATGTATGTACCCATCCACACGACACCAATTGAATCACAATATTTTATCAACTCATTGAAAATTCAAACAAGGAAGAACAATCAAGTCAAGTCCTGCTGACACGTTCCCCAATATGTCTTCCCACAACACCATTCTAATACTTCATCGAGGGCTACCATCTACTAATTGGTCGTCCTCGCCTCAGTTTGCGGCCATAGCAACGCAGCCTCCCAAGCAGATCCCCCAGCCCTTCCCCCATCGCTCTCCATCCCGGATTATGTAATTATGACCGTTGCTGAAACGCTTCCCAGCTTCACCTCCGTGCTCGCCATCGCTTGCGTGCTTCCCTCCCCACGGAGTCTCGACCGATAATGGGAAGCAACGGCAGCTTGTCACATCTATATGGAATCAAATTCTCGGTGGACGTGATGTTAGTATAAACCAAAATGAGACATAAAGTAGCCATGTAATTGGATGGAATAACAGGAGTTGATTTGTTGCTTTATGTCACTGAATTCTTTTGGGTAATTTGCATGTAAAATGTCTTTTTTTTTTGTCTTTTGTTTCTTCCAGATTGAAGCAGTCAACTGTCCTCGTGATCAATGTGACCCATTTACCTCTGCGAGTGATGGCATGCAGACCTCAACGCTACATGAAAACGCGCGCGCGTATGTGTAAAGTAGGCCACCGTTTATGCATGTTGGTAATTGGCTAAGGGTATGAAGAGTGTGAGTGTGTGTAATGGCGCGAGCATTTAGTCAGTGAACACTGTTACCATAAAACCTGACTACCAAGAGTGTGAAAGATACAGAACTATATTTGAGGAGTTTATTTATTTCTTAAGGATGAATGTTTAATGGGTCCCACCCAATGCCTTAAATGTCAATATCGTTCTCTATGTTTTCAAAGAAATAAGAGAAATATTCTATTGTCGTATATATCTATCTGAACTTCTATATTGTTATTCGCTTGGGAAAAGTAGTATTATTTCAGAAAAGTACATTCAAAGTATTTTCTTAATTTGCTATTTATTCTCACAAGATTATTTTTTTATCCAAACGTAAGAAAATATATTTGTAAGTATATAAAGTCGTATCTGAGCTCCACGAATGCACTGCCCCTTCCCGCCATTGTCCCCCACCCTCTTGACAATAATGTGTTACATGTGACCGCGAACATGACTTTCTGATTAATATTGTGTTTGTGGAATATGAGTTATCAAGCAAAATCCAGCCGTTTTTATCTATCACAGGGGGGCGGCCATTTTGCCACTTGCTTTTGACAGAAGGTGATGACATCACAGTTGCTCGGGGCTCAGGCAAAAACAAATCACAGCTCACCTGTTTTCGGAAGCTGAGCTGTGATTGGTTGTTGCCTGAGACCCGAGCAACTGTGACGTCATTTTCACTGGGCAGCAAGTGGCAAAATGGCCGCCGTGCTGGATTTTGCTGGAAGCTTTGAGATTTTGCATTGTGTTAGCATTAGGCCAAACTGACTTACCTAAAGGCTAAGCTATCTTAAAATACCCAACATGTAATTCTCCTTGTTTCATGCTTACTTTGATAGTAAATTTGAACTCAAAATGGCATAAAAGTGCTTAAAGCTTTAAGTCCTCAGAAAAACTATTCCTGGACTCACAGAGTTTGAGAACCACCGTTCTAAAGAAAGAAAGCTTGAGGGGAAATTAAGGCGATAATATGTAATAATTGCATCTGGAAGAGCTTTAGGATGGTTGGGATGCTGCATTGGCTTATAATAAGAACTGCATCTGATCACCAACGTACTGTACGGTCTATGCACACCATTCATCTTTATTAGCATTAGCATCAATGCTAACATTACTAATCACACTATATCTCGGTTGTTTGCACTGCACACGGAAGTTATTCTGTTAGTGTTAATCAGCTGCTGACGCCATTTTCACTTTGGATGAACACTTTAAGCTCTCCAGTCATCTGACTTTGCGTTGACAAGCGGTAAATATTTGATGTCAGTCCTCCGAGGTGTCATACACATGTGACCGAAACCACCTCCACACTTTCAGGGTACTTTAGAGCTTGTAAACCTTCGCATCAGGGCCCAAAATATCAGTGAGATGGCGACAGGTTTAACAGAGTTTTATGACATTTGAGCTGTATACCAGGATAGTGCTGGCGTTTGTATTTATTAACTACCTGGATGTGAATACGGTGTAAATAGACAGAGTTTAACTGTAAACTATTCTACTGTGAGAGTACAGAGAATTAATAAATATAGATTTTACTTGTGTTGCATCTATACAGTATTTCTGTAAAAAAAAAAAAAAAAAAGATTTTAGCTACCCTTACTATTATTTCAGGTTTTACAGTGTATTGTATGCTTTCTCCTTCACTGTCTAAAAGTAAAATATTTTCATATAAAAATCAATTGCCTTGTTGACAGACTTACCCTAATGATATATTATGCAATAGTGACCTGAATATGATCTAGTTTCTAACAGTGGAACCAAATGTAACAAACACACCCATCATTGTATTTGTTTTGGTTTTTCTGTTCCTTGTCAAAAAAAGAAAAGAAAAGAACATTCTCACCAATTGTTTTGTCTTTGGTGTCAATGTCTACCATTGTACATACGCTCTATTGTGACACTCACAAGAAATTATTATAACAATGTATGGATTCCGGTGGTTAATGATTGCTTTGATCTGTATAAATTGTGCATAGTGACCTAAATAAATCATTTATTTAAACCGGTACAACTGCTTTCCTTGTTGTTGTTTTTTAACAATGAGGTCGCCAGTGTTTTATACACGACAGGTGCATTTCAATACAGTACTCAAAATTAGGGATGGACCGGTATGGCTTTTTTCAGATCAGATACCGATTATTAGTAGCCAAGGTGGCCAAAAAACGATATTTGGAGCCGATGTCCATTTGCAGTAAAAGTGATAATATTGGCGTCAAAATTTTGAATTAAATTTGAACTTTGTTCCAATGCCTTAAAGCATATGTTTATGAAACGTAACTTGTGATTTATTTATACATACAGTATGAATTAATAAATTTATTATCTAACATGAATAAAGCAAAAAAACTAAAGTACTAAGAAAAATTAAAGTAAAATAAAGCATATTTTTTTTATCTTTGACAATAGACATCTTTCTTTTAAAATTCAAAACAAAAACAAAAAAAGCAGGGAGCGCCCAGGCGCAGTAGCATGACTTTAGTTCAATGAATAATTTTACAAATAGATAGCTCCCTGAAGTTTTAATAACATTTTCAAAAAATTCTATATTAACTGAAAGTTTTAACTTTTTCACTCATTGTTTTTAGTTCAAACAAAATCAAAGCGTGCTCGAAGTTCCCAGTATTTTGCCTCTAATGCGATGCCAAAGTAATGAAATAAAATTTTAAATTGATCTCATATCGGCCCATGTCGATATGCTTCAAAATGCCAAATATTGGCGCAAATAATCGTCCCGGCCGATTATCAATTTATCCTAATTCAAAATCATTTATTGTGCAATATTCTGATTCTTGATGTTATATGTTGTTAGCTGTATGTTAATATTGTCAATTATGATTCAGTAAAAATATGAAAATGTTCACTTTGAGTCTATCATACAGTGTCTATAAAAAGTCTACACACCCCTGTTCAAATGCCAGGTTTTTTGTCATATTAACTCATTCACTGCCATTGATGGCTATAGATGTCAAAAATTAATTTGAACTATTTCTATTAGTTTAACATTTTTTCCACTTTTGTTAACAAGAGTATGAAAACCTAGAAAAAAATATTGTACATTTAGAACAGATATAAGATTTGTGATTAATCATGAGTTAACTAGTAAAGTAATGTGATTAATTACGAAAAAATGTAATCGCCTGATGCAACTAATTTTTAATAATCTTTCTTCTTCTTTAAAAAAAAAAGAAGTAATTATTATTATTATTATTTGTAATAATCTTTTCTTAAAAAAAAGAAGAAGAAACATTTATTAAAAATTAGGGGCATCAGGCAATTACATTTTTTAATCATAATTATTAATCGCATGACTTCACTAGTTAACTCACGATTAATCACAAATGTTATATCTGTTCTAAATGTACAATAATCCCCCCCCCCCCCCAGGTTTTTATACTTTTGTTAACAAAAGTGGGAAAAAAAAATTAAACTAATAGAAATAGTTCAAATTAATTTTGGACGTATATAGCCGTCAATGGCAGTGAATGAGTTAAAAAAAGATAACTTTACATAATGAGTCCTAAACCTGTACAATGTAATATAATTTTTAAAAGATCGTTTTAAGGTATCTGAGATAATGTGATTGTATAAGTGTGAATAACCTCATAATTATGGGGATGTTGGTGTACACAGCATTAACCAATGAATTTTTGGTTAAATGTGACTCGGCAGTCGACGCACACATTGTTACCAGTATTGCTCCTGAATAAATCATTTGTTCTACTAGACTTTTCCTGACGTTTATTTTCCTTTCCATAAGCCTAACAGTTTTGTGCTAACACTGACTGGTGTTTTGAACTGTTCATAATTCCCCCCACCTTGACAAAGGTCACATTTCTACCTGAAGATAAACAGCACCAAATGATGTTAACAACTATTGTTTTTGCGCCAAACAGTGGCGTACCGAGGGGGGCCGAGGTGCTGGCCCCAAGCAACCAATTTCGGGTTGAGGCAGGTGCTCACTCCATCGACAATACTACTTTCTGATCATGAATCTCCGTGGGATGAACATTGTTGTTCCTCCTTTTTTCAAACGATTCAGGGCGGAGAAGATAACTGTGCCAACCAAAGTCGACAGATTACAAGCATTTAAGAGGCTCTTTAGAGGTTGACGAGCTGCTCCTTTGGCAACCGCATCCAAACTGTTGGCCTCGGCCTCCCTGCCAGCCTGCTGCCGCTCTGGAGGGGATTGGAAGTGGATGGCCCCATTATTTCTCCCCGAATCAGCCTAAGGAGGCTTTCAGCCCGCCTCAATGAACTCCGTGACCCACTTTCTCAAAGGTTGCTCTGCTTTTCCATCACGTGCTGACTTTTATATCCCAGCAATGAATGCATGGCATTCCATTGATATGCCAGGCTCCCACCATGGCAGTCCTGAAAATCCGACTCCACAGTAAGCAAAAACAGAGTAGGGTTTATAAATGCTTAATACACTTTTGTTAGTGAATTAGTGATTTGTTTTTTTAATGGCTGCACTGCTTCCATTCAAGTTTATTATAGTTATTAAAAAAAGAAGAAAAGATTATTAAAAATTTGGGGCCTCAGGCGATTACATTTTTTAATCGTAATTAATCGCATGACTTCTCTAGTTAACTCACGATTAATCACAAATTTTATATCTTTTCTAAACGTACAATAAAAACAATTCTAGGTTTTCATCCTCCTGTTAACAAAGTGGAAAAAAATGTTAAACTAACACAAATAGTTCAAATGATTTTTTGACATCTATAGCCGGCAGTGAATGAGTTAATAACAAACTAAAACAAAAACAACAAAATTTTTCAAAAATCAATGTTCTATGCAGCACCACTAATCTAAACTTGCCAATTATTATGCATTTGTGGAATATGAGTTAAGCAGCAAATTGCACCCACTTTTATCCATCTCGGGAGGGGGGGGGGCATTTTGCCACCTGTCATCAAAGTTGCTCACAATCACGGCTCAGCTTTAGAAAATAAAATGTAATGTAATGAAATAAAATGTAAAAAGTGCTTTCAAAAAATGATAACTAACAAACCACATTTTGTAACTAACCATAATAGTGAAAATATTCTTCTTTTTTGTCTTTGTCAAGTTCATACATGAGTGTTTAGGATTTATTTCAAATGTACAGTATTTATTTTAGTATAACTGTATGGCCGTACAGAAGAAAGAAGGCTGAACAATTTGGTGTAGTTTATTTTACATTATTATACAATAATTAATGACCTTTTTTTATTATTATCTTGCACTTGTCAAATACTCCATATATTTAAAAAAAACAACTAATACTAAATCTAAGCAAAAAGAAACGAAAACAAAGCATTTGTTTAAAAAATACAAACTAACACATGCTCTAAAAACGTATGAATAAAAAATAAATAAAATAAATACGTACTACGTATATTTCAAAATCCAAAATTATTATAATGATCACATTTCAGCCTCTATTTGCTGCCAATCTAAAGACTGTCGCGACACTCACTGCACTGGAAAAACAGCCACCCCTGGTATTCTTATCGGGGGGGGGGGGGGAATGTTTTGAGGCGCCACATACACAGTATTGTTTGATATTTTATTGAATAACAAACAGTATAGTTAAGGAAGAAGTGGATTGCTGGCTGCTGTATACAATATTGTACAAAGAGAAGGTAAAAAAGGCAAAACTGTTGGCAATGATCGCCCCATTCATTGACTGCACTTGTGTGTTTTACAGACAGAGACTCTCCACACTTTGCTTTTTAGTCCTGGTTACATCGGAAATTATAAGTATACTTATGTATTATAGTAAAACATAATAAATCTATAGTACACTGTATATTCTGTCTCTACCTTACAACATCCCACAGTTTAACTTCCCATGGAAATGTATCGGTATTGTGCTTTGATCAAATGCAAATTAGAGGACCTACTGTATGTTTTCTCCTACAATGCAAAAACGCAACATTTGTTTTTGTTCTTACCGGAATTCAAATAATGCCATTTTGCATCCTGGAAGCTACAATATGTTCATTTAGTTGAGGCCGCTTGTTGCTCTACAATCTTGGTACGAATTTCTCAAGCCCAGCAAGCTTGTTGAACAACATCAGCGAACCAAAATGACTTAAAGTGCTCTTGATGCACAAATTCAGCAGATTAATTCAGGGCCTTATTTGGTCACTTGTAGGCCCATGAAAACCCAATCATGGAGCCCTCATCTTAACTCATTCACTGCCATTGACGGCTATAGACGTCAAAAATTCATTTGAACTATTTCTATTTAACATATTGTTTCCACTTTTGTTAACAAGAGTATGAAAACCTATTTTTTTTATTGTACATTTAAAACAGATATAAAATTCATGATTAATCGTGAGTTAACTAGTGAAGTCATGCGATTAATTACAATTAAACATTTTAATCGCCTGATGCCTTTAATTTTTAATAATCTTTTCTTTTTTTTTAAATCGCGTCAGACGATTAATTTTTTTATTGTAATTAATCACATGACTTCAATAATTAACTCACGATTAATCACAAATTTTATATTTGTTCTAAATGTTAAATATATATTTTTTTAGATTTTCATACTCTTATTAACAAAAGTGGAAAAATTGTAAAACTAATAAAAAAATAAAAAATTAGTAACCTGGTGGGTAAAGTCTGGTCGGTGCTGGATTTCACTTTCCTTTCCTTTCTTTGATCCTTCCTCAGGTCTCCTGACAACCTCACGACTCTAGCTGGATTCTGAAGTATTCGGTTTAGGTGAATGGTATGGGATTTTTAATAGGTTTTAGGTGAACTAATGAGTACACACTCACACGCGCGCACACATGCACACACACATACACACGCACATGCACATACTCACGTACATACAAAATAAAAAAATAAAAAACAGCAATAATGATGACATGTCAAATCGATAAAATTACTGAATGAACAATACTGATCTCTCAAAAAGAAAGAAAAAAAAGAAGCTAATAATAATAGTTAAAATATTTTTTTGTTGTCTATAGCCGTCAATGGCAGTGAATGAGTTAAAATCCTTCTTGAGATAACAACTGAACCATCTCAATATGTAATTTACGAGAACATTTTTATTATTATTATTATTATTTTATTTTTTATAATTTTTTATATTTTTTTATTATTTCATATTGGCCCCAGGCAATTGCCTGTGCAATACTGTAAGTGTGTCTGATCTCTCCAGTCCACGTGCTGAACCAACACGTGGAGCCCGGTTCCCGCCCACTGCACCCTTGTTGATGTTCAGCACACAGGCAGCCGAGTGGAAAAGCGCAGGCTGCTTATCAGAAAGCTACCGCGGCTCGTAAACATGTTTTCCAGGAATGACAATGTGGTTGTAAAATCATGATGTGGCATCACAACAATGTATTAAATCACGCACACACATACTGTATATAGCCTATGCCATATCATATAGATACATACATCGGTACCTTGACTTGGTGTTTAATAAGTTCCATGATCAAGCTATTAACACAATTGACATCAATATCAAATCAATTTTCCCGAATCCGTTCCAGTCTCTCCAAAGAGAGAAGGAGAACGTAAATGAACTGCTTTCAAAAAATGTCATTACTGTACGTTTTCTGATATTTGTTAGATGTGTGTCTTTATCTAGCGCATGATGACATCAACAACTGGGGTCAGCCTGGCTGGTTACAACACTGTTAGCTCAGGCTAAGCGTCATTGTGAGTGTTCTCATTTTGTATTTGTGTTGGACTGTTTGTCCCGTTCAATAAAAGTGCTCTGGTGATTGTAGCTTACCTTGCCGACATGCCATTGCATTGCAATACTAGAAAATAGGAAAAAACTATCTAAATCAGTTTTTTGACATATTTGTTAAACAAGCAAGCTAATCAGAGACAGGAGTCGTGAAGAAGAAGCTGTCAATCAATTCTCAAGCTTTTGCGGGGACACCTCGCAGGCTACTTTACGCTAACCTGTTAGCGTAGTCTTCAGGAGCTTTGCTGAAACTATATTGTGGTGAATTTTGGAGAGAGAGAAAAAGGCCAACCCTCGTTTGCCCAAAAAAATGGCCACAAGACTAGCAAAAAAAAAATAGAAAGAAGAAGTTTATATGAGCTCAGGCAGCATAGAGGATTGAGAAGCAACATGGAATTAGTAAGATTTCTGCTTGACAGGTCCGTTTTCACCTCTTTTCAATTTTGATGATAAATTCCCCCAATTTTGTGCTATAGTATAGTAACACTCCATTACAAATAGGTCATTCTACTAATAGCAGCCCTGGCTAACTTCATCTAATTTACAGTGCTAAATGCTAATGCTAGCGATTATTGCTAGTTGCACTGCTATTTTGTTAAAGATGAATATGCATTTACAGACTATTGTCGCAATTACTGCACTTTCATAACTGCATGACATTATGAATGGCCATGTTTGAGAAACAGAGCAATGCTTCAGTCAGATGTGCAGTCCTTTATTTTTGTCTAAGAAGTCGACAGCTATTCCGAACCATACTGTACCTGTTTTGTACATATTTGAAAAATTCACAACATTCCTTGAAGGGCGTAAATCATGTCAGCAAACAGTGCACGGGGTATCTCAGCTGGCTTCAGGCAAAGCATGCAAGTGCACGTTGACAAAATGCTAAGGTGCAAATCAACAATGTAAGTACAGCACTAGCTGCCACACGTGTCAGTGTTCCATGAATGTCCCTGATTTGGAAACAACTTGATTTACTTTGGAGTTCTCTGGACATTTTTTTCATGCTCTGTAAAATTTGTCTCCACTCCCCCGTCTGTGAATGAGACCCGATCCTGATCCTGGTTTTGGAAACTAGCCATTCATGTTACTTCACAATGATTTGACATGTCATGGTCATGTGGGTCACTCACTACACAGTGAATTGATAATACACAGCAAAGGTTTGACCTTAGTTCTTGTCTACCTGCTCAGCAGAATGTGAATTTACGTCAGGCTTAATCTGTTTTCTTGGCAACGTAGCAGTGCAGATGCAACCCAACCCTTAAAAAGAAAATGAAAAATAATATTCAAGTATGCTTGAAGTGTACTCAAAATTAGGAGAGTATACATCCAGTTTGCTTTTCTTGTACTTATTGGTACGATACTGCACCAAGTAAATGTTAAGTGTACTTGTATGTATACTGAAACATATACTAAAAGTTTACATACTGTAGTACAGTGGTGCCCAAGTCCGGTCCTCGAGAGCCCCTATCCAGCCTCTTTTCCACGTTTCCCTCCTGCAGCGCAGCTGAATCTAATGATCAGCTAATCAGCAAGCGGTGCAGAAGCCTGATAACGATCCTGATCATAAATCAGGTGTGTTCATGGAGAGAAACATGGAAAACAGGCTGGATAGGGGCTCTCAAGGACCGAACTCGGGCACCCCTGGTGTATTATATACTTTGAAGGCACTCGCTAAGTAAGGAACCCAAATTATAGGTTACATTTATTTATAAAGCTCATGTGGCCGGATAGCCTAGAGGTTAAGGTCACGACCTTTAGTACCAGTATTTGCTGATTTGATCCCTGTCAATTCATCTCTTGGCTTTTTGCTGTAAACTAAACTGTGGACATAAGTGTACCACAAAGTATACTTTCAAGTATACTTAAAAGTGTACTTAAATATACTACAAAGTATACTTGAAAGTATGCATAAGTATACTTATTAATATACTTAAGTATACTTTTAAGTGTACTAAAAGGTTCCAATTTAGCCCAAAGGAGTTTGCTTAAAGTTTACTTTTAGTACAAGAATAAGTACACTCGAAAAATAAACTTAGGTTTACTTAAGTATAGTCTATATTATGTACTAAAAGTATACTCCAGTACTTTTTGGTAAGGGAAAGATGATGCAAAAACGATACAAACTTAGTTGTGAGATCTACCAGAAATCCCGCCTTTTAGGAGATGATCATACTGGGTTTTGATTGACAAGGTCAAAGAGTATATTCCAAGTGTTCATTTTCATCTATTTGTGTTTATTGTGTCTATGTAGCTGATAATGAAGATGATTGAACCAGCAACCCACTTTTAACTCCACCCCCAAAACGCAATCTAGCATGGGAAATGACCATGTTGTTTTCCATTGATAAAGTGGCAGTAATGTCAATAGTGTTTTTCTTTCTAAAGGTTTCCATTTGTCTTGTTCTCACTAAATTGTGGCTTAAATGCCTGCACTAAATGTAAATAAACAAAAAAAAAACAAGTGTAACCCTTATGGTTCACTACAAGGGGAAAATGTGGCTTTAAATTGCATATATTCAGCAAATTTATGTTAAGATCTGTATTTTTGCTGTTTTCCTGTTTTTGTTTTGTCTTGGCTGGGCATGCTTAAACGTCTCCTCTGATTTGATCCTCCTCTGACTTCCTTCTCCAAAATATCTTTAGTATTCAGTCCCGATGTTCAAGACTACAACATTGATCTTTTTTCATTTGAAAATCAGTAAATATTTGTAAATGATCAAGTTTGTTCTCAAACTCAGTACAATCCAGAAGCTAATGTTAGCTCACGCTCACGCTCACGTGTAAATATGCTTTCACATGTGGAGTACATTTCAGTTTCAAACAGTACATGTAAAAAAATGAAAAAATAAATTAAATGAAGCAAATTTAAGTGAAACAGTACATGAGAGAAGTATGGTTTTAATATGAAGTCAATTGAAGTTTATAAAAGTACATAGAATAAATAAAGTAGCTTTTTAAATGAAGTAAATTTCAATTCAAAACAAAGCATAGTATAAGTATGTTTGATTATTTTTGTTTCAGTGGAATTAATTAATTAAAAAAAAACACATTTCAAAACTCATTCAAAAACGACTTTTTCAATTGCGATGAGAGCATGAATCATCTCATTTGGTGAAATCTTCAGCTATTGTGGGACCATGTTAAGGCCACATCCTGCTTAGCTCGTAAGCGAGACCCTTTCAAATATATAGCTGGATCATATTTTGCAAATGCAACAGAAATTTGTCTTCTCTCTTTGCAAAGACGAGATACTGCAGGTAACACTGCATTAATAAAGTGACTTGGGTCTTGGTGACTTGACTTAATAGTAGAGCTGTCAAACGATTCAAATTTGTAATCAGATTAATCACATCTTAGAATTTTGATTAATCACGATTAATTAAAAATAAACTTTTTTTATCAACATTTTCCCCCCGCCATATTTGAAGAGCAATGTTTATGTGTTAATTCTTTTGACATTTAATGTTATGAGGAAGTCTTCAACATTTTTTGATCCACTGCACACGCTCATCCTCATCTTTTTCTAATCAGTTAATTTCTTGCATGATTTAAAATGGAAAAAAATGACCCCAATATTTTGACAAATATTCTAAATGTGATACGCAAACATTTATTAAATGCTTTACTTTGAAGCATGTAATGATGTTTATTGCTCAAACACAACCTGTGCTACCTTAAACGTAGCCATCCGCTAAAGGATAATCTATGGTCAACATTAATAGTGCAATTAATCTGCGTGAGATATTTTTTGGGGATTAATTAATCAGTTAACACTTTAACTTTGACAGCACTACTTAATAGCTATTATTATTATCATATTACCCAGCTTTGCAAAGGCCATACATTATTGTTTCCCCATAAGATGTCATCAGAAGATTAAAATTGGACCTAATCCAATTAACAAGAGAGAATTACTGTCTATAGGAATCATACTCAGTCAGCAGTACGTGTACACCAACAGAACCAAGGTCACACGGAGGCCATGTTTGCGTGTGTGTGTGTGTCCGTCAAACATGCCAGTTCCAAGGCTAAAAAGCTAAAAGAGAACATCACACACGTACCCACATGCTTGCAGGGGCTTAATGGAGAGCGCGTGCACACTAAGATGTTGGCCTAAAAAACATCAGGAAACTGGGCCGTCTGTAAGCAAAACAACAAAGAAAAAAAAGTATTGTAAAACCAAGATAACACGTTGGCAACTAGAGTCTGACCTTTCATATGTGTCATGCTTACACAACCAGCCCACACGCCTGCCTGCATGTTGTTTTGCACTAGTCTTGGTCCAGACTCCAAAGTTCCATGTTTACTTGATTTTCATTCCATTTGCATTTCATGAAAAGACCTTAATGAACCGAAAAACTGAGAGTACAAACTGGAAGTTGCACGAATCATTCAAAACATGAATATTGCATTAGTAGAGGTGGGTAGAGTGAGCAAAAATAAGTAAAAGTAAAAACTAAAAAGTAGCCTTCTCAATCATTACTTGAGAAAATACTGTATGGAATCAAGGGGGGGTTGACTACTCAAGTACTTTAGTAACTTATGAACATCAAATAGACAAAAATATGAAACAGGAAAGTGCAAATTCAAGATACTGCCCAATAATATCACTTTAACACAAACAATACATCTTAATAAACAAACAAAAATACAATAAGTTGAATTCAACCATGAGAAATGGTTTGAAATTAATTTCTTCTTCTATTTACAAAAAAGTTCAAAGTGGGCTTCTTGTAGGCTGAAATGCGAACATTCTAGCCCAATAACAGCACGTGACATTACATTATTTTTCATAGTGTGTAAAGTAAACAGATTTGTGCCACAATTCACGTAAATAAATCACTGAAAATGTTTATTTTGTGTGGGTGGGCCCACAGAAACTTAATATGGTCATGTGATGCCATTAGTGTTGACATTAATTTGGTGAAACTGAGTCATGTGACACAAGTCTCTCTGACAAACCCAAATAAATCAACTGTGCAATCAATAACATGTAAAAAATTTGAATAAAGTAGCGTAAATGTAGTTCATTATAATAATATAAAAGTAGAGTTAGCCCCTCAAAATAAATGCTCATGTAAAATGTTGCATTAAACTACTTTGTACAATTTCTCCCCAAAAAATGTACTGTATGTAACAAAGTAAATATCGCGGATTAATACCCACCTCTACTTTGACTGAATGATCTGAATTTAACAAACAATTACAAATCAAAACAATCAAAACATTAGCCAATCAAATATCCTTAATAGACAATGAAAGCAATGTCTGAACATTTGCATCTTGCCACACAACCCTGAGCTAAGCAAACAGAAGTTGCTGTCATATCAACAAAGCATTAATGATGATTACTGATTGTTGCAACATAAGAAGTGGCGTGTATTTGGTCCAAAGGATCGTGACAATAAATAGATAAAGATAGATAAAGTTAACTGTATTGGCAGAACATGTTTCAAAGTCCCATTGAACACAGCACCGCTATTTTGTCAAAATCAAATTGCCCCCAGTTGGCATCAACAAACTGTGGTAATATAATTCATTTGAATGTTATATAATGACTTGAGTTTATCTCAGAGAGGAGCAGCGTATCTTAAAGTGACGAGTGATAAGGTTGCATAAGATGCAGTGTTGTTGTTTTCCATGAGGCTGTTGATATGTGATGCTGAGCTTCTGGATGGGTCGCTGATAGTCGCATTACTTGACTGAAGGTCACTTAGTTTAAGTATGTTTTCACTGAAAACATTGTACATTGCTAACATTTAAATTCAGACCAAAACATTATTCTTGTTGTAGAAATAGCTAAAAGCAGAAAAGACGAAGGATCTGTTTGTGGCCATAAAGAGGTTTTGGTTGTCTTTATGATTGAGAACTTGAGCAAAACGTAATGGCTAGCCTGCTATCTTACGTGGAGTAGGGTTAAAAGAGGATGTCTGTAATCTGAGCAACAGAAGTAATATTATTGACTTGTATGAATTTCCAATACTTGTATTTTTAATTAAATTGGATCGAATAAGAGAGCTTTGATGTGAACTCGGCATAATGCACAATGTTAGCCGGCTAAGCTACAAATAAGCCAACAAGCAAGGTTGGTTATGACTGACAATATTTGGTCACTGTTTAGCTTTATATATATATATATATATATATATATATATATATATATATATATATATATATATATATATATATATATATATATAGTCTGTCTTTTCTGCTCAAAAATCTCCAAACAAGTTAAATAGTAAGCTATATTATTCTAACTTCTGTTTTTACTTTTCATACAGGCTCATGTAATCATGCATCGCTTTTTCCACTAAATCAACTCTTTCGTTGTTATATGATAATCTATAATCAAAAGTTGTTAGCCATGACTAACAACTTGCCACTTATTGGTTTATTTAGCACTCATGAAGTCATGAAAACACAAATGAAGAAGACTTTCACAACATAAACTGAAATACTATCAGTCATTTTTCATAGAGGTTGAACAATTTATGAATGTGAGCATTGTTAAATTGTTTGTCTACACTTTTCATGCACCATCCACAGGGGTTCAAATATTAATTGCAAAAAGGGTTAACATTGCAACTATCAATGCTGCTCATTAGTCCACCTATGGGCTTTTGTAGTGTGTTAGCATTAAGCTAGCGGAAGGCAAAGCTGTGTGCTTGTTTTAAAAACACAGTGAGTAATTCTTCGTTTCATGTTTTGTTTGACAGTAAACTTTAACTGGGTGTAGCATTAAACAATTTAAAGTCTTTTTTTTTTTAAAGAGATGTTCACTATCTGCCCAAATGGTGCTTGTAAGTAAAGTGAGTTGAGTTCACTGCCCATACAATGCTCGTATCTCTCGTTTTTGCTCGCAAGTCAAAGCAAAAAAACTTCCTAACGATGGTTCGTTATCTCGATCTTGTAAGTCATGTCACTTGTATCTCAAGGCACCGCAGTATTAAAATTCTGATCATCGTAGTTAGAGTTACTCCCACCTCTTGATATGCGTTTATGTTGTGAACAATTCTGCTATGCTTTCATGAGCAGTGGCACATGCCTTTTTTGTTCTTCCACTTGTGCTCCGGTTTATAAAAACAGATGGGACTTACGTTGGCTTTTTGTCCACAGTTTTTCATTGGCAGCTGGCGTCAGAGTCTCATCATACAGAAGGAACTTCAACTATTTCATTGTCAAAGAGAGAAAGATACCAATACACCAACAGACCCCCCAAAAAGCAACAACAAAGGCATACGGTGACGCCTTGAAACACCATCACGCATGTGACCGTGCTCGTAACAAAACACTTTTATCCCAAACCATCTTTCCCCTTTGACATAAATGAAAAATGCCATTAATCTGTTCCAGACTCACCTCTATTTTAAATGAGAATAATAGTCATCTTTCAAAGAGGAATGAGGATAGTCGTGCTTGAAACTTTACATACCCTAGAAGTAATGTACAAAAGCTACATGTCACTTAATGACACAAAAATGCTATGAATCGTCACCAAAATTCACATACACATCTTTCTCTACTCATCTCAACTTCAACCTCTGAAAATATCAAAACAATTGCCACACTATTTAGGATTTAGGATGTATTTAGGACCGGAATTGGTGAAGTGAGCGCAAGTTTGGTTAGAAAAAGGCTTAAAACATCCTAAATACTGTGGCAATTGTTTGAATTGTAAATAATATACGCCTGTGGGTATTGTGATATTCTCTGTCTACATGTGCCACATCATTGTGTTCAAATCACTGTTTAAAGGGTAATGCTGCTATTATCAATGGTTAAACGTTAGTATGCATTTTTCCATTTTATGTCAGCATTAAGCTAGTGGGGGCATTTCAAAGGCAAAGTTGTCCAGTGTTTTTGCAATGTCCATTCCCAAAAAAAATGGATTAATACATGAAGTACAGTAACCTAACACGTCTGATCATGATGAAGGATCATGCTGCCTAAGTGCTCTGTAAACAAGCCTGCACCTCATCCTCCACCCTCCGCCCTGCTCCTTGGCAGTGACGTCATCTGTTTACTATTTTGTGGCTGGTTGCAGTCCGACAGGATTTACGTAACTAAAACCCGTGCGCGCTGCAGGCCAGCATGACAGGAGGATGCACTTTGCTGCAGAGGTACCCCGGCACCGAGTCACCCATTCCCGTAGCGACGCACGCACGCACACGCACGCACACGCACAAACCAAGCAAAGCCCAATGGATGCAAATGCTTTCCCTCCCCACCAAGGTATGTGCATGTGAAAGCATATCAAGCGCACGTCACAGCTCCATGTGACATTCCCACGTACAGGCGCACACGCACACACATTTCCCAGCATCCTCCGAAGCAACGCCAGTGAAGTAAACAACCCTGGAATCTCAGCACTTCCCACGTTCCCTTTTGCGAGCAGTGGTCGCCCCCTGTCGGCCGGTTGTGACACGCCTCCATAGTGTTTGTATGTGCTGTTGCGTTTCTAAAAATGATTAACAAAAAGAAATATATATAATCGAGGAAAACAATTTGTTTCAGCTCAATTTAAAAAGTAAACCTCATATTTTATAAAGATTTACAACACAGAAAGTGAAATATAGCATGATTTTATTTGTTCGTTCGGAACTCATATATTGTAGAGATTAAAAAATCAGAAAATACTTTTCGGAAGGCCAATTCGTGTCAAATTATATTTGATTTTATTTCCCCCTGGTTTTTTTAAATAGAATATTATACCGTTATCAATATTTACTTCCTCTGTTGACCCGTTACTATCTATTAAATGCAGGCGTTGTAGTGCACAATTTCAAATTATGAATGTAATTGACTTTCCCTGCAGGCCTACTGGTAATCCAAACTGTTGCAACGGCGATTGTTGTTAAATGCAGTTATTTTTCATGACACATTGTGTGCACGCACAATATATTTTCGTAAAGGTAACATGAATCACGTTGTTTCCGCTTTTGTTTCCAGGGGAACATCTCAGCCGGCTCCAGAAAGCTCAACCAGGAAGTAACCAAAAGAACACGTCCCTCTCCCTGAGGATAAATATGACTAAGAACAGATTAAAATTATTCGAAAATTACTCAGTAGCTATGTACTCTATCTATATACGTATCGTTACTTTTGCAACCTTGAGCTCGCGCAAGTTTGACAGAAATCAAATAAAAACGTACGCGTTTACTTGGGCAAGGTATCTGGGGCAGCGCCACTCACAAGGTAAAAATAAATAAATACATATCTTATACTAACTATAGTTTTAATTAACATTTTAGATCGCAATCTATACGTTTGAATAGCAAAATTAAATACCAAATGATACGATTTGACTTTTTTAATGTCAGGGTAGTTTGTATGCTCATGCTCCTGTTTATAGTAATTTACAGTATATTTTCTGTATACTGTTTTTATTTAGAGTGCGTCTGGTTGAGCAGAGACCAATGAGGACAGCGGAGTGACATGACGTCATCAGTAAACGCAGGTATAGTAATGAATTTTTTCGGATTTTACTTTCACTGAACATTCTAAATAAATAAATAAAAATTATGTGTCCAGACATGACGTGAGGGGAGGTAATTCTTGCTTGATTATTGTTATTATTATTATTTTTTTTATTATTGTTATTAATATATATTTTTTCCCTCTTCACTTTGTTTCTAGCTATTTAGCTATTCATCCATCCGTCCATCTGTCTGTAATAATTTTTGGCCATTAAGTTGCAGTAGCTAAATCCTTGACAAATCATGTTCATTTTCACTAGAAATATTTTTGAAGGAGGTAGCGGCACCGGGGCTAAAGTTAAACATTATACAGGGATTATTGTTTAAGTTTTATTTTAGGATGCTGTTGAGGACATTGAAGACATTCTGAAAAGCCAGGCATTGCAAGGAATTGTCACTGTTTTGCCAAGCGGCATTTAAATACACTATTGAGAGTCAGGTCACTACTGGCAGAGGTACGGCCTTAAGGACATCGCACATTGCAGAGTCTAGTAAAGCTTACGCTCCATTAGCTTTCCTAGACATCCAAATTATCCATGACGATGATATTAGACCCACACAATAGTGATTTGTGTGCACCTTATAAACAATTTTGTGGTCTCAAATTTGAATTTAGTGCATATTGTGTCTACAATTCCCCCCTGCACGTCATGTCTGGGGCTCTATATAATATTGGGTGCAACACACATTTTTCAGACCAAGTGCTAAATATCTGGTTACATTTCATTCATTTTGAGACCCGGTTACATTATTTGCCAGTATGTAGACTGATTTTTAAAAGCTGTCATTTATTTCAGATAAAATGGAGGAGACATCTGAAAGTGCTGCGGCTGATCAGCCTTCTATCGTTGCTGCTCAAGTTCCCTTCCTTCACCTGTGTAATACTTTAGAGAAAATCCAGAAATTGAAACTCCGTCCAGAAAAGTCCAAGACACTTGGGGATTTTGTTGAGTCGTGGAGAACATTTCATCGTGCCCTGCATAAGGACAAGCCCAAAACAACCGACTCTTTCTACCCAGCAATGCGTCTCATAGTTCCCTCATTTGAGCGAGAGCGAATGGCCTACGGCATAAAAGAAAGCATGCTGGCCAAACTTTACATTCACGTATTATGCCTCCCGGAAAATGGTCCCGAGGCCAACAAGCTGTTGAACTACCGCACGCCCACCACGTCTCAAGGAGAGTCTGGAGACTTTGCCAGCATGGCGTACTTTGTGTTAAAGAAACGCTGCACCAGCCAGGGAAAGCTGAGCATTAAAGAAGTCAACGACTTTCTTGATTCAGTGGCTCTCAACAATGCGAGCAAGAAGAAAGACCTCGTGAGAAAGAGTCTGCTGCACCTCATCACGCAGAGCTCCGCTCTTGAGCAAAAATGGCTCATCAGAATGATTCTGAAGGACATGAAGCTCGGCATCAGCAAGGAAACCGTCCTTCAGGTCTTTCACCCGGAGGCTGCCGAGCTCTACAACGTGAACACGGACCTGAACAAAGTGTGCCAGCAGCTCCACAACCCCTCGGTGTCTTTGAGCGACGTCTCCATCGGGCTTTTCTCTGCCTTCAAACCCATGTTGGCCGCCGTAGCTAACATCGGCAGTATTGAGAAGCAGATGGGAAACAGCCCTTTTTATATTGAGACCAAGCTGGATGGCGAGCGGATCCAACTTCATAAAGATGGCGACGTGTACAAGTACTTCAGTCGAAACGCCTTTGAATATACGCAGCAGTTTGGTGGATCACCTTTGGAGGGTTCACTGACGCCGCACATCCACAACGTATTTCAAAACCACATCGTTAATTGCATTCTCGATGGGGAGATGATGGCTTACAACCCCACCGCAAAGACTTTTATGCAGAAAGGGAGCAAGTTTGACATCAAGAGACTAATGGAAGATTCGGAGTTGCAGACTTGCTTCTGCGTCTTTGACGTGCTGTTGGTCAACTCCCAGAAGCTTGGCAAGGAAATGCTGAAGAAGCGCTATGAGATCCTGCAGACGGTTTTCACTCCGGTTAATGGCAGGATTCAGTTGGTGCCGAAAACGGAGGCCCGAACCGTGCAGGACGTGGTGAATTCCCTCAATGATGCCATTGACCACCGAGAAGAGGGCATCATGGTGAAAGATCCGCTATCCATCTACAAACCGGACAAGCGCGGGGAAGGCTGGCTGAAAATCAAGCCGGAATACGTAGGCGGCTTGATGGATGAGCTGGATGTTCTGATCGTTGGCGGCTACTGGGGAAAAGGGAGGCGGGGCGGGATGATGTCGCATTTCCTATGCGCTGTTGCAGAAGCACCCAAGCCTGGCGAGAAGCCATCGGTCTTCCATACACTTTGCCGCATCGGTTCCGGTTACACCATGAAGGAGTTGTATGACCTCGGCTTGAAACTGGCCAAGCACTGGAAAGTTTACCGGAAAAACGACCCGCCGGCCAGCATCCTATGCGCCACAGAAAAGCCCGAAGTCTACATCGAGCCTCGCAACTCGGTCATCCTCCAGGTGAAGGCGGCCGAGATAGTCGGCAGCGACATGTATAAAACCAACTGCACCCTGCGCTTCCCGAGGATCGAGAAGATCCGCGATGACAAGGCGTGGCACCAGTGCATTACCCTCGCCGAGCTGGAGCAGTTCCGCAGCAGGGCGTCAGGGAAACTCGCCTCGCGACATCTTCGCATTGACGCCGCCAATGAGCCACAAAGGAAAAGACAAAAGATGCCTGCCAAATCCAAGAAGGGTGTCATCGACCACTATAAGCAGCAGGATCTCTCTGGGGTTACCAAGGAGACGGACATGTTTGAGGATGTGGAGTTCTGCATCCTGAATGGGACTGAGGATCACCCGAAGGCTGAGTTGGAGAAAGGTGTTGCCAGGTATATCGTGTCGTGTACAACTTAGGGCTGGACGATTCATCGAAATTTGATCGTGATTTCGAATTTGGTGTCTCTCGGTCTTTAAACCATAACAATTGAAGAAAAACAATGAATGTGCAGAACAGCGTGGTGAATTTACAAGTTCCCTACGTTGTGAAAGTACCCTGAATGCATCATGTTGCTTGTAGCAAGCCAGGAGCGACATCAACGTGATTCTGCCGTCTCTAAGCGTTCTTTAATGAAAACCCAGCTGCAGTTAACTGTAAAACTAAACACACGATAAGGAGAATTACATACAGTGTGTATTTAATTACAAAGCATGCTTCGTTTTTAACACATTGCAGGCCTAGCGCTAATGCTAATGCAAGTGATCTCATTCAAATGCTAACAGGAAGTTAGCATCAACTTCGGGAGCACCGGTAATGGACTATATGCCACAGAGGAGGCGGGACTTCCGACTTCCGGGTTTTCACCCATCAACTTTATTTCCGTTCCCGGTTTGCGCCTTTGTGCCCCTCGGTTGTGCGTTCCCGTCGACGGGTGCGAGGCTGCGAGTGTGTAGTGGCTGTCCGAAGCATTTCAGACAGCCGAGACGCCCTCCCGCCGGTGAGAGGGAGCGCGCATTTGGGGGTCGCAGGGGTGGGGGTGCGAGTGTTGGAATGCGGCTAGCAGTGGCCGGAAACAGCGCTGATGTGCAAAAGTCGGAAGTCCGTGGCATTTACCTCATACTCCTTCATATAGCGAATATTCACACACTGGTGCTATGGAAACACATACCTACATGTAAGATAACACTCCTCAAAGGCACAAATTCTTCCCAATCTGTGAAAAACAAGTTATTTAGAATAGGGGTGCGCCGATTTATCGGCCCCTATTTCCTTAGTTTTGGGGGATCGGTGATCGGCCGACCCTTAAATATAAACCGATCTTTTCCACCAATCTCATCTCCCTCTTCACAAGTCTGAAAAAGTCAGGCACTGTCCTCTTCTGCTGTGATGACTAATAGGCTTTTCATTTTTATTTCAGAGAACTACTTACTTTGCAGTTAAAACAACCCGTTTTATTTCGCAGATATTGTTCAATGTTTTCAAATTAAATTGGAACTCTGAAAGTGTATGCTGCTTGTTATGAAAATAATCTAAATGTGCAAAAATCAGGATTGGCAGGTCAGACTTTTTAAAAGATCGGTGATCGGTGCAGCCCTAATTTAGAGTTCAATCGCAACTTCGTTGTGTGTACAGTACACCATGGATGCATGGCACCACACTGCCCCCAAGAGGCCCAAATGCGCAGGAACACCCATTATTTGTTTTCAATGGGCTCTTTGCACAAATCTACTACAGTACTTCCTGAATTCAGCACCACTCCTTCATTTCCTGTATTTCATGGCTGGACAAACTGATTAATCCAGGTGTGCCTGACCTCAGTAATCACGACGACAATGGCCAGACACACCTGGATTAATCAGTTTGTCCAACCATGAACGACACGAAGTAAAGGAGTAGTATTGAGTTCAGGAAGTAGTGGATTTGTGCAAAGAGCCCATTCCTATTTGAGTGTATATTCTTACTCTTATTTTACTTTCTTACTAATTTAATTTCTCGCAGTCCTTTTATGTCATATTAAAAGCTGAATTTTAAATAGTGTTCAAGCAAAGAATAAAGTGTTCAATGTGAAGAGATAAAAAAATATTATTTTTTAAAATCAATGAATAATAGTTTTATTTATCATGATTTCAATCTCAATCAAAATAATCGTGATTATTTTTCCATCCGACCCTAGTACAACTGCCATGGATTGTGGGCAAAAATAATGAACGTTCTATTGTATTTCTTTCAGGTGTGGCGGAATTGTCGTTCAGAACCCGGGGCGGGACACTTACTGCGTGATTGCCGGATTGGAGAACATGCGCGTGAAGAACCTGATTTTGTCCAACCGGCACGATTTGGTTTGGGCCTTCTGGCTGCTGGAGTGTCTGGAGCAGAAGCGAGTGGTTCCATGGCAACCACGTCACATGATCCACATGTCGCCCTCCACCAAGGAACACTTCGCCAAGGAGTACGATAGCTACGGCGATAGCTACTTCCTGGACACTGACGAGCAGCAGCTGCGGGAGGTGTTCGGGCGCATGGGAGAGGCGGACAGCTCGACGGCCGTCGACGTCTGCCAAGTTGAGGAGCGATACGGCTGGAATGACCTTCCCACCAGTATGTTCAGACCTTTCACAGTTTATATGGATGACTACGCAGACATCAACGATCCTGCAACCGCCATTTCCGCGAGTTGTTTGGATATCAAGGCCATGGAGTTTCGTTACCATGGAGGCACGGTGGTGCCCGAGTTGGAGGAAGGCGCGTCGCACGTTGTTATTACGGCAGAAACGAGACTTGAGAATTTGAGGAGATTGAGGCGAAGCTTTCAAAAGAAGTTCAAAATCGTCAGAGACTCGTGGGTGACGGACTCCATCGAAGCACAGCGCCTGATGAATGATGACGACTATTTAGTCTGAAAAGATGCGCTGCATTTGAATTCCCTACTGGGTGCTAGAAGCTGCTATTGTGAATGCTGACGGATGTGTAATGTAGTCGAGCGGGATTGGGCAGGAAACCAAATGAGGACTGTCACGCTGATGATCTCCATTGGGCTCATTTAGCTTTGCAAGTTTCTGGAGACGTCATGACGTCATTTCACATCATCACTTCTCTGCCCATACATTTATTAGTTTTGGTTTTGAAGTTAGAAACTTTTGTGTGATGGCGCTGTTTGTGTGAATGTGAAAGTTTGATTACTCTTCTTGGGTTAAGTGCTTTTAGAGTTGTCGTTTTTTTGTGTGTTTGAATAAATGATTATAAAGTCCTGAAAGCAATCATTGCATATAGCTGCCAAGGTGCTGTACATTCTGATATTACAGTAACTCTCACAGCTCATCTTGCATTTCTTATTTAGGACCATGCTCCTCTCCTGACATCTTTTTTCTGATGCATTTACATTATAGGGACACAGTGGATTTTCTGTCAAACTGATATTTTCCGATGCACATCATTTCTGTATTTATGATGGAATGTTTTTAACAAAATAAACATGGCAAATAATGGATGTTTTTCCCTGTTCCTCTCTTCAACACATACACTCATGTGTCTGATGGGTTCTAGATACCACCTGGGGTGTGTTAAAACTGGCTAAGCCCCCTGCAACAAAAACATCCTTTTGTTTTCTGTCTCCCAAAATGTCACCAACGTGTCGTGGGACTAATTGATATGTTATAACCTTCATTTCCTCAGCCTCTGGGGTGCTACCTGTGGTGTCCTGGGTATTGTTGGCTGTAAAATGACTAGTTTTTTTGGGAGTGGTGAGGTTTCTACTGACTCTATAAAGTAGCAGGGTTAAAAAAATAAAATAAAAAATTGCTCGATCTTGCAAATATTTTGCGAGGGAAAGAAACGTTTATGCGCATGTTGTAGTTCTTCCAAGTAATACAATGCAGCAACATTGAAGGACATTAGCCAGGCCTAAAATATGAAACATAAAATCAGTCAGTGCTTGCTATTAACCCCTGGGCGCCATTTCAAAATAAAATACTGCCCACAGGTTAAACAAGGTTTCCAAATAAGAGACATCTGAAGTGACTGCTACACGACTGTCATCTGAACATTTTCTGTTACTTGGTGCTCCTCATGGATGACAATCATTAGCTTATCCTGACTCGCTGACTTTGGGTGAAAAGCGGGTACAGTGGATAATTTAGAATGTTCAATTAACCTAAGAAGCATGTTTTTCAAATGAGGGAAGAAGCTGGACTATCCCGGAGAAAATTGGCACAAGCGCACGTAGAACATGCAAACTCCACACTTGCCGCAGAAAAAGAGATGAAATGTATATGGAAAAGTTTTAAATGATCTAAAAATGTCCAAAAAGTGACCCAATTGCCCCAAAAGTCAAATAATATATAAAATAAAAAATTTAAAAGACAGAAAAAACGTTTTAAAAGTGACTATTAAATGTCCAAAAACACATGAAGAAATCCTCAAAATTACCATAAAAAGTCCACAAAATTGCCAAAAAAAAGTCAGAAAATTGATTTAAGAAAAGGCAGGAAAGAAAATATTTCTTTTCAGAGAGAATATTCTTCGAATGAATTAATGATTTTGATTTTAAAAATGTCAGTGAAAATGTTTATGTTGTCAGAAAAAGAGATGAAAGGTAAATGGAAAAGTTTTAAATGATCTAAAAATGTCCAAAAAGTGACCCAATTGCCCAAAAAGTCAGATAATATATAAAATAAAATATAAAAAGACAGAAAAAACGTTTTTAAAGTAACTATACAACAAGAATAAATCCTCAAAATTACCATAAAAAGCCCACAAAATTGTCCCAAAAAAGTCAGAAAATGTATTTAAGAAAAGTCAGGAAAGAAAATTATCAAAAAGTAACCATGAAACGTCCATAAACAAACAAAAAAAAAGAAATCCCAAAAATTACCATAAAATGTCCACACAAATGTTAGAAAATTGCTAGCAAAAAAGGAAAAAAAGAAAAGAAAATTACCTTACTATGTCCACAAAATTGCCCAAAATGTCAAAAAAATTGACAGAAAGGAATAAATCTAAAAATGTGTAAAAGCAAAGTATGAAAAAAAAATCCAAAACGGAAGACAAAGAGTAGAAGAAAATGAATCTCTACGTATTGGATGCTGCATATTTTTCCGTTATGGTGCAGCTCTAATTAGTCTTGGGCCCTCAGTACATTAGACTTACCACTAACACATTGTTTCGTTCATCGCTATCTTCATATGTTGAAGCTGCAGACAGGGTTATTTGGCATTAAATGGCTCTTTTGACAGTACTAATTGCTGACCCCTGGTCAAAAATAATAATAATAATAATAATAACTCACAAACAAACAAAAAGCTTTGATTTGGTCAGCATTTTTCGTATAATGCCATAGACAGTTAAAGGTTGCCTGCTCTCCTGAGACAGCACCACCGTTGTTGTTCCAAACAGCTGCAACACTATTTTGCCTGTGGCTTTCGTTGAGTCATGCAGGGACTACTACATACTTTCCTCATCTGGTAGTTTAGTAAAGTAAAGTACCATTGGGTGACATAAGGCATTCAACTACCGTATATATTTGGACTTTATGAGCCGTTGTTTCAGTGGCAAGCTGCGTGCTATTCTTGGGAGGTAGACAGTGGAAAACCACCCTTGTAAAGACGTCAAGCAAGTCCTCATCATCACTTTCCTCCGTTTTGGCCTGAAGGTTCCACTCAACAGCTGATGTTTTTACGGGAGGAAGGTAGCTGAGAAATGAGTCAATGCCACGGATGCAGGCTAAAATGAAAGCCTGGTCTACGATGCAAGTATAATGTGCAGTGTTTTTTTCCCCCCAATACGAAATGTTGATTAACAGATGCAAAGAAGCAATAAGCAGCAATCTAACGTTAAATGATGTGAGAATGTTAAATTTTGGAGTCCATCCAAAAGGGAACAGAATTTTGATTGACTATTAAAAACATGGAAAATATTAGCTTGCCAGATTTAAATACATAGTACAACAAATAAAAGTGTACAATAGGCCAATGTAAAAATTAATTGAGTATAGAGGTTTAAGATTTTCCATTTTAACTCATTCACTGCCATGAATTCATTAAAAAAAAGATTATTAAAAATGTGGGGCAAGGGGCGATTATTTTTTTTTAATTGTAATTAATCGCATGACTTAACTCACGATTAATCACAAATTTTACATCGGTTCTAAATGTACAATAAAAAATTCTAGGTTTTCATATTCTTGTTAACAAAAGTGGGAAAAATGTTAAACTAGTAAAAATATTATGGCAGTGAATGCATAAAAAAATAAAAAAAGATAAAAAATTTGGTGTGTCAGGCGATTACATTTTTTTTATCGTAATTAATCGCATGACTTCACTAGTTAACTCGCGATTAGCTTACTTGAATTGGAGGGAAAATCTCAAAAACACTGCCCTGTAAAAACAAAAAATCCAGAAAAGAAAAATGTTGTTTAATTAAGAAAGCGGGTGTGTGTTTTTAATAGGTTTTAGGTGAACTAATGAATACACACACACTGGCACGCACGCACACACGCACATACACACACTCACCCACGTACAAAAAAAAAAAAAAGAGCACAATGATGATGACATGTCAAATCGGTAAAATTACCGAATGAACAATACTGAGCTCTCCAGAAAAAATAAAGAAAGCGGGTGTGAAATGTTTTACCACGTTTGTGTGAAGATCAAAATAATACCAGAAAATTTTCCCATAATGCAAGTTAGTCCTTCTGCCTGAAGAACACAAATTAAAACACCGCAGTGAAGATTACAGTGCAGCATTAACATTAATTAACTGCCATAGCTACTCAGATTCTTAGTACAAACAATAACACTAAATGAAAGCGTGGCGCAAGAGGGGGGGGGGGGGTGATTAAATTGGAATAACTACATTTACTTTCTTAAAAAGAAAAGAAAAGCCTCTTGACGGTGGGAACTGTTCCCGGCACTTCTCTGTGACTGACTGCGATGTATCGTTTACGGATTCTTTATCCACACCTTTGTTTTTTTACCAAACATATAAGAGGATGCAGAAGCCAAACTGACCTAATCGTGAGAAGAAAGCAGTCTTCAATTCTATACTGCTTACAACTACAGTACATTGTGCTTTAGTATGCACAGCACACAAATGCTTCTCCCACACTGGACTATTTCCAGGTATTGTAGAATTTAGCACGACTGTCAGGCTTTAATTAGAGGTACTGAACTAGTATTTACTCCTGCAGAGTGTTCGTGTGTGCGTATGTGCGTGCGGGCATATTGTTGAGCCTAAAAGCCCGATATCTGCTCATTTGAAAATCACTGGGAAGAAGCAGCTGAAAGATTGCAAATCCTATGAAAGGAACTCTGCACATGAGCATTTAGTACGCAAGTCACCAAATTAAATGACAAACTAAACAATGTGAATGGTTGTCTATCTTGTCCGTCTGATTGACTATGCTTTAGTGCGTTTTCACGTGTCTGTATTTGTACTTGTTCTAGTCATCTGAGCAACACGTTGATTGAAAGTGAGCTACAAATACATTTATTATTGTTGTTATTTTTAAGATTCTGCTTTTTCTTGTTTTTAAATCACTATGGTCTCAGCCCACCTCGCCTCTCTGTTCAAATTGAGTTGAGAGCATGAACGGAGAGCTCATTAACGACCCGACACCTTATTTTTTATAATGGCTTCAGCTTTGTAACGTTTTTCTGATAAATCTTGGTTCAATAGTTCGTCATCGGTTTCTGGTGGTCGATCATTGTTTCTAAAAGTATGTGAAAACCCCCTCACTAACAACACATAAATTGAAGACACAGATCGATTATTGTCAATGTCATCCATTATCTTTTCTGAGCAATGTTTCAGTTTTATAATTTTATTTTCTTCTCTGTGCACACCCAATTTATGCTCTCAAGATCGACTGTGTGATTAAAACTTTGAAATTGCAATCTTCACATTTTAGTGTGCATTCTGCCATACTCTCTTGGACTTGACTCACCTCAAGTGGAGGAGAGGGATGCGGCGACTGCGGCGCGCGGCATACGTCAGAGCTGGAGAGGCTTTGTCAAGTGTGCAAGAGTGAGAAGCGTCGCGACCGGATGCGAGAAAGACTGGCTTTTCAATATAAAGTGATCTAATGGGGTCTCTGTATGCAGCACTTCCGCGTTCGATGTAAGGCGGAACGTCAACTTCCGGTTGTCTTGTAAACACAATAAGAACATGGGGAATGTATTTTAAAAGTGATAGTCCAGTGTGTAAGGTCATGTGCGATGTCTGGTTTTAATATCTGTGATGAGCAACACAAACAGCAAAGTAAGTTAAATTTCCCCTTGAGTGACTTCAGTGATTGGGCGGCATTTGGACCTATATTAAATTACAGTGGTGCCTTAATTGATATACAAATTTAATTTGTTCCTAGACCTAAATCATGAGTGTAATAAATAAAATAAAATAAAAAATAAGAAGCTATTATTAATCTCTCCCAGGCCCCCATAAAACAGCATGAACACATGAATAAATAAATTGCTATAAGCGGACTCAAATAATGTATGTATGTATTTTTTTCCAGGAAGAAAAATAACACTATATATGATCTAAAAACACACATACATTACATCATTTAATACAATTTAAAACATTTAATATTTTTCTTACACTTTCTTATTTCATTCAATATATTTTGTGTGGTGTGGTGTGTGTGTGCCTTGGCCACATGGGGGCTACGTAACGGTCAGTTCATACTAATTGAATTGTTTGGATGCAGCCGCCAATCATATTGCATCGGGGTGTAATCCTGAGTAGAACTCAATCAGAATTCATAAAGTCGCTTTTCGCAGAGGATGAAGTATGACTGTGACTATTGTTGCATCTGTGTACATGTGTTGTTGCAACATTTGTGTTCAAATATTAGAGCTGTCAAACTATTACATTTTTAAATCAGATTAATCAGATTTTAGAATTTTGATTAATCACGATTAATCGCTGAATTAAAAAGGCTTTTTTTTTTGCCCGCCAAATTTGAAGGGCATCTGTTATGTGTAAATTGTTCTTCAACATTTTTTGATCCACTGCATACTCTCATCCTCCTCTTTTTCTAGTCAGTTAATTACTTGCATAAGAAGAAAAAAAATGACCCCAGTAGTTTGACATGAACAAATATTCTAACTGTCATATGCAAACATTTATTAAATGCTTTACTTTAATGCATGTAATTATGTTTATTGCGCAAACGCAACCAGAGCTGCCTTTAACGTAGCCATCCGGTGTCAAGATAAAAGATATCTGTGGCCAAACTTAATAGTGAGATTAATCTGCGTTAATACATGATTAATGCGATAATTGTTTGTGATTAATTAATTAGTTAACGCTTTAACCTTGAGAGCGCTAGTTCTAACATATGTTGCTTAATTATAACAAAGTCATAATAATAATTATTATTATTGTCAATGTTAGCATTAGCGCACTAAAGGCTAGGGTATGTGATGCACAATTTGTAATTCTCTAATGTTTTTTTTTATGTAAACTTCAAATGAGAGTGTCAATAAACAGCTAAAAGCCTCCTTTTGATTAATCGTTCACTATTTTAACCTGACAATGCCATCTTACAGCAATGATATTTCCAAATTTACACTCGCAAGTAAAAGTGAAATATAACGTGAACAACGGTTCCCATTGTATATTAACATTACAATAAATTACATGTATAAATGATATTAAATAACGAATTATAAATTTCTTGGTGACTTTTATTTATGATGTTTTGCTAGTTACAATAAAGCCATTAAGTAATTAATTTAGTGCATCCCTGCAATTGAAAACCCGACTAAAGTCACCGTAAAATGACCTCGAGCAGAGGGGAGCTTTTATTTTGTAGAAAAGAACCGGAAACGGCAAACCTCACTACGGCAGGCCTGACAGCTTCCTGCGAACACGCACAGTTCCTTGGCCAATATGGCGGCGACTTGACGAAGGCAGCGGGATGAAGAGGGTGAGGGCTTGAAAACGCAAAGATGTCCGTCACAGGCTGCGGGCCCATCCGCCAATACTAAGCCAAGACCATGTTGGAAGACGACAGCCGGCGCACCGTAGCGCGACCGAGGTGTCGGTGAGCGTGCGGATAAGATAAGACGCGTTCGCGAGGCCACGCAAGAGGAGAGGAGGAGCGGAGGAGCGGAGCGGCGCGCGGCTCGGCTCGTCTCGTCTCGGCGCCGGGCTACGACAGCGGCGGCTTCCGCCCGGTCAGCCATGGAGGATGCGTCCCGGGCTTGCCAGCGTCTAATTTGCCACCCGGCCCACGCTCACTTGGATGGGAATTAGCCGCGAAGGCCGAGGCAAGCCGGGACGAGCCACCAGTCGACACCTGAAGGGGGAGGAACGCGAAGCGGACCCCAAGTCAATGACTGTTGCGGCAGAGGAGCCGCCACGGTGGAGTCGGCCGGTTCCCGAAATATGACCAGGGGTGCTGGGACGTGTTGGCAGCAAGATGACGACGACGGCTTCCAAATCTGGTTAGAACCCCCCCGCGAGAACCAAAAGCCATTCACCGACTCCGAGAGGGCGCAGAGATGGCGACTGTCCTTGGCATCCCTCTTGTTTCTCACCATCCTCCTCTCTGATCACCTGTGGTTCTGCGCCGAGGCCAAACTGGCCAGGACCCGGGACAAGTTGGCATCGTCCCGCCTCCTCTCCCCCCAGACCCATTCAGCACACAGCAGCCTCAGAGAAAACCCGCTCGCTATTTTTGTAGGAAACTCGAGCAAACATTTGTGGCGGCTGGAAAGTTGCCACGCGGACACTTGGTCCAACACCTGCTTGACTTTCGCCGACGCCGACCATTTGTGCAGGGGCCTCTCCGGTAAAGAGAGCTCGTCGGCTGTAAATATGAGCGATTTGTACCTCTCCTTTTGTAACTCCTACTCGCTGCTGGATTTGTTCGGCGGCTCGACGAGTCCGGACAATTTGAACTGCAGCCTGGACGTGCTCGGCGACGGCGACACGACCCGATGCAGCTTGTGCGTGCAGGCGTACCAGCGCTACGACCAGCACGCCCTGGAGAAGTACGACGACTTTGAGCTCCTCACTCAGAAATACGAGCCGGCCGAGTATTCGGTACGGACGTGCATGGAGCAGTGCAAGGTAGGCGAGGGGATTTCTGATGGGGGGGTTAGGGGGGTTCTAGGGGGGCTTTGTGTTTTTTGGCTGATGGCTGTGAGGGTGATGCGGTGGCCATCTGTTGATTTGAACCTGGAGAGAAGCCAGCTTTGTGGTCCTCCTCCTCTTCTTGTCACCATGGAGACGGGTGACAGATTCAAGGAGATGGACCGGTCTCATGTTCATTCATGTAGTTGCCTGGCGGCCCCATGCTAGTGTGCACATGGAGGCCTTACTACACAACACCTCTAATCTGTATATCATTCGTTCTATCCTTTTTTTTTTTACGTTGACAAGAGAAAAATCATCACACCCAACAATTTTCTACACCCTACCCTCACCAATGTAGTGGATGAGGTCAACTACCTGGGTGAGAGGCAGGGTACACCCCGGACTGGTTGCTAGATAATCAAAGGGAACACACATTGGTACCTGGAGATACGAGTGACCCGACTTTAGAGTCTTGCTTTGACTTGCGAGTGCTGTCTAGTGGCAGTGACTCGAGTCGGCTCACTTCATAACAAGCAGTAGTTTGTCAGAGAGCACACAATTCTTCCAAAAAGACACTTCAAGCTGAATTACACTTTGTGTACTTAAAACAGCTACACTTATGCTCTAGCTAACCTAATGCTAGCATATAATAGAAAATACCATAGGCTGGCTAACCATTAGCGCACTCGTCGTGGAGTTATAACCCTCTAAGCGTTGGATATTTGAGCATATCACAATACTCATAGGTATATATTCATCATCCTCTGCGAAAAATGACTATTATTGCAATTTAGGGAAGTACCGTGATTAACTGGCTTGCTCTTTGTTTGTGTCTGTATGACTGGTGGGCACATTAAAAGGAGCTGTACAATGAATTTAATCAAATTAAACTTGTAAATCAATGCACCACTGTGCTGTATAGAGAAACAATAATTCATGCTGCCAATTTAATGAAGGTAACATGCATGCTGTCGGAATGTGGGAGGAATGCCGGATTCGAGCCCCCAACTCCAAAACTGTGAGGCGGATGTTCTCACCATCACTGTGCCACCCAATTGAGAGAAAAAAAACTGAAAAAAATCGAAGTTTTAAAAATTTTAGGAAAAATGGGTCACAGAATTGAATTTGAGTCTAATATTGAATTGGTTGTGATTATGTGACCTGGAAGTTTGTTCTCGCACCTTAACTGATACTTGTAAACGTTAGCCACCATCACCACCAACAATTAAAAATTGTTTAAAGAAGCAAAACACGTGAATCTTATGAAACCACTGTTTGTCTGTCCCATCACAGTTTTCACTCACTCATGTCCTCACGGAACTTGCGGACTAGTACAGTGAATCTCAAACTTTTTACTAGGCAAATACTAGGAGTGTGCACGATTCGATACGCGAGTCGATATGTGGGGTGCGAAAGGATTTGAGGACAGTTCGATTTGAAAGTGGAACGATTCGATTTGGTGTGATGTCGATTCGATTCATTGTGGTATGACTCAGTTTGAGAGATGCAATAACTTTTTTGTTGTCTTTTTACATCCATTTGAATGAACTTGTCAGCACTCTAAAATTGCCATTTCTTTTTAAGATATCTCTCTCAAATAAAGGACGTATCGAAACATATCTCGATAAAGTGGAACAATTCGGTTTGGTTTGATGCACTCACATCTTTCAACTAACGTTTTCACGTTTCCAGTTTTTGTTACACCCTGAGCAAGTACCGATACCAAGTGTCGGTACACCGGTCTTATTTCAAGGTATCGTGTACTCATGAAGGCTGCTAATACCAGCTACCGATACTTAAGGCAAACAATAAATTTTTCCTTCAGCAGTTGGTTCTACACTGCAGCAGATTGACACATCAGCAAATCACCACGTGCGCAGAAAGAAAGAAATAATGGTCTTTGTTGACATTTATATATCATAGTGTTAATTTAAATTTTCGTAGTACTAGTGGTATCATTACTCCGTATCGGTTGAGTATGCAGAACTGACTACTTGTACTAGTATTGCTCGGAAAATAAGTGCATTTGCTCCCCAAAATGTAGAAATACGCTCTATTTGAAATGTTTTAAGTGTCCCAAAAACGTTTTTATACGTTTTTATGTTGTTGTTTTTTAATGCTAGAGCATACAAAGAATGGTTGAAGAAATGGTAGGTTTTGCACAAACGGCCAGCAGGTGGTAGCAGAGAAAAAGAGATCAACCAGGGTCATGTTGAAAATTATTATTTTTTTACCCACAGTTCTATGCAGATTTGTGATTAATGATGAAACTTTAATCTTTTTTTTTTTGGGGGGGGGGGGGGGCGTTGATAGGTTTCATGTTTTTATATCAATACAGCACAATATTCTGTGGGCCTTGTAAAATCAGTCAAAATCCAGTAAAACAGCCGAGAGTGAAGGGGATTGCTTTTGTGAAAATGGCTGGGGGTGAATGAGTTAAAAGTTAAACGCAAGTTTTCTATACTATACTTGGGAACTAAAACATAGTCCACTGAATATGAGCAAAAAGTAAAAACGGGTAAAAAATGAGTCACTTTTTTCCCCATTTTGATTTTTGATTGAAAATGGGAAGAAGAACTAATCTGACTCTTTTCTCCACCCTGTTTGTTAGAATGGTCAACCGCATTGGCGATGGCCAGGTGTTGACCGTGCCCGTGCCACTCCACATGGAGAACGAGTCGTTGAAGTCAAGAGGTGGTTTGGCGACCTAATGTGGCGGAAGGCTCTTGTTTGCTCATCGTAGCCAGACGCACTAAAAAGCCTCTCGACCGGCTCCATTTGCCAGCCACGGTTCAGAATACGCTTGAGGGGGTTCAAACTGAAAACTACTGCGCTTACATCCTGCTCCAAAATAGGGGTACAATAGGGTCCCTTAGGCTCATATGCTTCACTTTTACCTTCCAATGTACCCCATATTGATGATTATAGGTATAAAAAGCAGTGTTCAGGTAGCACCCTTGGAAAAAAAACAACATAGTACCCGAGTTATCTATTTTTCTCAGAGGGAGAGAAGAGCAGAATAAGTGAGGCAGAGGAGCTGTCTGTGTTAGTGAATGGTGATGCCAGACTCCATTCACAGAAACCTCAGCCAATCGCAGATGGCCTCCATTCACCCAAACACTGACAGGGAGGCTGCACATACATGTCAAAAATCCCACAAAGCCATCTGCTTGCCTGTAAAAACCAAACCCAAACGTGTTGGGCTGCCAACCCGACATGCCTTGTGAACTGTCACTCGGAATAATGAGGCAGCATCCTGTCAGTCTTTCCACGGCTGCGTACTCCTTCTTGAGTCGTCTGTTGACAGAACCTTGAAGTATGCGTGATGTCGTCATCTCATCGTGTATTCATGTTGATTATCTGTCCAGTCCCTTTTGCAATTGAAAAGGAACAATGCTTGCCAATTAAATTTTTTTTTTTTTTTTTTTACAAATTCATTAGTACGAGTATTTTGTTTTTGTTTGTCCTTGTCTTTCTTCAAGCTCGCAAAAATGAGCGAAGATGTTCAAGTAAAGGAAATTTCATATAACGATTGTCCTGGCCAAAATGATCTCTTGAGAATAGACGCTCCCCTAAAAGTGGTTTATAATTGCCTGCATTGACCATTTAAACCAGGGGTGACAAACATGGTGCCCGCAGGCACTAGGCAACCCTCAAAGACCACATAAGTAGCATGTGAGCCCGTTCTAATAATAGCTCACCAATGAGTAGCGACCATTTTTTTTTGTTGCTATTCTTTGTTAAATCACACTTGCAATGGTGTAAATTCGCAGAAGACCATAATTTTAAAAATGCTTTACCGATAAGTTCAAAGTTCCGTATTCACCAAGCCACCGACGATGAGTGGGTCTATTTGAAAACATTTTCATACAATTTCATACATTTTTCTATGAGCGGAGGTGCTCTTCCGACAGACGAAAAAAAAGTTTGAATCTGGTTGGCTAATGCTAAATGCTGTCTTGGTTGACAGTTCAACAGCTGTAAACAAGACAATGCACTCACCTTTATCGAACCTTTTTTCCTCGATCAAGGCAGCTATTAGAAGCTGGCTGTGTTGTTTACCTTGCGCCGGTCCCGTCCCACATTGTAACGATGGAAACGTCGGCAGACGCAATATTTCTGTGTCATGTTGAATTCAGGATCTAATGCATTTCATATTTATATCATAAAAAGGCAGAGTTGGAGAGCCATCAGAAAGAGTCTGGAAACTAGTGACTACACAAGTTTGTAAAGGAAACGTGGCAGACAAATCCTCGAACCCCGATGATAGTGAGAGGACTCCGGGTGAAATTGAAAATAGGACAAAGAAAAGAGACAGTCTTTCTTTGGCGGTTCGGGTAGGCCTTGTCATTTTTGGTATGTGGATCAACAAAAGTCTGCAAACGAAGCAAATATATAAACGTATTACTTTGGCGCCATCTGGTGTAACCTTAGTGTTGTTGTTAGGTTTTATTCATTCATAGTGTTATGTCTGCTTTTGAGATGCCCTGTTTTGTTGGCAGTCCTTGATTACACCTTCTCAAAAATGAAAGTGAAAGTATGTTTTTGCTTGTCTGCCTATGCAGCCTTTAAAGGCTACTTAGTCTACTCTATTTGCAGTAACATACTTTACTTTTACTACTACTTTACTATATTACTTACTACTTTGCTGTTACAACGTGTCAGTATTTCCTAACACTTATTCTCATGCGTAAATGCCAGTTTAAAGACTTAAAAGGAACCCGACTGACTGTCATGACAAGTTTGCTCCATATTATTTATTTGGTAGCTTCCTAAAGGGACGATCAAAACTCTTGAATGCGTCTGGTGAATGACGAGAGCTTTAGGAACGCCGCGAGGCTTATCTTGCTTTCTTTATGGCGTTTCACATTGAGAGCCTGCCGCCATTCTACGTCACTACGCACTGAATGCGTTGCCACGTAAATAACAATGGCGGCGTACGTCTAAATTCATCGTCTACAAAATCTATTCAACTGAAAATGATTTTTGAAAAATGAATCTCATAGTGTTGTTGGTAACAACCAAATCAATAATATAGAGCAAACTTGTCATGACAGTCGGGGTTCCTTTTAAAGAAAAAACTCATTTAGCAAAGCAGTAACAAGTTCATATTTTGTCAACAATGAATTTGATGACTTCATTCATTATTTTTCATGTGCAGTTAATACCTTTAAAAACACATTTTGCAACGTTGCAACATTTGTCGACCAATCGTGAATGATGACCAAATCTTGAAAACAGGTGAGCAGTGATTGGTCGTTACCTGACCTCTGAGCACCTGTGATGTCATTGTCAGTCGACAGAAAGTGGCAAAATGTGTTTAGGTATTAGTCGCACATGAAAAATAATGTTGTCAAATTAATTCTAGACAAAAAAAATAAAATTATTGCTGAAAATGACTAAATGAGTCAAGTGTTGTAATGTTTGTGTTTCTCCATGTGTGATGTCATGTCAGTTTGTGCTAGCGTGTTATTTTGACTAGCATGCAAACTACTGCGAGTGATGAACCTCGTTTGAAGGTGGTTTGTTTGTGTTGAATAATTTAACGAGTTGTTTATGTAACATGGGTTCACGACTGTGTACAAACTATGCATGATGTTGGTGTTTTATGGTCCTCTGCGTTGTAAGTGTTGTCATGCCACCCTTTGGCATCTGTACACAATTACAAATAGATTTTAGGGGCGTGTCTTCGTGGCATGACTTGGTCGCCTGTCTCTCATGAATAGCAGGGATTCACTGAAAACAAGTGTGGATGATTTCCTCATAACTTAATTTAATTGACTTCAAGGAAAACATACATTTACATACATATATATATATATATATATATATATATATATATATATATATATATTAAAAAAAATGTTTTTCAAATGCCCCTGTTAACATGGAGCCATTCTAATCAAGCCAGCCACCACAACGGTTGTTCATAGGCTACTATGCAACCTGGCATGAGGGTCAATTTCAAAATAAAAGTGAACTACTGTACATAGATATCAATGCCTTATTTTGCTTTTATTTTGAATTTGGCTTGACATCGAATTAAGCCTGGCCTGATGTGCAAAATCAAACAGTGACAGACTTGAACTGGAGTGCAAATATTCAATTTGATGTCCTCATGTTCACCGGCGCACCACTTATGTGCATGCGCACCTGTCCTGAGGTTCCATCAATGCGCAATCGGGGAGTTCTAGTAAACAGTGTTAAGGTTTCTAGGAATCCCTGAATGCGTGTCAATATAATTGAGGAGCTACTAATGAGGCCACTGTTTACTCTTTTCATCTGTCAACATGTTTCTTTTCCTCCTTTGTTTCTGTGCAATAGCAGTATTTGTGTGTTTTGAGGTAGACAAACTGCTATCCAACAACACTTGGGCACGTGATTCACATAAAAGAGGAGAAGACTATCAGTAAGTTTTCATTTGCTGTGCTTGGCAATTTAAGTTCAAGCCTTCCTAAGATGTTCACTGATCATATTGCCCGAAACACTTTACAATATCATAGCATGCACTGTAAAACAAAAAATCATTAAAAAAAACAAAAAACGGTAATTTTCGGGCAGACAGGAAATTCTGTTAAATAGCAGAAATAAAATAAAAAACGTTTTTAAGTGTAATTTCAACAAGATTGTATGTTGTAATATATGAGTATATGTCAAAAAAAAAATAATGTGATTGGTCTTTCAAAACATGGCCAATAACTGTTGAAAAACAAGATAAAACAGGTTCACCAAGGAGATCGAACCCACACCCTCAGGGATACCTGCCGACCACTCTATCACTGATCCACGCTTCCGCTGTTGTTTATAATTTTAGCTCTCAAAGCAGGCAGCATCCATAAGTCCAATTATTTGCTTTGCTTTATTCACCCACTCACGCTTTCCCCTTTCATATATCTCATTAGATGTTCTTTCAAAATAAATGTTAATACAATGAATTATTATTATTATTACAATGAATGTCCTAGATTCTGATATGGCTCAACACGGCGCTCCAGCTGTGTTGATTGAGCTTGTCAGCAACTAATTTTAACTGCAGTTGCAGTGTTGTGCCATTATGGAGGCGCTATATCAACAGCAGTGCACCGGAAAGACCCAAAGCAACAACAGAAGAAGAAACGATAATAGTGTTTTACAACAACGCTGAACTATATTTACAATTTAATATGTACTAGTGGATGCATCTTTAATGGCAAAAATTATTGGCAACTTTGTATTCATATAATTTCTCATTTCTAGTCCCTGATCGTAAAATGGCTGCAGGAGGGCGGCCCATAATGATATCGGTCACCGCCGCAAGTGCCGATACTTTACTTAAAATAAGGCTGGTATTGGCACCGATACCGATGCCTGCTATCGGTAGCAGAGGTGGGTAGTAACGAGTTACATTTACTCCGTTACATTTACTTGAGTAACTATTTGAAAAAAATGTACTTCCAAGGGTAGTTTGACCACACAATACTTTTTACTTGAGTAAATGTGTGAAGAAGTAATGCTACTCATTAGATGTACCGTATTTTCACACAAGTGCGCCGCTTGACTGACTATGTGGGAGCATTTCCGCGGACACTAGTGATGTGTCATTCACAAACGAATCGAGTCTTTTAAACGGCTCTTCAATTTGACGATGGGAACCAAGTCTTTATAGAGACCCGTTCAACCCCCACATAATTTTGTCTATCTGATGCCACTTTTTTTTTTTTTTTTATAAATCCGATTTCATGTTCAAGCAGTTACTCAGTACTTATTTTACAGTATTCTTTTCAGCAAATACTTTTTTACTTGTACTTGAATGATTTTTTATGACTACTTTTTACTTTTACTTGAGTAATATTATTTTTGAAGTAATGCTACTCTTACTTGAGTAAAATTTTTGGCTACTCTACCCACCTCTGATCGGTAGTCACCCATCATAGTCAGGCTGATACCACCTCTGCCTCAATTTGAGCCCTTGAACTACCGTAGTTATTTTCACACACAAAAATTGTCAATTCACAAAGAAATTATAATAAAATTACAAGTTTTTACTGTTAATTTCTCAGTATGTATATATATATATATATATATATATATATATATATATATATATATATATATATATATATATATATATATATATTAGGGGTGGGAATCTTTGAATGTCTCACGATTCGATTCCGATTTTTGGAACTGCGATTCGATTCAGAATCGATTTTCGATTAGGGACGATTTTTGATTCAAAATGATTTGATTGACAATGATTTTTGCCTCAATCTATAGATGTGCAATGAATTGCAATGATCTACTCCAGTCTGACTTGTTAATGCTAATGTATTAGACCGCGTGGAACCACACTGCCCCTCAGTGGCCAAACCGGGTACAACATAAACAGCGCTCCCAATAAAGGCACACACAGACAAAGTCAAGACAGTATAAAATAATTTAAATGAAATCGATTTTGGGACATTTAAAATCGATTCTGAATCGTACTAAATGAGAATTGCGATTCTTATGAGAATTGATTTTTTGGGCACACCCCTAAATATATATATATTTGTCTAGGTCAGGGGTGGCCAAGTTCGGTCCTCGAGAGCCACTATCCAGCCTGTTTTCCATGTTTCTCTCCATTAACACACCTGATTCATGATCAGGATCGTTGTCAGGCTTCTGCAAAGCTTACTGATGAGCTGATCATTAGAATCAGCTGCGCTGAAGGAGGAAGACATGGAAAACCGACCCTGGTCTAGGTTTTTAAAGTTGAATTTGACATTTTATCCCATTAAATAAAAAACAAATATTTGTGAACATATTTTAACAATCAATATATGTATTTCTAATGGAGTTTTTATGTGTGTAAAAGAACAGAAATATTGTGTGTATTTACATATTTTACATTGGACAGGTAAAATCTGTTCATTTTTGTAAATTAAATGATATTTTTAAAATAAAGAAAAAAAACTCAAATAAAAAGTAAAATACAGGTCTATTTTTTACAGTGTGTGATCAGATTTTCTCTTATGCCAAAGACCAAAAAGTCAGCTTGTTATTTTCATTTGTCAAAATACTTCATTAGGGTTTCTTCAGCACTTTAACATCTAAGGAGGCATTTGCACTGTTTGGAAGAAAGTACCTCAAAATTTGGACTTACAGAAGTATTTTCTAACTATCACAGAAGCGTTTGTACGTCGGAAGTGTTGATAAACTGAATGGTCATAATGGAGTGTCTGAAGCAGTCCGGTGTCTCTTGTGCTATATGGCTGGCGGGCGGCCGGCCCACCAAGCTACAAGGTGACAGAGGATTTCTGAGTGCCAGGTCCCTATTCACAATGATCACACATTAGACTGATCAAATCAGACTGCAGGCCTGCTTCCTGACTAACTCAATTTGCTCTCATACGCTTCCCTTTTCACGCTGCGCGCACAGTTGCGCACGCACGCACTTGCACTGTTGCACTTGTGCACATGAGCAGAAAAGCAACCGTGAGTGGGGCAGCACCTATTGAGCTCTCATGAAAAGCAGAGACTGACGTTGCCTTGGCAACTGCTGGCATACATTTTCAGGAGGACCCAGATTTTCTGTCTGACTCGTATTGTTTTGGTTCTCTTTGGATAGTCGCGGCATGCCTGGACTTCTTATCTCACTTCTCACTGTTTGGAATTAGGCCGCCACTGTACTGAATCTTCAGAGGCATGCTTAGGAGTCGCCCAAACTCTCGAAATTATATGCAGCCATTGAGGTGTCTCATTTCTTTTTTTTCCCCCTTAAAATCCATTTGATCTACCTGGCAGTTTAATACTACTGCATGAGTATTAATCCTCATAGTGCGATTTGATTTAACATTTACTTTGATTTATCTTCCGCATTCTCCACAGCGGTCGTTCTCAAATCTTTTACCCAAAATCACACCCCAAAAAATACGGAGTGCTTCAAGCATCACCATAATGGCTAGCATTAAAATACTAGGGCCTGACCAATACTGGATGCATTTTTTGAGGCCGATGTTGATTTTTGGCAGAAAAAAATACTAATTACTGATAAATCAGCTGATTATTTAAAATATATATTTAATGCATAAAATTACTTATTTACTTGGGGATTGTATTTCGTGCCATGTGGTGGAAATGTGTGTTTGCATCTTTGAATTTTGAGAAAAGAAAATTTTTGAATCCTTGAAATATCAACTTTAAATATAACTTGAAACGACAATGACAAAATAAAACAAGAAAGTTAAATAAATATAGAATAAACTACACGGCTGAAAAAACAGTAAGAACAAATACAGACCGTTCCTGTGCATTTTGGCCTCTTGGAGGCAGTGTGGTGCCGTGCATCCATGGTGTACACACTTAGAGTGAGTACAGAAGAAAGTTACGTTTGAATTCTATTAAAATAACTCATTTTTCAAACATTGGGAAGAGTTTGTGCCTTTGCGTAGTGTTATCCTACCCGTGAGTGTGTGTTCCCACAGCATTTGTGTGTGAATATTCGTTAATTTGAAGGAAAAACACTCCAGAAGTCGATGCTAACTTCCTGTTCGCATTTAAATGGGATCCTCCCTTTGCTTTAAGCATTAGCGCTACTAGGCTAGCGATGGTTTAAAACGAAGCATGTTTTGTATTTAAAAATACAGTGGATGTAATTCTTATCCAACTAACTCCAACTGGGTTGTCATTAAACAGTTTAAAGGACGCTTAAGGACAACAGAATAAGCAGAATAACATAGCTGCACATTTGCTAGTTGCTAATGCTAGCAAGCATAACGGTGCATTAGGGTCCTTTCACAGCATCAGAAACTTCGGTTTTCTTCGATGATAACATTTTAAGGGAAAAATAATCGGCCATTTAGCCCAATAGGCCGATTGTTTTGGCTGATGTTTGAAGGGCAATAATCGGCCGATTAATCGGCCGGGCCCTATAAAATACAATAGTGTAGTAGGTGTACCTTGGGCAGTGATTCTTTCCGAGTACCAGTAGTGAAGCCAAGTACCACAAGTGGTATTAGTACCACACTTTCAGAGTCACTGCCCTACAGTATCGCTTCACTTTCGATTATACAACACATGCAGGGCCCGCACTCCTCTCATCATTATCATTCTTATTATCATGATCACATTATTATAATTGCAATAATTGTTTGACTGTGCTTGTTATCTTTGGTTGTTGGTCCAAACGGGTCCAATAATCACATCTGACCTGACGGTAGATGGAGAGAGAAAAACAGGATAGAGCGGTTGAGCGACAACAGAGCAATGGGCACAACAACAGCCATATCAGCAACAGTAATAGTCCCATAATGACAGCATCTGCGATGATACTCCCAACGCCACCGTCCGTCCACAGCTGCATTGGCTGAATGTGAGCATGAATGAGTTTATTTCAGTCTGCCCTCCCTGGGTGTGCTTTGAGCTGTTTAATGACACCCTAGTTGGGGTTTAATGTAAAACCAAACACACAACAAAAAGAATTACACGCAGTGTATATTTAAAATAAAACAAGACATAGAAACATTGCCAGCGCTAATGCTAACAGTCAATGTAAAATCCAATTGGCAGGCAAATGGATAAATTAGGAATAATAGTCCTTAAAATAACAAATATTACAGATAATATGACAATACTCAAAGGCGTATGTTCTTTATAATCTGTGAATGAGTTCTATAAAGCTCAATCGTAACTTTCTTCTTATGCTAATATTTGACTTTGTTACTAATCCATTTTCTGGTTGTTCTTTCAAGTCATTTTTATACTTGACTTTTGGTCATTGAATAAATGCTTTAAAAAAGTTTCTAAATCTGGGAAAAATTATATTTAATTTTTATAAATTTTTTTGAGAGAGAAAGACTCATATCAGAAGGCAAAGAGGCCGATGGCGGATATTTGAAGCAGATATTCTCGTTTGCAGTTAAGGGGAAATAAATATTGATATCAAAGTTTTGAGTCATACAAACTCTCAACACTTGACTTTGTATGAATGCACTTAAGGACATGTTTATTAACCAGCTATTCAGATTTGCAGAATTAAAAACAAAATATTCTACTGAAAAGGAAAATAAAATAAATAAAAATGTCAACAAATAAATAAACTAAATGAAGTTTTAAAAAAATGTCAATTGGCATTTTAATCTTTCACTTATCACTCATTATTATTGTCATCATTATTTTAAGTTTAAAAAAAGAGGGAAAAAAGGTAACCTGCGTGAGCAGTCAGCAGAGAATTTACCATCTCAAAAGAACTGATTTGAAAAAAAACAAAAAAACATCTGCTGCCGATATGCACCAAAATGCCCCCCGCCCACACACACACAAAAAAATCAGCTCCGATAATCACCCCTGTGGATAGTGATTATGTGTCTCCATGATAGCCCTACAGTTGGTAGCTAATTCTGCAAAGCGATTAGCATGAGTTCACTTCAATCCCATCCAACACGTCTGGGAAGCACAGCGATGGTGAGCCAGGCCCTTTCTCAGGTCCAACATCATTTACGCTCTTCTGGATGAACGGCCACAGCATACCCCCAAATTTGTGCACAAAGTCTCCCCAGAGGCCTAGAAACGGTGACAACTGCAAAGGGGGAATTTCATTTTTTTAGGGCGTAACGCTCAGAGATTGTATCATAAACATGCATGTTTTTTCCCCCCTCTACTCACAAATTCTTCGGTGTCCCTTCCAGACAGCCTACAAGCCCTGGCTGTGTGCGCAGTATTTCCCCACCACGCAGCACTCGTGTCAAAGAAAGGTATCGTGCCAGCAGTACTGCCTGGAGGTCCAACAGAGCTGTCCATTCATTCTGCCGGACAACGACGACTTGATCCATGGCGGCAGCCCAAGCTTTATCTGCACAGGTTATTGTCCACTCTGTCTTTCTGACGCAATCTTTCACAACCTTTACTCAACCAAAGCATGCGTTTTGGGCGGCGTGTGAGTCGACCCCAGGGAACTTTTTTTTGTTTTTTTGTTGCTGTGCTTCAATAAAGTGCAATGGCACATCCACTACAGTAGGTGGCAGTGGCTCTCTGATAGTCTGAGAGTGCGCAAGGATTATTAGCTCCTCTGCACAGGTGTACTTAATAATTTTATAGACAAATGATAGTCATGGCACAGAGTTGGGGGGCAGGGTGGCACAAAATATTTTTTTCTTCCAGAAAGGGGGGGGGGGGCTGTGGTATAGCAAAAAATCATTGTTTAGATACCTTGTTTAATTTAAAGTTGTCCAAATCCTCAGCGTTTCACACTCTCAAGTAATGATAATAATAGTAATAATAATGATATTAGCAACAACAACAATAATAATAATAATAATAATATTAATAATAATAATAATAATAATAAATAGGGCTGGGTATCAATTCTAATTTCCTCAATCATTTCAATTTTGATTCACAAGAATTCAGTTCGATTCGATTTTGATTTAATTATGGAACATCAATTCATATCAAGGACAAATTCCAAATTAAATTTTCCAATGGCACTAACTGGTTTATTAATAGATATAACACGTGTTACAATCACTTAAGTGTTTCACAGACAATTGACATCAGCAAGGATGATATGAAAATATTTTTCATAATTCAAATCAAATAATTGTAAATATAAATTTAAAAAAAATCGGAATTGTCTCAAAGTGGAATAAGTCAGGTCTTTCATAAATGTTTAGAAAATACATTCTACTTTCTTATGAATTTAAGTGAAAAAGAGATATTAAAATAATTGATTCATGGTTTTATGAATCGATATCAGGCTTGAAAAAGAAAATTGATTCGATATTGATTATAATTTTTTTTAAAGACAGCCCTAATAAAAAGCAATAATAACAGCAGACTGATTATCTTTGTGTTATTTTCACAAGTCATTTTTACCTGTTTTCATATGAATTAACTAATTCATATTTAACTCCTTTGCTCCCAAAAACGTTTAAATACGTTTTATTTTTAATATTACCATGCTCCCAAAGATGTATTTATACATTTCTTTGTTTTGTTTTTATGCTAGAGCATACAGAAGGCTTTGATGCAGCCTTTGAACTGAAAATAACGGTTAAAGCAATGGTAGTCATTACAAAAACAGCCAGCAGGTGGCAGCAGAGTATAAGAGATCAACCAGGGCCATGTTGCAAACAAGCTCTTTCCCCCACTGTTTTGAACAGATTTGTGAATAATGATGAAACTTATCTGTCATGTACTAAATCCTCCTTGGCAGTAGTTGGCGCTATACTGCGGCAGATTGACACATCGGCGAATCATCATCTGCGTCAGAAAGAAGGCTTTTTGTTGACAACTTGTGCTCATGAATAAAACGTGATATATCCGTGTCGCCCCATTTCAGGCCTTTTGCCAGAGCATCCATCCGAGAGCAAGGCGGAGTGCTGCGACGTCCGATGGGACTACAACACGGAGGGCCCCTCGGGCGAGACGCTAAAAAGGACTGCCTCCTCGTGCCGGCCCAAGGGGGCCTCGGTCACCTCCACCGCCACCCCCAGACTGTGCAGTGGGCGGCTGAAGATCTGCCTGCTGGCGCTGGTCCTCCTGCACACCGTCATCATCATATCGGCCTCCCACAACTCCACGTTGGCGGGCGCCGCCGTCACCTTCTCGACGGAGAAGAGCGCGTCCAATGAGGATTGAGCATGGGGATTGGCTGAGTCACGGTCAGGTCTGCCCACCCGGCACAGGACGCGGCAGGGCTCGGGCTGAAGCTTGGGCTGAAGCTTGGGCTGAAGCTTGGGCTGAAGCTTGGGCTGGACCGGACCGCCCTTTGAAAGAAGTGACCTCTTGCCACTTAAAACCTGCTCATTGTTTCTATTCCAGCCATATGTTGAGGAGCATCTCGTGCCTCCACCTCTTCTTTTCTTCTGTTTCTTTTTCTTTCTGTCTTTCTGTGTCCGGATTGCGCGTGGAAATGGACAGCGATGAAGTGTGCACCCCCTGCTTGTCATGACATTAGAATTTTCTTTTGACTAATCAACACTATTCCCCTTCCTCTCGCTTACGACCTTGCAGTAACTCATCCATCACTCACGTGGCTCTTTTAATATTCAGCTCGTAGTTGTGTTATTAATTCATCTTCTCCCTCCCTCTGATGCTACATGCCTCAACAGTTTGGCCACTGAGACTAAAGGTAACGGTGCCAAAAAGTGTATGCTTGGTAGTGGTAAATCTCTCACAACGCCACTAAACTGACTCCATTGTCGGCATACAAAAAGGGGGGGGGGGGTCAAAATCTGAAAACTGGAAAGTTGTTGAAACCAAAAAGTCCAGGGGCCTCATTTATTAACGACACAAAGTATTCATTGAGCCATTTCTGTCACACACAAAAACAACTTGTTTGGCTTTTATCATTTGCTGTTAAGTAAACATATGCTTTTTTATTCTACTTGTAAACACTACGACACACTCGGGATGTAACGATAACGGCGATATTGTGATATCGCAATATTAAAATTGCCACAATATCGTCGTCATTATGTCATGATATTAAAAGCAGCACATCTTTTACAAAAGGTGAGGCTGTATTCCATCTGTGTAATCCTAGCACCCTCTGGTGGTTAGTTTATTAGCGCAGTTTCATTTAAATTAGGACTGTTTTGGCCACTGCCATACCAGGAAATATCTATTATTATTTATTTATTTTTAATGTTTTTTTTTTTTTTTTTTGCAAAACTGAGTTTTTACACAATTTCGTGAGTTGTTTTGTTTTTAATATCGCAAACATCCCCACAATATTGTGATAATTATCGTATTGTGATGTTTGGATATCATTACATCCCTACTGCACACTGCTGTTTTTTTTTTTTTTAACCCATTCACTGCCAGCCCTGTTAAAATGGCTCTTTGACGTCTATATCCGTCAATGGCAGTGAATGAGTTCTTTTTTTTTTACTTCCTACTTTGTAGTCAACAGTACTCAGAATAATGGTAAATGGTACAAAGAGTTTTTCCCGCAAGCGCAATCTGACATCATTTTCAGCAAAAACCAAAATAAATTAAAAAACAACATTTTGTAGTTATCTCAAAGCGGCTAGGTTTAACATTTCATACCATTTCTTAAAAAAAAAAAAAAAAAAAATCACCATTTAAAAAGTAGTTTGTTTTCAGTTACAGTCTGTTACATCAACAAATCCAAAAATACAAGTTGTGCCCTGTGATACGAGTTGACCCATTTATTTATTTTGCAGATACAAGCCATTGTTTGGCCTTAAAAAAAAAAAAAAATGATATGAGTGCTGTATGGTGACAATGGCGTCAACTCAGCTCACTTCACAAGCAGCAGTTTGGTAGTCAACAATCCGTCCCCCTGCCCCCAGGCTTTAAACTGTTTATTGCCATTTCTGTCAAACTAAACATAAAAGAAAGAATTACACATTTTGCATTTAAAAACAATCACATAAATTTGTTTATAAGTCTGCTATCGTAATTTTAATGCATAATGTCAAATTCTGTCTTTGTGACTGCATTACACTGACACCTGGTGGCCAAGTTCCAAACACCAGAAGGCACTGTATTAATCATGATGCACAAATTGGTTATTCTTTACATTCTGTTTAATTCAATTAACACTATCAAGTAGAATATTATGAAGTTTTTTTTTTTTTAATTAATTTTTTTTTTTGTAGAACTGATTACGGCATCAATGCCACGATCACTAAACGATTGAACTCGTATCTCAAGGCAACACGATAACATTTAGCTGACAAGCTAAGAATAATATTATAAAACAATTCAGAAAATCAGTAGCTTACTTTTGCTAATGCCATTAATATTTCTATGTAATCAGGATCTGATCTGTTTTAGATTACACACGTTCCCGTCAAACACTTTCATTCATCTACACTCAGGTTGATAATTGAGGCCCCGCATCTTGAGTGCCTCTATGCTGTCCATCCCGAGTCGGGCCAATAGTGGCAATGGAGCAATATTATACCTGATTTTTTCCGCAACATTTATGCCACCCTTGACAAAGTGACGACTCAGACAAGCAAAGGGCTGCATTGGCACGTAAGGAATGTGAGGAGAATTTCAAGGGCTGATCTATCCCACCACCCGTGTGTATGTTAATTTATAAATTTATTTTACTACTATTATTGTTCACTTGTGTCCATCTGCTGTGTGTAAAGTGCACAATGCTGACTGAGTTTGGAATCACGAGATCATGAGTTTATAGACTGATCCAACCACAATTTGCAAATGCCAACAGTACGATTATGATAAAGCAGTGATCGGGCCACACTGAAACGAAATAAGCAAATGTTAAGAGTAAAGTAAGAGATTCACAATTTCAAGAACGAACAACCCTAAACGGGCCTTTCTGTCCGACTTGGGGGAGAAAAAGGCACATGGCTAGAATGTCTTAGTCCAGTCGTGTAGGGACAGCGCAATCTACTGGATCTGATTTGTAATTGCACCAATTCGCCCCAATGCAATCATTTTTTTTTCACGTGCCACTAGAGGGAGCCAACGTTCTACACTTTGCGAAACTGCTCTCAAACATAGACTGCCTCGATTTCGTTATGACCTCGCTGTCAGAATTCTATCACTCAGTCGCAGTATTTTTCTTTTCAGTGTGACCATAAAATTTCTCCATAGAAATTCAAATCCAAACAGAATGCAGAATGTTCTTGCTTACAGTAGTTGCCCTTTCATTTTTTTCCTTTTACCTTTTCAGATGCAACCACCCGACTCCCCCGTGACTTACTTCCTCATTAAACCTTACCTGCCTGTTGATTTTCAAAGAGTTTTGACCCCTGACCCTGGGTCTGACCCCCATTGTCTGAATCCCCACACGTCACTAATCACATTCCCTGGAAGACAGCAGTGGATGTATTCGTTCCTCTGATCTCTATCTGTTCATGTTGCGTGCGTCTATGCAGAAGATGCTTTCTGTTGTAAATATGTCCCCGCAAAATGGCCCCTCCTTCCCATTGCCCTCTGCAGACTCACCCTTCTCGAACCCTCTGTTTGAATCGCACTGTGAATTCTGTTAGCCTCCTCAGTTTTTTGTCTGCTTTTGGAGATTGTTATTGCCGCATTTTTCTGTTGTCTACTGCAGTGGTGTGACTTGATGAGTAGGACTAAGTTGGATGTTTAAAAAGATGCGATGACGAGGTCGTGAATTAAAAAAAAACGTACAAAAAACAACACTTGAATTACGAAAAGGGTTCAAATACAGACAAAAAATGATAATGTTATCATATTGTCATACTAGAGATGCTTTAGTTTGCTATTTTCCTTTCTTTTCTACAAAAGACTTGATGAAATGAAATTATTTATAAAAAAAAATGCGTCCCTCAAGTCATGATCTTTTTTGGACGTAAAAAAAATGTATTTATTAACATTTTGTTCGAAATAAAAAATAAATATAAATTATGTTACACATTATATTTTGGAGTCTTTTTGTGAGTAACTGCTGTGATGACAGGAAGCAGGAGCTTCCCGGATGGGAGGTTTAGGGGTGCTTAGTGTGTTGCAAAATACATTTAAATATTTTGTACATTTTAAAAACAATTTGTATGAAAAAGAAGCATAACACATTTTGGGGAAATGTGTGACCACTCTCAAATCTGATCATTTATTTTCTCGAGAGGAAAACAGATCCATGTACCAAAAACGGGCCTTGGGACTCATTTATGTGACTTGTTAATTGGTATGCAGTCAGCTTGCACTTTCGACACATGACATGACAGCTAGCTTCTCTCATTCCGATTCAAACTGGACAGTGCTCCTGTCTCTGACCACATGAAACGTCAGCATAAAGAGCTATGATTAAATGCAGCAAAATAAGGAATAATAATGATAATAATGTTTTGATATTGAGCTGTAGCCCGGTTTAAGACGAGGCGGGAGGAAAAGGGTGGAACAAACTGTATTATTCAAATATTGACTTTCAAACAAGTAATGTATGGTTTTCCACTCTTGTTTAAAAAAAAGACATGCATTTTTTTAAATCTCTCAATTTTTATTTATTTTTGTTTTTTATTTATTTTAATTTTGGGGTGCTTGAATGATGAGTGCCCTAAAAAATTGGCTATGACAGGACGTTTTCTATGTTGGCCTCTAGAGGGGGACATAGCATCACAATTTATCAAGGCAAGGCAAGGGTATGATAATTGACATAAGTTGTATGTGTACTATTATGTATTATTTTTTCCCCATTTTTTTTGGGGGGGGGGGGGGGGGGACACTTCTTCCCAATACTATAGACCAATCAAATGAAAAACAGCTAAAAAAAACACATGACAGAAACTGAGTGTTCCTAAGAAAACATGAAAAGCAAATCATGGGCATAACTAAAACCATAGAAAGTATTAAAAGCTGTTAGTTAGGCCTTGGATGTATAGAAAATCAACAATATCACTGTCGTTGTCAAAAGAATTGTTAAAAAGATTTATTTTTTAAAAAAAAGGAGGAGGCGTGGCGGTTGGTAAATGTCAGTTGACTTCACACTGACCACAAATAGCACTTTTGTGGATTATTGTTAGCAGTACCAACTTTTAAGCAGCAGGTGGCGCGCGAGGAAAAGTTAACATCGAATAAGCAGTGTTTCAAACCTTTTTTGAGCCCATGGCCCCCATTTTATATTGGAAAAATCACGGCGCACCACTAAATAAAAATAGCACAAAATGTATGAATGATTTTGTCAAAAAGACTCACAAGTTTACTTACTCCGTGTAAAACATGTGCCTGTTAAATTTAAACAATAAAATAATGCCTAACATACTGGTATAAAACACTGTATAACAGAAAGGTCACTTAATTAGCCAGAACCTCAATGATTGATCATTAATTATCCCTGAATTTCCTCCACGTCTATTTTGGAATGAACTTACCTTTGGACATATAAATTGTTATTAACATCAATATCCCTTCGAAGCAGTTTACCTCACGTAACATCTCTTTGACTAACACTTCATAAATCAGTGCAGTACAAAAGACTAAAATCATCATTCAAGCCATTTGCTCTGTTTTCTCATTCGCTCTAGCTTATATGTAATTGAAAAGTAAAGGGGTGTTTACTTGTGGTGCAACCGGAGTTTAGTTTTTGTCACCCCAGAAGTTTGTGTGAATGGTTATTTTATAGAATAATGGCAACATCGCAAGCCAAACTCAAAATAACTTGAGTTATTGATAAAGCGCTGAGAACGTACCTAGAGCATGACTTGGCTATTCCAGAATTGGAGTCCAATTTAGGCAGCAACATTTTAAAAACGGCCCATTTAAGCATATATTTTGTTTTGTTGTCAAGAAAAGCAAGAGATAACCCATTATATAGTTCAACATTGGAGTTGTTCCATCTATTATTCACTACAAGTTTTGTCTGTTGGCTGTATTTTTTTTTGTCACGGCAAAGCAACAAGTATTACTTTAGCATGCTAGCGTGTCATTCACGCTAGCATGCTAGCTAATACTATTGTTGGGCCTCGTGAAGGTGGTTTGTTTGTGTTGAATAATTTACCTATAGAGTTTATGTAAGATTGGTTCATGAGCGTTGTACATGCCAGATGCCTGAAGTTGATGCTTTTGCCTCCTTGTAAAGTACTAGTTCATGTGTAAATTTTTCTTGCCCACGTGTGTTAGTTTGTGCTAGCGTGTTATATAGGGTAGTCTGGCTAGCTTATACAATCGATGGGGCTCATGTAAAGGTGGTTTGTTTTTGTTAAATAATTTACCTACTCAATTCAAATGTTTATATAACATGCTCATGATTGTACTGGATGCATGAACATAATGCTTTATGATCCTCTTAGTTGGAAGCACTTTGATATCTTTTGGCATCTATAAGCAATTATAAACTCTTTTTCGGGAAGTGTCAGTTATTCACTGATTTATTTATTTTTTTCCCCTCGCGGTTAAATGTCCTCCAATTCTGGTACGACCCAAATATTGATAACATTCTTACATTGGACAGCGGCCGTGGAAAGCTTTTTCCTCCCTTGTGTTTGTGTGCTCACAGTACTAAAATGGAGCGTGCGCTCACTATGGTCCTACAGTGTCTTGATGCTCTAAATGAGATGCTAACACCCCACCCACGCGTCTTCCTGCTCACTCTCCTCCCTGGCGAGTGTACATCATGGCATCTCTATAACTCACAAACACGTTGGTGTCGACTCGAAGAAGAAGACATTACCGACTAAGTAAAGATGCTTTTCCCCTTTCATCGTAGGCAAAAAGATCTGTATTTTCAAACGTGTCTGGTTCAGAACTATTTAATCATTTTACTAATCAGCATTGACATCTTTGTGTGTCTGAAGCCCTGAAATAAATTCCAACTCAATATTTTCTTAGAGTTTGGATGCCCTACGGCAACATACTGCCTCTCACAGGTCATTTTTGGTACTACATCAGATCTGGTTTTGGGGAGGAGATTAATGTAGTTGGAGATGTGATTATATGTGTGGTGTGCTGTGTTGGTCATCTTGAGTACACCACACACTATATAAGACTTAAGTACACACTTGTTGTTTTATTAGTGAGGGTTCTCTTTAAAAAAGACTTTCTCGTGTTGATTTGTGTTGCGCCAAAGAACAAATAGAAAGTGTTGATACACTATTAACATCCGTGAGGGACATGCAGCGCTTCAGGCTCCTACAGTACCTCTTAGTTGCCATCATCATCATCATCATCATCATCACTTTCTAGAATAGTTTGGAAGGCCAGTGTCATGAGAAGGCTTTGTGTTGCTTTTATGACCTAAATGAGGTGCTGTCATGTATTAGCTATGCGTAGATTACTACATGTTGTTCCTTTGGATCTAAGATAAAACAACAATAGCAATGACAATAATAATACAAAATGAAATGAAAACATGCTGTTGAGTGGCTTTCTGCTTGTTTCAGCCCAGCGGTGAAATAAAGTTGAGATGGGAGGGAAATGCTGAATGTAGGAGCTGTATATCATAAAAGCCAAACTCCTTTCATGTGTTCCAAAGAGGCTGCTTGTTTATCCTGCCATCAGCTCATACTATTTGTCATGGATGCCGGCTCAGCAATTTCAAACCATTTTCACGTTGCTTTGAACAATGAAAGGAATGAGTACTTGGATTCTCATCACAGCACAAATATTTGGGTGTCAAATATGCTTTGTGGTCTATAATGTTGTGAAAACACAAGCAAGGGGTTTTACAAATAGTCCCAAGGAGTAATGTAAAGCGTGTAGTAGCACACTTTTGTCATGCCATCTTTTCGATAAACTATGACACATGACATTAGCACTCAATTCAATCCAGAGTTTTATTCTTAAAAACGAGGCTTCAATCTGTTAAATTCCACTCCCAGTTGAAATTTACTAAACTAAAAACTAAATTTAAACAAATTAACACATTTTGTATGTACTAGCTTAATGCTCACACACAATGGAAAACACCATTGACAGGCTAACATTGATGGTCGCGGTTTTAGAAGCCAATTGATATTTGAACATGTTAAGTCAACAAAGGCGGCAAATCCAGGTCCAGAAAGTAAAACTAATGTCACGTACAATTTGGCTTTAGCCCGTGAATCTAGCTAGCTAGCTCCCTAAAAGCTAAACAAGCACCATGGGAGCTAGCTAGGGAGCTAGCTAGCTAGCATCTAGGGCTAAAGCCAAACTGTGACAGGGTGTTTACTTTCTGGACCTGGATTTGCCACCTCTGCACATAGACATACAATCTCACAATACTCATAAGTAAATATTCTTTACCTGCTGCAAAGAAAAAACAAAACAAAAAACACAATAATACAGCAGCTTCCAGAGTCATTGTAGTGTAGCATATATATTTTTTGCTCCACATATTGTAGTTGACTGTTTTTATTTTATTTTTATTTTATTTCATTATTATTATGTAGTTGACTGTTAAAGGACACAGTTAATTGACACACTTAATAGCCACAAGTGGAGCTGTACTTTGAAGATGACTTAAGAGTTTGCCCAGAAAGATAACTTTTTTTTTTACTGTTGAGAAGATTTATTTATATATCTGCTATTTTCTTTCTTAATTATTTCCGTCTAAATAATCACTTTTCTGTTGCTGATTTTTTTAAATTTTATTTACAGTATATATATATATTTATTTGTTTTTTAATTTAATTTAATTTTAATTTTGATGGTAAAATGGATATCTCACTAATGTTAGCTTTCGAAGTAGCGTCTCCTCCCCTGGAATTACGGCAACACAATTGCATTTCTATTGTCGTTACGAATTTGTTTCTTTTATCATGCTTGCTATGTGTCACTAAAAAGTGTCCTCCAAATAAAACCAAGAAAAACACTCCATGCTCCAGGGCTTGCACACAAAGCGGACTGTAAAACAAATATTTGAAGCAAACCGGGCTTGTTGACTTCAAACATTTATGGAAAAAGTCAAATGATGGTGAGTTTATGCTTCCCCTTTGGCGAAAAACTGCTGAAAGGTAAAAAGGTGTGTGAACATTTACACAGTAAATGAGCTACTTTACCGTGTGACTCCAACGAAGCAACAACTAGTCAGTCTGACTGACTAGAACAGAGCTCGTATGAAATTAAATGAAAAAGACAAAAACAAAGGACATCATTTTCACGATGATTATTACTGTCAATAAACTTAAATGGTAGTTTCAAATACTGTATTTTGTTTAAGAACTCTCGTTTTTATTTTTATTTCGTTAATGAAAATATTTTCAAAATTTTAGTCACTTCATTAATTTACATTAACTATAATAACCCTTAGTGATGCTACTAAATAATGGTGCCTAAAACATGACCGTCTGATTTTGTGCAAACAAATGTGACCTAATAATACCGACGCTGGCAACTGAATGGTGATAATGTGGCAGATGCATCGTTACTGCACGTTTTGGCTTCCCTCTCGTCATCAACAGACATCGACTGATGCAAGTGTGCCTCACATTCCTCCACGGATCTCTCTGAACTCTTGACTTCCTAATCTATTTCCACCGATTGAGCTGGGAGGTAATATTCTTTCACCATTACCTTCCACAAGGGGGTTATAGTATATTAATGCTTGTGAGTTAGCGAGCAGGATTATTTAAAAGCTATAGAACCGTAAAACGTGTGAAAATGATTTGTAGGGGAAGAAGCCGTTAAATGCAAAATTCCAGAGTGAGGATTTTTTTTTCTCGAAAACACTTCATTTCAAATGACAAAATTCCTTTGCTCCTGTTTGTTCTCATCCTTGTTCATTTGTTGCTAATAATTCCTAACCACAGTTGCTTCTGCTACCAAGGCACATTGTTGCGGAGATTGTAATTAAATGGACACATTAACTCTGCATGGGTGGGCGGTGAAGTCGTTACAGCAGCTCGGATGTATTTGCATGATTTGATAGATTGATAGAATGAATCCACGTGTACTTCAATATGACCAAAGTTCAATCAGTAACACAAACGGATCATAAATTAACACAGCCTGAGTTGTTCTCATGTCAGGTTTGGCAGGGCTGTGCACTTGTGTGCAGTAATTATTCATGCTCTTAATCAGAAAGTCATTCGCATGCAGTGACGGAGTCAGAATCTAATGACGTTAGATGAAATGTAGATTATGACAAGCATTGCTGCAAAATATCGTTTTGCATCACAAAAACATAGACACTCCTCCAAAAGTATTGGAACAGTCAAGCTGATTCTCATAGCTTTGTTGTAGACGGAAAAGGGTGAAAATGAAACAAATTTCTGCTTTGAGATAAGAGTTGAATTAGTTCGGTGACCACACTCATTACTCAAAACATTTGCATCTGGGTGTCGTGTATGTAAGATTTTCAAACTGTGTACAATCAATCACATGTAGATGCTCATTCATACTTTTTAATGGCTCTTCATCAACATTTGTCATCAAAGGGTTAGGACAGGGGTGGGCAAACTTTTTGACTTGCGGGCCACAATGGGTTTGAAATTTTGACAGATGGGCCGGACCAGGAGCATTTGGACCTCATAGCACAGTAAAAACACACAGATAAATGTACAACCCAATTTACTTATAGTGTGCACTTAGGACTGCGTTTTTCAAATGTGCAAAATCCACATATTTAAAACAGCTTTTCCAATAGCTTCATTTTTATTGTTTTAGCTCAACTTTTGCTGTGTTTTTATGCTTTGTAAAGTGACCTTGGGTGTTCTGAAAGGTGCTGTTTGCCTCAATGAATATGCAAGATGCGGCATTTACACACTATTTGGCAAAGTGGGAGGAGAAATGTAAATAGATTATAATAGCACATACACTGTGATCTGTCAAACCTGGTGACTGCATCTATTATTAATAGATTTCAATTCAAGGCGTAAAGTTAAAGATTTTTTTATTTATATATTTATTTATTTATTTATATTTATATTTTTTATTTTTTCCATTGGCCCACCCATTTTTAACCCGGGCCCACAGTACGTGTGACACATGCGGCTGCATGATAGCCGCTGCTGCCTGTCACGCGCTGAGGACAAAGCGCGTACATCCAATCCGTCTCTGACCACTTTTCCATCTCCGTGGGGGACGCATAGCACACGGTGTTTGTGCAGCAGCTCAAAAAGAAGCCAAAAGCCAACGAGGAAACGCTCATAGAAGTGCTCGACGCACGCCCCGGGGATGTCTTCACCAATATCAACAGTCTCCTGCATGCGCGCTCCTCACCTCACCCATGACAACATGTAGAAAGACTATCTTCAGCTGTCAAAAGGATCAAAACACGCAACAGTGCCACAATGTTGACTGATAGACTGAACTCTTTGTCCCTGCTTTCTTTCAAAAAAGAATTGACCCATTCTCTGGACTATCAGGACATTATTGCTGTGTTCAACACAAAACCCTGCCGTCTCCTGCTGTAAATGTCCAAATCCAGGAAGAATTGTATTTTATGAATCAGTTATCTTGAGTTAAGCTTACTGCCATTGCCATCAAAACGTTGTTATGAATGTGCCCTGCGTATCTTTCTGTCCCGTTTCTGTGCGTAAAAGAGCTTATCAGTGAGACCCCGACCCAGTGATCATATTTTCCGGGTGTGTAGAAGTTACACAGCAGTGACTCTGGTGTAAAACATAATCTGCACAGGAGTCTGAGGGAAGTGGATCCCAACACCAGTCATCCACTGCTCGTACTGGTGCAGCTGGAGAGCGCGTTCTCCAGCTGCACCCGTCACTCACAGCAGTCCTTTACTTTACGTGAGACCGCGCTAGCGATTTTATTTTCTGCGCCCTCGTAATTAAAGAAGCGAAATAACGCCATAAAAAGTGTGTGTTAAGAGCGGCAACTTAATCGCTGTCCTTGGTACCCGCGGTAAAGCACTATTAGGGACGTGAAGGGGTTTTTTTTTGCATATTTTTTCTGGCCCACCCATTTTTCCTCAGGCCCACCCACAATAAAAATGTTGGCGCCGCAGCTGGTGCCACCTATTGGTGAAACGTGGGCATTGCAGGGACAAAATAAAATTAATAAAATAAGATCCACTGATTGTCACACCCATCTACGTGGGGCGAAATTTGTTCTCTGCATTTGACCCATGTGTTTGACCCAGGGAGCGGTGAGCAGCAGCAGCGCCGCGCCGCGCTCGGGAATCATGTGGTGATCTAACCTCCCAATTCCAACCCTTAATGCTGAGTGTCAAGCAGAGTGGCAATCGGTCCCATTTTTATAGTCTTTGGTATGACCCGGCCGGGAATTGAACCCACGACCTCCCAGTCTCAGGGTGGACACTCTAACCACTCGGTCACTGAGCTGGGGGGGGAAAAAAATAAAATAAATAAATAATAATAATAATAATAATAATAATAATAATAATAATAAATAATAATAATAATAAATAAATAATAATAATAATAATAATTAAAAAATAATAAAATAAAAAATAAAAAAAAATAAAAAATAAAAAAAAATAAAAAATAAAAATAACAATAATAATTTTTTTCTACCCTTATTGGATAAGTTCGGCGGGCCGGATTTAAACGCATAACGGGCCGTATTTGGCCCGCGGGCCGGGGTTTGCCCATGCTGGGTTAGGACGATGAGGAAGCATCAAAACCAAGAAATGAACTGAACCAAACAAGTTCAAGAAACCCCAAAAACAAAATTGTTACCCAAGTGGAGAAAGAAGAGCCTCACTGAACAATCCGAAGGGGTGGGATTCAGTTTGACTTATTATCTACATGTTCATGTTATGCTAACGTGCAATGCTTTATCTTAAATTTTACACTAGCGTTTAGCTTAGCATGGTAATGCTAATATGTCGATGTCCAATGCTTAATATTTGCGGTCGCTAGCTAAATGGTAACCTAGCTATTAGCTTAGTCTTCATGCTAATGCAACATGATAAACTTGTAGGATTTTCCTAATGTCCAAATTTGAGTTTCATGCTCCTCTAGCTGTTAGCTTCGCAATTAGCCTGTCATGCTAACACTAGCATTAAATGCTAATGGTTAATGCCAACTACCATGTGGCCTGCAAATGTGAGCATCTGGAGCCATGCTAGCCTATCTTAGCTTAGCTTCTGTCATGTGGTTATTTTGTTTGGTAGGATACCTGAACCTGTGCTATTCATTGGCTATTTTTTTAATGTATGTTTAGGAACTATTTGCAATAATGACCTAAGTACATTTCATGTATCAGTGGCGATATTCCTTTCTATCAGTGAAATTGCAACACTTAAATTCAAATAAAATATATATAAAAAAAAAGAGAAAAAGTCCCATCTGAGTTTATCACCTGTTGGCTGTTTTTGAGTTCAGACAAAAATGATACAAAACTTCAAGTAAATCATCAACTGTTTGGAACTTCGGAATGCAATGAAAGAAAAAGAAACCCGTGGTGCAACAATCAACGGACATTGAACAGATAGAACAAGGAAAACCACAGTAGTTGATGACGTAAGCATTTTGACAACTACAAAAACAACATGCGTAACAACTTTCAAGAGTCAAATAAATATATCACATTCTACTAATCTCCAAAGACTTTGTGAGGAAAAATACAAAGGCTATGACAGAGGATGAAAACCACTCATTTGAAAAAGGAGTAGCAAGGCCAGGCTGGAATTGGAAAAAATTGAATGGTGATGGCAAAGCTTTGATATAATTTTGAATATTTGCTTATAAGTGCTCTTGCTAAATGAATAATTTGAAAAAGATTTAGAACAAGTTTAGTGCCTTAAGAGAAGTAGCTTAATGAACGTGAACACTGCACGTGCAGCGGCATCTTGACTTCAATCAGATTAATTGCAGTAAGATAGATTCTCCCGATTTAGCTCAGCCAAATATGAGCGAATTCTTCTAGACAGATACTTGCTGACACGTCGCTAGGATGCTAATGAACCAAACTTGCCAAGCAGGGAAACCTATAAAAATAACCTGAACACACAACACGGATTATACTGTACATATCGCATTCATATCCGTGACCCAGCAGGCCGTGGGAGCAGTTGCGCCGGAGGTCATCGCAATGTCATCAGCAAGCGTAAAAATGCTGCTTGACAAGTCTCCTACAGGTGCTGAGGCAATGTTGTGGAAAATGAGAGCTATACTACATAATGCTGTTGCAGTTTAATAAAAAAGAGAGAAATGTGCCCGCTCTATGCGGCTATTTTTACATTCTAGGGCCTTAGAATGTCTTAACCCTTGCATACTATTAATTTTCTTCATGCATATTGTATGTTAGCGGTAAACATGGACACAGACCAATAATATTGTCATAATTATATTAAAAGATGAACTACTGATCTTTTTTGGGATGATTAATCAATAATTCAGAGAAAGGGATTTTTTTTTAACACTTTAAAAAATATCTACTATCAAACAACGTGGTCCTATTTTACGGAAACGTATTGCATTCACTTGAAAAAAAAAAACTCCTGACAAATTTTGGGGGGGAGCTTTGTTTTTTGAGTATTTTTATTTTATTTTCTGTTTTTCTGAATATTTTTTTCCATTTTACTGAATATTTTCTTCAGTCAAAACAATATTCCGAAAAACAGGCTGAAAAAAATATTCAGAAAAACAGGGAAAAAAATATTTTAAAAAACTGAAAAAAAATTACTAAAAAAACAGAGAAAAAAAATTATTCCCGAAAAACAACACCAGCTCTGTTTTTCGGAATATTATTATTCTTTAACCTCTGAATTCCAAGTGACTTGTTGCAGACTCGCTAATAGCGGAAGTGGACACGTTATACTGCATACCTCCATATGTAATAAGATGGTCATGTTTACTTACTGGCTCTCAATAAAGGAATGGATGTGTATACTGTATTGTGGTTTGTTCTCTAATCTCTGTGGGAAAACCCCTTTAAAAAAATATTCAGAAAAACAGAAAAATAATTATTTTATAGAACAGGGGAAAAATAAAAATAAAACAGAAAAAAATATTCAGAAAAACAGGGAGAATATATATTTTTTAAACAGATTTTAATAAAACAGAAAATAAAATGCTCATAAAAACAAAGCTCCCCCAAAAATTTGTCAGAAAATCAGGACTTTTTTTTTTCAAGTGAATGCAAAACGCTTCCGTGCTATTGAACCTAAGACACACGCACACAAAAAAAGCCCTGAGCTCAGAGGGAGTGAGGTCAGGATTAAATTCCCAAACAGTATACAGTATATTACCAATGACATTAGTGTCCATCTTGGAACATCCATCCGGCCATTGTCAATACCTCGTATCTTATTACTGTAAAGATGGAGTATTTTCCAGGTGACAGAGAAAAGTGGCCGAGTGTGCCCTGGACACTGGTCACAAGGTGATCGGACAGGATATTGAATGGAAATTGATGGGAATTGGTCCCCGGCCACCCTGTGATTGATTCACTGGTGACCCAGTGTTAGTTGGGTTAGATTCTAGTTCCCTAAAAAATAAAATAAAATTAATCTACGTATATGCCGATGACATCTTACTTTATTTAGAAAAGCCGGCTACTTCGCTAGGGGAAGTATTTAACTTAATAACTAAATTCTCACAGTTATCAGATTATTCTATTAACTGGACAAAATCAACACTTCTACCTATTACAGAAAATTCATGGAACCCTGCAAGCCAGGACCCACACTACTCATTTCCTGTAGGTAATTTAAAATACTTAGGCATAAAAATCTCACCTAAATTAACTGATTTAATTCATTTAAACTTTTCTCCACTTCTGGATAACATTTATAGTGACTTGGAGCGCTGGAATAATCTTCCTATTTCTCTAATAGGACGAATAACCACCATTAAAATGAAAGTTTTACCCAAAATAAACTATTTTTTCTCAATGATTCCATTTAAATCTACAGCTAAATGGTTCCAGTTGTTGGACTCAGCCGTTACAAAATTTTACTGGAATAAAAAAAAAGCAAAGATTAGTCTATCTACTCTTCAGAAAAGTAAATCCAAAGGTGGTCTAGAGGCACCAAATTTTATGTACTACTATATAGCTAACCAGCTACAATATATCGTTCTTTGGGCACAACCCAACAGAGACACTAACTGTTGGCTGGAACTAGAACAGAAGGATTGTAATAACCTCAGACTTCGAGATTTACTCTTTATTACAACATTGATTAAGCGTCATAATTGTTTTAAAAACCCAATGATTTCCGCCACCGTGACTGCCTGGTGGAAGGCACTAGAATTGACAAAAGCCCAAGTGGAGCCCTGTGGGCTTTCTCCCCTATGGCATAACCCCGACTTTCAACTTAACAACCAACCGTTTTATTTAGGTGTGTGGGAGCAGAAAGGAATTACACATCTCCACCATCTCTTCTCAGATAATATGTTTATATCATATACATCCTTGCTCCAAAAATACAATATAAAAAACGGACATTTTTTACATTATCTACAAGTTAAAAATATGATAAAGAAAAAAATTCCAACACTTCGGGGTACGCTCCAACTGCCTGTTTTAGCTAAAGATATTAACAAGCTTTCTCCGACAACAACAAAAAAACTTTCAAAAATATATAAGTTACTTTCATATACTGATAAAATGTCTTTACCCATCTCAAAATGGGAGACAGACTTGTCTATAGCACCGGAATCTGACTTTTGGATTCAAGTTTTTGAAAACGCATTTAAAATGAAAAAACACACAAATTTACAACTTATCCAATATAAAATTATTCACAGAACATACATTACTCAATGTATGATGAAGAAAATGGGTTTCTCAGACTCCGACATTTGTCTCCAATGTTTACAAAACACTACAGACACTTATGTTCATGCTTTATGGTTATGTACTCCGGTTATGTATTTCTGGACTAAAGTCTTAGAAAAACTTTCCGCTATTTTGGACTGTAGGATACCTTTATCTCCAAACTTGTGTTTTCTAGGTGACCTAACAACAACTGACTTACCACATAAACAATTTCAATCTACACTTGTAGCCCTTACTATCGCTAAAAAAACAATTCTTGTTAACTGGAAAAATAAACAAACTCTGAGTATCGACCAATGGTCTAACCTCCTCATAAATTACATTTTAATGGAAAAAATATCTGCCTCAAATAAAAACCAAATATCAAAATTTATAGAAACATGGTCTACGTATATAGAATTTTTTAACCTAATTCTGGTTACTTAATTCTGTCTGTTAGCGAGAGCCACTACATCGTGATAACTTACATTGATGTTTCTGCATTTGGCAATTTATTATTATATTATATTATTATTATGGGATTTTTTTTTAATGGGCTTTAGGTGAACTGATGAATACACACACGCACGCACGCACACGCACGCACGCACATGCACATGCACATGCTCACCCACATACAAAATATATATATATATGTGTGTATATGTATATATGTGTGTATATGTATATATATGTATATATATTTAAAAAAAAAAAAACTTTTTTTTTTTTATTATTTAGTTTTTTTTTTTAAAAAGGAGAGCAATGATGATGTCAAATCGAATGAACAATACTGAGCTCTCCTGAAAAGAAGAAGAAGAAAAAGATTCTAGTTCCCTTTTAATGTTGAAAAGGATGAGCAGTGGAAATGAATGTATAATCCACAACAACTTCCATTGACCCACATTAAATCACATAAACAAATCCTGTTCCTGCTGAAGCCAATGGTTGTTTAACGATGTTCCCTTTTATTGGGGGTTTAATTAGCGTTTAAACAACTTAATAGATGTAAAGAAAACAAGCCATTGCACTTCATGTGTGTGTTGTTGAAGCTTATTATTTACTGTTGCTGCAATTGTATTGGTTGACAAAAAAGCTGTTAGTGACTGCAGCCCGATGCGTTTAATATACCATCTTCACTGAGATGTGATATGATTGGCACGGGGACAAAATACAGTAATTATTATTTATTCACAGTCTTCAGGCTTTTATGACTGGCTTCCTTAATAAGCACACAAACACACTGGAAATCACATTTATGTTCCCGCCATCAGAATAGAAATGGGAGACATTTCCTAAATGCCGCGTTGGCTGGGCTATGCAACATTTGCCCCCCTCGCCTCGCCTCGCCACCACAATGAGTTACAGGATGAAATATATCTTTATTCAGTATTTTTCCTTGGCTAGTGAAGGAATATTTTGATCTTCACTAGCAAAAACGTATTTCAATGTGTCGCATGGCGCAGAGAGAGGATGCTCAGAGGAAGAAGAGGAACGTGCAGAAGAGGGTAAATAAATGATTAGGAACCGCTGCAAGAGGGTTGGAAAGAAGACAAACGAGCTGTCTACGGGGCTATGGTTATGCCTTGGGGGAAATGGGCGGGGTTAAAATAGGTTGTGTCCATTTACGAGACGCTCTGCTGTTGCCTTTCATTACTCAACTGGCTTGCAGATGGCAGTTTGGACAAATAGCTTGGAGAGCAGGAGGTTTATGATGTACGCTACATGCTACATGCTGCTACAGAGGCATTGAAGGGCTTTCCTAATTGACAGCATTGTGGTCAGTGTGAGAAAAACAAATTTCATTTCGATTAAAATATTTTCACGCTAACGCTTCTCTTTTGAATGTGACCGCTGTTTTAGGCTAATAGGACTACATTTGTGGCGGCCGTGGCTCAGGGTGTTCAGTAACCAGAAGGTCGGCTGTTCGATCTCCGCTCTCCCCAAGTCATGTGTCGTTGTGTCCATGGGCAAGGCACTTCCCACACGTTGCCACCAGTGCTACTCACACTGGTGCATGGAAGGTGCGAATGTTTGATGGTGGTCGGAGGGGCCGTCAGCCTGCCCAAGTGTAGCTGTGGCTACTTAAGTAGCTTACTGCCACCACAGTGTGAATCTGTGAGTGCGTGAATAATGTATCCATTCCACTGTAAAGCGTTTTTGAGTGCTATATGAATCCGTTGCATTATTATTATTGTTATTACATTTCCCATGATTCTTAGGCATGGAAGCACAAAGTAGTTCTGCTTCCTGTATGATGAAAACACGTCTGGTAGCGATTCAAAACGAATGACAATGACAATGACAATGTGAATGCAAAACGTGAATGTGAAAGTAAATAGGAAGGAATTTAACAGTTAAATTCCCTTTTAATTAGTTGAGCTTTTGAATCACTATAACGACTGCACGGTTGACATACACATTGCATTTATAAAAGTCTGGCTCTGCCAGTGATTATTAGGCATAACATTTTGGCGATGAAGATAGAGCTTCACCTTCTGTCATTCCTTGCCGCCAGTCAAGTCATCGGAAACGCTTGCTAAATTTGCAGTGGGTATCTTGTAATTGGAGATGGAGAGGGAGAAAACATGTAATCAGATTACAGGTACATTTATTGAGAGAGAGAGAGAGAGAGAGAGAGAGAGAGAGGGGGGCGAGAGAGAGGGAGAGAGAGGGAGAGAGAGTGAGGGAGATGGGGAGAGGGAGGGAGAGGGATGGAGAGGGAGGAACAGGGAGGAATAGGGAGGGAGGGAGAGAGAGGGGGGAGAGAGGGGGAGAGAGAGGGTGGGAAGGAGGGAGAGATACAGGGGGAGAGAGAGAGAGGGGGGGGAAGGGAGAGATAGAGGGAGAGAGAGAGGGGGAGGAATAGAGGGAGGGGGAGAGAGGGAAAGAGAGAGGGAGAGCGATTGAGAGAGGTTGAGAGAGAGAGGGAGGGAGAGAGAGAGAGAACGAGAGAGGGGGAGAGGGAGGGAGGGAAGAAGGGAGAGGGAGGGAGGGCGCGAGAGAGAGAGGGGGAGAGAGAAGAGAGGGAGAGAGAGGGAGAGGGGGAGAGAGAGAGGGGAAGATAGAGGGAGAGAGGGAGGGAGGGAGGGAGAGAGATAGAGGGGAGAGAGAGAAGAGAGGGAGAGAAAGGGAGGGAGAGAGAGGGGGGAGAAAGGGAGAGATAGAGGGAGAGAGAGAGGGGGAGGAATAGAGGGAGGGGGAGAGAGGGAGAGAGGGAAAGAGAGAGGGAGAGAGAGAGATGGAGAGAGGTTGAGAGAGAGAGAGAGAAGGAGAGAGGGAAAGAGAGGGGGGAGGGAGGGAAGAAGGGAGAGGGAGGGAGGGAGCAAGAGAGAGAGGGGGGGAGAGAGAAGGGAGGGGGGAGAGAGGGAGAGGGGAGAGAGGGAAAGTGAGAGGGAGGGAGGGAGGGAGGGAGGGAGAGAGAGAGAGAGGGGAGAGAGAGAAGAGAGGGAGAGAGAGGGAGGGAGAGAGAGAGGGGAGGGAGAGAAGAGAGGGGGAGAAAAATATAATGTGTCATTAACATTATAGCGTACCCTTGGTGTCCTCATCAGAATCAGTTATCATGAAAATGTAGCACAATAAATGAAATTCTCAGGTCTTTATATTCTATTTTAATAATCAGTTTTAACAGTTTTCACGAGTCCCTGAAATTGCTGTCCACCCTGTTGTTATGGGGTAACTGCCCCTTTAAAAAGAAAGAAAGAAAAAAAAGTTTCCAGTGCCATCACTACAAGCGTTTTGTCTTTCTTCAGTGGAGGCTGAACCCGTGACTAATTGCAGAATAAATATTTACATTTAACATGTTGTCCTCTCTGTAGTAGTGAAATATAAATTGATAAAAATGTATTTGTTAAACAGTCCACGGTCAGCTTGCCAATCATGCTGCCAAGTGAAGACACACGTTGTGCTCATTAAATGTGACACGGGTCAAAAATGTCCACTCTGTCGTCCCGTCAGCAAGCACACATTACATCGTCTGCTTGCAGGTTGGCGTGACATCGGGAACTCTCAAAAGAACCTAATGTAGGTGGTATTGACTTTTATAGAAACAGGTCAATATTATAAATATTCCCTGTCAACTTTGGGAGCGTAGTCGTCAGCCCTTTATAGGTGAGCTTAGCGATTTAAATTCCAATCCGTCATCTACAGGGAGCCAGTAGAGTGAAGGTAGTACGAAGGAGAAATGATCACTAATCTTGAACGCAGTCAGTTTTCAGGGTTACAGGTCACAAAAGCATTCACGCCGCCCTTGGCAGTTGTTGTACGTGGGAGCTGAATATTAAAATTGGATCAAAGTTGTTGCCAAGATTCTTCACTGTTTTGCCTCAGGCTAAAGCAATCAAAAGCAGTGATGTCATTAGAGACCATGCCTCAACCTTGTGTCATTTTGGTTTCGTCTCAATTCCTTTGGAAGACATTTCCAGTCATCCAATCCATGATTTCTGGAAGGAATGCCTGAAGTTGGATCAACAGTTTGGTTTCACGAAGTTTCATTGAAACGTTAAGTTCTGCGTCATCTGCTTAAAAGCAGACGCTAACCCGAGTGTTTTGAATAATACTGCCTAAGGGAGCTCCAGGCTGAAACGGCAAGTCTTGCGGCACTGCAATCGAAAAGCAGGACTTTAAAGGCCATTCATGACTCTAATAGATCATACGTTTGAAGATCCTTTCTGAAAATGTGCAAAGACTGAGAACTGATTGAAAAACGTAGAGATGTGCATTCAGAAAGTTGCCATATGAAGTAGCATCCAATTTTCAGTGGAGCTGAATCTTTAACAGCGCAGATGTCTTTTTTTTTTTGTGTGTGCAATTTTGAAGCCTGATTGTATATGCATAGCGACTTTCTAATTTGTCCGGATTGTTTACGAGGCTCTTTTAATAAAGCCACTTTGTTACACGCCTGTCAAATAGCTGAATTGATGACGTTAAGACCAGCATCGCCAAACAGTGTTGGGCATCCTTCAGTAAACATTCGCTGTGTATTGAATGTTGGAGAATCCTTCGTTTTCACAGGCTACAAAAAAAACCAAAAAACATCCAAAATAACGCTGCTATCCGGGCTCGCTTAAAAGTGGCGTTGACTAGCCATTTTAAACCAAAATATAATCAACAATCGATTCACGCCATATTCGTTATCATCCGTATTGATGCCTGAAATTTCGTGGCTTCTGTAATTACAAGGTAGTCTAGCATCTTTTTTAAATCAAACCTTAGCAGTGTTCATTAAAAGACATGGCGTCTTTCAATTGTGAAAAAGAATTTAAAAAGCCCTATTGTGGAATGAAATTCTTTGAAGGACAACTAGGATAAAAAATAATATATATATCCCCCCCCCACTGTTTTCTGGTCCAACACATCTGATTAACGATGCAGCACTCTGTGTTGCTATGGCAGCGACTCCTTTTCAGGCTTACTATGGATTTTTGAGTGTAGCGAATGTCTCATGAGGAAAGTCAAAACACAGCGTCAAAGGGGACTTATTATGGGAAAGTTACTTTTTAAATGCTTCAAAATGAATCGTTGGGTCTCTGGAGTGCAGACCCGGCGGCTGTTTTAAAAAGTGCTAATAGAAATAAAGATGACTTGACCACCAAGTACCAAATGACAAATAGATACATTTTGAATTATCTGCCTATTTCTATTTGTGACAAAATAGTATGGCTAACATAAGAGTGGCATGTAATATAGCAATATAATAATATAATATTATAAATCTTTGTGGATCAATCATGTTAGGACACATTGTTCTCTCTTTTACATATAAAAAAAAAGTGCATGACTCCTTTAAGAAAACGGACTTGTCCATTTTATATTTACACATACACAAAAATATATAACCCCATTTTTATTACATTAAATATAAGACAAGTAGCCTAAAACATGGGAAACACATTAAACATGATTAACATCAACAAGCCCACATATATTTACAAGAGAACAAGTTCACATGAAACAACTCTATATATTGCAAGATGGCACAAGCAGGCACCAGATGTGGCAAATTCTTATAAATACAAATAAATTAAAGCTTTGGTTGCCGTATACATACAGAAGATGAAGAAATATATTCAATATTAATAAATGAAATCAGCCAAGCCCCTCCCCTCTATTTTTGTATCTCTGAACCTAGTTTTGTTTTTCACAAGATGTTTATAGATGTAAACACGAGCATGACAGCACCACTTTGTTTCATAGGGACAAACTCAGCACAAAGACCACAAAAAAATAAAATAAATATTCCAGTGTTGGTCGTATCTTGCATCTCCGAGATTGCAATTTATTGAATGAGCTGCTTTGAGACGAGTCCACTGTTTCCAGGTTTGTGGAACAAATTGCTTTTAAACAAACGCCTTGCTTTTATGTCGTTTACTCATTTCATACTTTTAAGATTGACTGATTTGATTTTGACATGTCATTTTCTCCATTTTTTGGGGACCTGGCAGTCAATCCCAAATTTACTGGTCAGTCCATCCATCATTTTGATGTTCCCTGTCTGGAGGTTCGTACGGATCGTGTTTGTGTTGCTCCACAGAGATAAATATAAGGACACTGATGTGGAGCGGTGCATTTGCCCGACTTGCATGCGGGCAGTGTGAGTTCAATGCCCACTCAGCAACAACTTATATATAAATATATATAGAATTTTATTAATTCATTTCTTATTGAGTCCCGGACCTACTAATTTTAAAAGTGCTTGGATCGAACCTCTAATCTCCCCAAGTTAGCATAGGTTACTCCCAACCATTTTTACAAAAGGCTTTACAGCAGCAGTCTTCAAGCAAGTTTCATGTTAGGTACTTGCCACTCGGTTCATTTTTCAACAGTGCCGTCCTTTCCTGTTTGAGACGAAAGCACCTTTTCTTCTCGCATTGACATTTTCCTCAAATGCTAATATAAAGGTTAGGAGATTTGACTTTCAGATGTGGCCAATTGACTTCAGCAAGCCAAAACGTTATGTGGTCAACGGTGAAATGGGGTCAAAGGTAGGGAAGTGGACGAAAGAAAGATAAATCAAGCTGACTAAACAGTTTCACATGGAAGCATATGCTACATTTCCCAGACGGACGGACCATTAGAAATTCAGCGGAGTTAGGCAACAACACGAACGCAGCTCGTTTGAAAACAAGCCTCTTACGAGGTTATGAGGTAATAAGGCAAAAATTGCTGTTAGTTGGGTTTTATGTTTGCAGACAAAGAAACACAAATGAAGTTTTCACATATACCAAAAGGCTATTGGTAGTAGAGCAAAGCCGACTTTTGTACAGCTGCTTTCCAGTCACGTGTAATCTTCCCTTTGCCCAAAGTCCAAGGTGGTCGGCGCCACATACAGTACACCAAAAGAAATAAGAGCAAACAAGGGAGGGGTCCTCAGTTGATCCATTTTGGTCTTTCTAATGGAATGGTTCGGTGTCATATATAATCCTTTAAAAATTAATCATAATAAGTGAGGCACTTTTTTCATCCATCTAACATTCTACAACATGCTCTCCAAATGCGCAACAGAAAAAATAAAAGCAACGCTGAGCATGAAAACGAGGCAAAACGACCGCAGGGGCTCATCAGGTGGGCGTGGAGCCGACGGTGGTGTAGCTGTACTTGGACACCGACGTAGCCATGGTGGCGGCCACGGAATATCCGGTGGTGCCGTCCTCTCCCGCCTCCAGCAGGGCCGGGCAGCACCGGCGGCACAGGCGGTTGCGACAGCAGCGGGCGAAGGTGGACAGCAGGGCCTTGCGGAAGCGAGTGTTCATGAAGCAGTAGATGACGGGGTTGACGCAGGCCGACGTGTAGGACAGCAGGTGGATGAAGGAAATGGGGATCCCCGACAGGGCTTTGGAGGCCGCCTTCAGGTCAAAAGCCTTCCAGGTGTTGGCCGAGTACAGCGGCATCCAGCAGATGAAGAAGAGCGCCACGATCACCAACAGCATCCGGATGACTCGCTTTTTGGCTTGTAACTTGGCGTTGGACGTGTTGCTGCGAGCGCGCTCGGTCTTGGGAGGCGTGGAAGCGGCGGCGGCGGCGGATAATGACGACGACGAGGTAGGCAGGGTGGGGAGCTCCATGGTGGAGGACTTCTGGGGGACCTGGACGTAGCAACCGTCGTCCTCGTCCTCGTCGTTTGACTCTGCGGCAGTTCCGTTTCGCAGCTCTGTGGAAGAGAGGTCATGTTTGATGAAGAGTGATGACACATCGACTTTGCTCGTTCACACCAGGGTTATAATAGTTAGGGGTTTTTCATTATTTATTTATTTATTTATTTTTAACTTTTGTTTATTCAACTGAATTAGTTTTTATATAGGCATCGGTAGTTATTATTATTTTAAAAAATTAAATAAAAAAAATACTGTTTTAGTTTTATTATTAGTTTTAGTTTTATGGTGTATTTTAAGGTTACAAACTATTGTGTAATAAAGTGAAGCAAACCATTCCCAATTCCCAAACGGCTGTGACCTTCTTTCTTCTGTACAATATTACATTTAAAATAATCCCTGAAATCTCATGGGCCTAGTTGACAAAGATTTATTATTATTATTATTATTTATAAACATTAAAAAACATGTTCAATTTGAGTTATTTTGTTAAAAAATGGGTCACCAAATTATTATTATGATTTATTATATATTGTGTTAATTTCATTTAAAAATGGGTCACAAAATTATTATTATTTTATATTTTCGCTATTAATAAACATTAAAAAAAACATTTTAAATTTTAGTTATTTTGTTATTGTTTAAAAAAATGGATCACAAAATTATATTTGTTATTATTATTAAAATTATTATTTTATGTTTGCCATTTATAAACATAGAAAAACATTTTAAATTTTAGTTATTTAGTTTAAAAAAGTGACAAAATTATTATTATTATTATTATATATTTTGTTATTTTTGTTAATTCTTTTTTTTTTAATCAATAAATGGGTTACACAAGTACTGCAGTACAGTGAACCTGTGAACCATTTAGAATCATGTCATCATGGTTTTGGCCACGACACTTTGTCCCCCATTTTATTCATGTTCGCATTATTGCACTGCAGCATTTTGGCCGTTGAGAATAATTGGCAGTATTGGGCCTAATTGCAAGCCAAAGGAGCTTTGCCCCAGGATGAAGTCTGCCAGTCGACGACCACTCAGCGAAGAAAGCATTCCCGGATGAGAGAGAGACAAGAGCCAGCAATACAGAACCGTAAAGTGAATCAAGAAAGAACTAAAACCATTCCTTGTATATGCAACTTTCGGCCATCAAAAACGCTGCTGTTTGTTTCCATTCAATCTCAGTTTGTTGCAAAGGTTAGTGACGGCGAGCACGCTCTGACAGCAAGATTACAATTTCAGCATCCCAGCCGGAGACTTCCGAGACCCTGGGTGTCCTTGCGCTGCCCTTTGGAGACTTCAATCTGGATTCTTTCTTATCTTCTAAATGGCTTCACACAGCATGTGAACTGAGAAACAAGAAAGGAATTCAACTCTGAACTTCTAAATGTCAACATCAAGGGAGCTGAAGTATATTTTCTGAGAAAAAAAAAATCCTCCCACATGCTTTAAAAATCCATAATTGAACAACAAAATGAATAACTATATTGACAGACAATGCTGTGCCTTTAAGAGGTGGGGCCTGCCTGGTGTTATGTGACGTGATGGCGGCTAACCTGCTAAGCTTGCGTCTTCAACTGTAGTGCTGGCTGTTAAATGGCCGACATTGGCTCTCCTTTCCCACGTGCAAGGGCATTACAGGTAGCAGGGACACTGGAGTCCCATTTGACCTGAAGTGACTTTTTAATAGCCTGCACATTTGTATTCAAAGCTGTTGCACTGCACTACGCAGAAAGAGATTAAAATGATCGGGAAAAGGCATGAAAAGTGAAGTGCAAGGATATTCTGGTATCTGCTGCAGAACCTGATAGCTGATAAACAATTCTCTGCCTCGGGCAAACACATTAGCATATGAAGCGGAGCAGTTTCATTTTCTGTGTCAATATACCAAGTGACAGCATCGAACTGTTCATAAAACCTCAAACTTGAAATTTTGTTTACAGATCTCACCGGTGGTCTCTGCTTGGTTCTGCTTCATTTCAAAGCGCATGCCCCGGAAAAGCTCTCGTGAGATCAGCCCGTAGGCCACGGCCATCACCACTCCAGGGATGAAGAACAGAATGAACAGCAGAAGCACATACCTGGGAAACGGCACAAGAGGAAGAAAGACCGTTACAGTCACTGTTGATTTGCTGACGCGCGGAAAAGATAGCAATGGGGGATAATTATCATAATTGGCAATAAAACCGAACTACAGTCAATTCATAGACTCCAAAATTTTCTTCATACATTCTATGCAGCCCACTAGTCTAAAGATGGTGCTCTGATTTATATTGCGCTTGTGGAATTGGAGTTAAACTCATTTTTATCCATCTCAAGGGGCGGCCATTTTGTCACTTGCTGTGGACTGAAGATGACATCACAGTTGCTCAAGGCTCATCTAACGACCAATTGCAGATCACCAGTTTTCTGAAGCTGAGCCATGATTGGTCGTTACTTTAACAGCTGTGATGTCCTTTTCAGTTTACCGCAAGTGGCAAAATGGTCGCCCTCTTGGGATAAAAGAAAACAGGTGGATTTTGCTGCTTTAACTTAAATTCCACAAAACACAATATTAATCAGAATAGCGTTTTTTTTTTTTAGACTACTGATACAACGTATTTGAAAGAAATGTTCATTTTCGTTGAGGAGACGTGCAGAGGAAACTGGATGTTGAGGCCCAACTATTTGCTGCTATGCAAATTGGTGGATCCAATGTGAAAAAAATAAATAAATAAATAATCAAGCAGTGGCAGGTTGCCACTTGAAGCACAAATTGCCTTTGAAAGTGTGAACCTCAAGCTCTGAAGTCTCAAGAGTCTCCGGTAGCGCCAGGATGAGTCGCTCGATTCCTTGCTAGTCAGTTTGGAAACGTTTTATGCTGAAGGCATTCGAACCCTACACAGCTATTACACACTGGAAAGTCTGCTTAGAAAATGTCAACGCTCCTTCCATGAACCATTGCATGCTTTTCAAAAGAAAAAAAAGGTTTCATCGGACAATGAAGAAAGTGATTGTGTGCTAGCGCATGGCTTCATTTGAGCTTTCCGGAAGCGTCTCTTTGACAACGATTCTATAAATCAAGGTTTGGCCCATCCATTCATCCTGTGATATTCTAATGTCTTCCTGGGCCCCCTTTGAACAAATCGCACACAGGTGTCATCTGGCCCGTTTGAAACATACACCAGAGGACATTAAAAGGGCCGAAAGCGTCTCACATTGTTCCCACATCACCAGAATGAGCCGCTGAATGCAGAAAGGATGTAAAATGTGAGCACAGTGCAGAATCAATGCTTCTCTATTGCTTGGCAAATGAAGTGAATCGGCGAACCAATAACGAGCAACGCTTTAATCCGCCTTCAAAGCGGCTTCAGATCATGAGCAAAACTGATGGTCCACAAAGCGTCCAATCTTGACTGGTTACTGCTCATCCCAGATGTGGAGAATTGCGAGCCTACCACAGCCTTGCCTTTTATATAAGCCAGACCTTTTAAACCTGTCTTAAGATTTTTTTATTTCATTTTATTTTTCCTTTATTGCTCCTCAATTTGAACCAGCAAGCTGGAGAATATTTTCCTCAGTCTCCATCGACTTGTGCTGCCTTTTAAAGACCTTTAGGGAACATGTCAGGTGGATGGATTGCTTGGTAGACACCGAGCAATTAAAAGTTTCGCCTGCATAGACAACAATTGAGCACTTTTGTCTCCGTTGTGGGCATTTCATCATCTTTGACGCCGAGAACTCCTTTCATGCTGCTGTTAATTAACCCTCAAGTCGGGCCTGTCGCTTCTCTTCATCTAAAACAACCTCATTGATTAAAATAGAGTCAATCATTTTGGCTGCAGCCACAGAACACAGACAGGTGATTATCTTTCATCAAGGCAGGTTTTGCACTCAAAAGAAAACCACTGCTTACGTACCAGCTTTGCTCCGCGTGGTGACTGGGCCAGGTGAGGCGACACATGTGGCCCACGGTGCCGTTGGCCTTGGGGAAAGTCTTGATGATGCTGAACACCGGGTAGGGGATCATGATGAGCAGAGAGAGCATCCAGGTGGCGGCGATAACGCGGTACGCGTGGGATCGCGTCTGCCACGCTCTGGACTTGAGCGGGTTGCAGATGGCGCTGTATCGCTCGATGGCGATCGCCACCAGGCTGAAGGTGGAAATGCTGACCGAGAGCCCTACGGGGAAGTATCAACACCTTACACACATGGCTTGGTTCATCTTGAATTATTTCTTTATTATTAATTACTCATTAAAACTCACTCATAACACTTATATTGAGGCAAATGCTTGTAGGGGTGGGAATCTTTCAATGTCTCTCGATTCGATTCCGATTTTTGGGTGTGCGATTCGATTCAGAATAGATTTTCGATTAAGAACGATTTTTGATTCAAAATGATTTGATTGACAATGATTTTTACTTCAATCTATAGATGTGCAAGGAATTGTAATGATCTACTCCAATCTGACTCGCTAATGCTAATTAGCGCTCTACTCGCGGCACCTTTATCACTCAAAAGAATGGCTCCATTCTGAAAAAACAAAAACTTTTATTGCAATAACTTGATCGTGACTTTTCCCTTCTACTCTCTAAAGTGGCTACAACTTAACAGTGTATCAGACCGCTTGGAACCACACTGCCCCCAAGTGGCCAAATTGAGTACAACATGAACAACGCTCCCAATAAAGGCACACACAAACAAAGGGTAGACAGTATAAAATAATTTAAATAAAATAGATTTTGGGATATTTAAAATCGATTCTGAATCGTACTAAAAGAGAATCGCGATTTTTTGACACCCCCCTACTTGCTTGCTAAGGCAAACATTTTGAATTAAGTCAATTTGTGGAGGAACCCAAACGTGTTGCCTTCCCTTTCATTTGGTGATTAGCGTGGGTCTTTAATGTAGGTGGCCAAAACATGCCTCATTAAAATTGAGCTGCACTAATAAAACCACCAGAGGGCGCTGGACCTACACAAATGGAAAACAACCAAGCCTTTTTAACAATTGTGCTGCTTTTGTATCGTGAGATGACCACATCAATATGGTGACAATTTTTATATCACATTATTGCTGCTGTTACATCCCTACTCAAATCCTGACAAGGCGCATCATCACACCAGAAATGGCAAAAAAGAAAAATTCTTGACTGACTAATTACACTTATCCCCTGAAAATGACTCCTTTAAGATCATCGCCTTAAAAATCATCAAGCAAGACATGTCCCCCTGGTTTGTCGTTTGACAAGGCAATTCCGGCTGCAGGGATGACTGTAAGCCACCATGCATTTAGATGAAGGCACAAGCTGCAGCCCAGTGAGTTCAGTCAGTCCATAGCCATGAGGCGGGATGTGATAAATAACATTAATAACTACGCCTGGCCGCTACAGGAGACCGCAGGGAATAACCAGTCACGACCTGCCGACCGTCGTACCTGCATCATTCGACATGCATCCAGTCTTGAAATCACATTGGAAATTGACACAATGACGTGGACTTGAAACGAATTATAAAAACACATTCGAGTGCTAATCTATGGGCAACCAAGGTCAGTCCATGGCTACATAACCAGTTATAAGAATTGTTAACAGAAATTGAAAGATTAGTGTCAAAAAGTGTTTAACTGCAGGCTTAACATCGTGTACACACAGACAACTTTGCAAGGACGCCAAATGCCCGACTATCTTCTGTCTTGTAAGATTGTCCCATAAGATTCTCCGTCTGTATGAGGTGCGTTACGGGTAGAATTGTTTTATGCCTGGGCCAGTCACAGATTAAAAAATAAATAAATCTGTCAAGATTTGAAATATTCTTGTGTTTAGAGGACCTTCTGAAGCGGGAGGATTGTTTGTCACCGAGAACGCCAAGAACTAAAAATATTGCTTGTGCCACCTTGGAAGTTAGAAAACTGGGCCAAACATAAGCTTCATAGTTGAGGATAAATGCAATAAAAAAAAAACAAGAAAAAGTTGACAGTGTTTTTATTTTATTACCTTTTACAGTAATTGCACTTTGGGGAACTTTAATGGATTAGAGTCCCAACATGCAGCTGGTAAATTGTACAGATTGAGTTTTAATGTCAAATTCATTTTTGGTGAGCCCATCACTGTGCTTAACCTTGAAAAGTTTCAGTCTCATCCTGACTAATTATTTGACTAGAGAAAAGCACACTTGCTCCAAAGCACCAAAAATCTAGTAGATGAATAAAAGAAAACATTTGCAACAAAGAAATTAGCTGAAGCCATTAACATCCGATTCTGATTGTTTGGTTATCTTTAATAATACACAGACTCATCATTAACAAGATTATGCCCGGCAGCATGCATTTCTGCTTTTGCTAATAATAATTCATTTCATTTTCTTCAAATATGTCCTATCTTCTCACCTCATGAGTAATCCCCACTTTGTGCAAGGGCTGGCAGTTTGCCAATTTGGATGAGGTGCGCCAGACGAGCACGAATGGCGCACCGACTCATTTCCTGCAAGTCCCGTAGGTTCATTTCACAGTCAACAGTTTCCAGACACTTCAAAAACTCTAAAGTGTCTAATGTGCCTCTCAGATGAAGGATTAGCACATTGGCGAGTCAAATCTGGTCCAGATTGATTCCTATTGTTCTTTGGACACGCCTAGAATTTCTTTCGCGTCGTTTCTGGGTTGATAACATTGCTCTGAAACAATCGCTCGAGGATATTGAAAGCGCTGCTAAAATAATTTCTCAACCAAGGAGGATTGGCTGCGTTCTTTTAATAATCTTTTAGTCTTTAAGGGGAGAAAAAAAAAGCAAACCAATTTTCCACAGACTGCTCAACAGCTGCAATCAAGGTTTTCTTCACGCCTTGCACATCTCAAGCACGGAAGAAAGTCCCTAAAACATGAATGACTTCAAGTCAATTCCTGCCCTTGAAAAGCAGTTCTGTGCCGGCTCATTGGAGAGCACACAAGACTAAAATACATTATGCAAAAAGGTAGCTTTGGGGGAAAGTGAGACGGAACCACTACGTTGACGGCTGATTGCATCACACCAGCAGCAGCAACTGCGCCGCATGGCATCATAAACCTGATTCAAGACAACGCACCACATGGTCAATTTGGCTAATAACTGTCGCTGACAGTAGCGCGGCTACGATTCACGTGATTATTCAGCTCCGGGTCAATGGATGGATGCTTGGGCAAAAGGCTGTGCAACACAAGGCTCGTGGAAAAAATCATTTATTTCCATAATTCCATTCAAGAAGTCAAACTTTGATAGATTGATGAGCCTACAATTCCATTATCTATTTGTTTATACATTATTTGGGCTTCCAGCTCCTAAAACCCACGAAAACAGGATAAAAAAAAAAAATGGAATACTGTGAAGATATCACCAGTGTTTTGCACAGGGGGGGGGCTGGATGGATGGATGGTATTTTCAAAACGATATGTCAATCTTCAGTAGTTGGGATGGGAAAATCCCTTTGCCTTAACCCCTGGGCGTTATTATAGTTTGATTAAATTCTTGTAATTTTTGCCAAAATCTGGCATTTCCTTTGAAGTGTGATAACTTAGTCATTTATGAATATTTTTTTCACTTTCAACCGCTCAAAATGTTCACTGGCATCAGACCTATCTATACATATATAGTTAAAAAAAAAAGTTTTTTTTAATGCCCTCTATGGACAATAATAGCAGTATTATGCTAACAGCAAAATTAACTATGCTGGATATATATGTAAAATAAAAGGTCTAATTTGAATATTTCATATGACATATTTAGAGGCTTGAATAAGTCCATAAGTCATAACAATAGAATTTTTTCTGCATGCCCAGTTTTCACACAATGGCAGTTTTCCGAATAGCACAAAACTCTTGTAATTTTGCCAAAATCCGGCATTTCCTTTGAAGTGAGATAACTATTTTTTTCCACTTTCAACCACTCAAAATGTTCAGTGGCATCAGACCTATCTACACATATATAGTTTTTATTTATTTTTTTTTTTTTAATGCCCCCTATGGACAACAATAGCAGTATTATGCTAATAGCAAGACTAACTATGGTGTATATATATATAAAATAAAATAATAATTTATATATTTCATATGACATAGTTAGAGGCTCAAACAAGTCCATAAATCATAACAATAGAATTTTCTTATGCATGCATTTTGTATTCATTTATTACCCTTTGGCGCCACCTAGTGGATTTTTGTGTTAACACTCTAAACACACAAATTCCTCTATTTTCATGTTTATGACTCGTCAAAGAAGCGATTGCATCAGTAATCACGGAAAATACATTATAACACATCAGGTTTACAGCATATCAAAAACTGTGATTTATAATGGGAGTCAATGAGCCAAAATGGGGCATTATTACAACAACTTTGTGTGAATCTCTCCCTCCTGTTTGGTAATAATTATAAATTACAGCATAGCGCCAATTTGAACTTCTACATTTTTAAACAATCCCGGTAAAATGTCAGGTCCATAGTGTATTTTTTTCAAATGCTTTTTCTTTGATGAAAAACAGAAAAAAGCCAGAAAATGGACAAATAACGCCCAGGGGTTGATCACTGCCTGGATGCGCCGTGGAATTGCTTGGGGGTCCTGGAAGCCCAGGCTTTCTTGATGCTTGCTGTCGGATCTTAGTTTTTGGGTCTGGTGGCCCTCATTTTCTAATTGATAATACAGTATTACAAGAGGAAAATAAGGGCCACAGTACAGTAGTAAGTACAAAGTAAAGTGTCTTTTATTAAGAGTATATCGCTTAACAATAATTCCAGGAAATTCAAGAGATACTTTATTTATTGCTGAGTATATGTGAAGCTAATACATGGGATCACAGTGGAATCCCATTTAATGCCATTTTTCAGGATTAAATTGATCCAGAAATTTTGAAATACCCAACACGGGCTCAAATGTGGATTAAATCTGGATTAGCGGTTTGAAATATCCAATTTGGGATCAGATTTTGGTATACTGGGCCCTGATTATAATATTGGGTGAAGATTAGATTAATTTTCTTAGATTTGTACAGGTTATACTGACAAAACCCTGGTCCTAGAGATACAAAGATATTTCCAAACGAAACAAATATTTCTTAATTTTATTAAACAATCTAATTGTTTGTGTGGTGGTGTTAAAAAAAGACAAAAAAGCAATAAATAATAATAATAATAATAATGATAATAAATGCCCACACAAGTGCTGGATTCCACAAAAATGTCCATTATTCAAGCAGCAATGATAAGAGCGGTTGTATAGCACCTATTTGCTCATTCATGAACCAAAAAAAAGGAAAACACACATTAGAGGGCGAGTTGGTAAAATAGAAGGAGCTAAGAAATATTACATTATTTACCAGAAGCTACTAGCTTCACTTTTAAAACGATGTGCACTGTAGTATGAAAGTGGTCCATTGACTATTTAATTCATTTTCGATTTAAATTTAAGATGTGATCTTTAAATGTAATTTGTTTCATCATTTTGTGACGTGCCACTGATTGGCAATAAAAAAAGATTGTTTATTTTGTTTAAACCATTGCTGCACTACTGCCATATAAAAATGTTGGGATACCTTTACTGTATTTGAATTCTGACAATCTGGATTGGATCAGGACTCAAAATCAAGTAAGTGACCCCCTAAAAATGTTATCGGTACAGCCCGACGAGCCAAGTCTTGATTCGGACTCTCTCTGCATTTTATTGGGGATTTTTCAAGTTGAAATAGTAAACAAACAAAGTGCAGAATGAGGCAGGCGAATAACTTGAAATGCAGCGTGGACAAAAACGGCTCACGGCTTAATCATAGATTCATCAAAATGCTACGCCGTCAAGTAGAAAATTACACAACTTGCAAAAAGTTAGCTTCTAGGACTCTGAACCGTCTACAAAACCTTTAAAAATATATATATATATTGAAAATGTATTTTTACATTGCTGTTCTACAAATACTGTAGTTGCGTCTGTGTGTGAGCAAGCCATTCTGAATTCAGTTAATTTACATAACTAGCACCAAACCAGGTTTTGCTGCTCATTTCTTAGCAATAAAGTTGTGTTGCAGTACTCTGGGTTAAGTGATAAACCGAAGACAAGATTTAAGTTGTGGATGTGGTGTCAGAGGCTGAAATTATTGATCTTTGCTTTCTTTTGATTAAATAAAACAAGCAAGCATCCAAGCTGGGTATGTCAGCCATGTTGTCATTACTCGACATCAGCATATCGCGCCACTGGACTGTGGCTTTGGCAAGCTTTCTGTGTAAATGGGATTGCTGAACTCTACATCCAATTTGAAAAGCAAAATCCAAGATGTCAAGTATTCCAACTCTGACTAAAAGCCTCGCAAGGATTCCTGCCTGATTTGGGTCGAGCGGGAGACAGCTCATTGCCAAGTCACACTTGCAAAGACGTGTGACCGTCGGCGCTCTCTTGTAGCACGATGGTTACCCCCCGACAAGCAAAGTGAAGCCTTTTTGAGAGACGGGCTCTTGTTAGACGTCAAGTAGTTGTCAGAGGGATTGTAAAGCTACAGCACATTTTCGGATGGGCTGTCAGCCACAGGAAGAGGCCTCGTTTTGATAGTCACAAGCTAAAAAATACATTCCGACTCAATCTAGTAAATGGAGATGAGAATTTCTGTACAGTTATTCACACCAGCACGTAGATGATCCACTTTGGTGGTTCTGGCGCTATCAGCAGGCTTGGTTATAATCGGTGTTGGGAGGGTTACTTTTAAAATGTAATTAACTCTTTTACTGCCAAAAACGTTAAATGACGTTTAGTAAAAACCTACGGAGGGCCGCCAAGGACATTAAAAGACGTTCTCCAATTTTTTTTTTTTTTTGTGGGGGAAACGGGTGGAGGAAAGCCGTGGTGAAAGTTTCGAGCAGATCTAGTTAGTCTAATGACTATTTTTGGCCCCTAGATGGCAGCGATGACTCTCTTTTGACAAAATTGGGTAGGCGTCAGTAGAAGACGTGAGGCGGAGGGGACAATGGCTGGGGATGGGAAGCGAAAATGGCGACCGGTTGCAAGCAGCTCATGCTTGAGCATTTTTTTCAAAGACGAAAAGCATCGACCAACGCTAAAGAGCACATTGATGACGACGATGATCATCATCGATGATGATGATGGTGACTCCGAGTTTGGAAACGTTGACGCGGCAGTAGAAGACGTGAGGCGGAGCTGGATGGCTGAGGAAGCGAACAATGGCGACCGGTTGTAAGCAGCTCATCGACAAATGCTAAAGAGCACAGTGATGACGACGATGATGATGATGATGATGATGATGATGATGATGATGATGGTGGCTCCGAGGTTGACGCCGAAGTTGGAAGCGTTGACGCGGCGGCTATGACCACGTCATAAAGCCTCACCGGCTAGCGATGCTAACACCGGAAAACGCGGAGCACAACCGAGCACGCTCAGGCGGACGTTCAATCGGACGACGAAGAGTAACCCGAGTCCAATGCATATTCATCGGAGTAGTGGGTACAGTCTGCTACTTGCTATTCCCCGGAAAAAAAGGCAGTCAAGAAAGTGTAACGTCTGCACGCGAAATGGGCAATCGCAGTGAAACGAATCTGTTGTGCAAATCCTGCTCCGTCTCCTTGCACGCAGGGAGTGTTACAAAAAGAAAAACTGTATTTGAAACATCCACACAATTGTAAATAGTACCACAGTTGCACGCATTTGTAAATAGTTTGTGAAATTGTTTTGTCAAATTGTTACACTGTTGAATGGAAATAAACGTATTTTGCTATGAAAAAACACTTTTTCATTGTTGGTGGTAGTGTTTTACAGAGGTAAAGCACTATTTTGGTGTTTGTGGCATCATTCATGGACAAAAAGAAGTGTAGAATTCACTAGAGTGCATGAAATAACATCGTTTCACAAAAAGCTTGTTTTCTCCGTTTTTTTGTTTCAAAACAGAGCATTTCGGTGAAACTAACCATTTTCTATTGTTGATTACTGAAAAACGGAATAAGGTAGAAACATTTTTTTTTTTCTGATGAAAGATGAGAGTTCAATCTTTCACTTGGTAGTATGTGTGTTTCCATAGTCTAAACACAACATTTTCTGTGGACCTTGAAAGATCAGTCAAAATGCTTAAATCGGCTGGCACTGGCGACATCCCTTTTCTGAAAACGTCTGGCAGTCAAAGAGTTAATTACAGTTACAAGTTACCTGCTAAAAAAAGTTGTAGTTAGTAACGTAATCCAAGTACCATAATATTAAAGTAATGTAACTGGATTACTCCAATATTGAGTATGCTCATGAAGACAAAATAAAAATAAATATCACCACAATATATATTCTATACAATGTGCCCCTGCTATTTGCGGGTGATAGGGACCCGGGCAGCCTACCAATAGCAAAAAAGCATGTAGGCCATTGATTGATTGAGCAACGGTCGGGCTCACTCACTCACTCACTCACTCAATAAATGTACCTGTAATCTGATTACATGTTTTTTCCTGTAATGGAATACAGTTACATATTTGTTTTGCAATCTGGTTACGTAACGGCGGTACATGTATTCCGTTACTCCCCAAGACTGGTTATAATGGCCATGATCTGCATAGTATTAGCACCACAAGTCTTCCTCATGTCAAGCACGTTTTACAGAAATCCACTTGAAAAGAGATCTGCGCATGGAGCAGTACAGCAGACGATGGCAAACAATGGCCTGCTTGCAGACAATTATGGGAATAACGAGATTACAAAATACTCCCAACAACATGTACGCAAACAATTAAAATTCACTTTCTAATTAATGTTCCCTTTAACTAATGGTTTAAGGAGTCATTTGGTGAAATTAGCAATTACAGCAATAATGGCTGCACTGTTTCCAGATTTGCAGCCGTGCAAAGCAGCTGCTCACCGTTTAGTGGTAAAAATAAAACAAGTGAAATAACCTGCAACCAGCATTGGTGCATTAATTATATGTGCTAGATGACAATAGACTACATTTACATGCAGTCAATAAATAGCTTCCAAAACCCAAATATGCTCTTTTCAGGTTTTTCCAAACCCGAATATGGCCCCTGGGTTATCACATTTCTAACCCGAATGTTTGGCCATATAAATGCGATCGGGATACCGCCTTTGAACAAAACATTGCTTTGTGTTCTGAGCATGTTCTATTTGCAAGGAATTTTGCTCTTTTGAGTACAGGGACTACTTGTATGCGCAGTAGCCATTTTACAAGTTGAATACATTGATTTCTCTGCATCATTTCCACATTATTTTCTGTCTCTCCAGAAAAAATGACACACACTCTAAGAGAACCAATTTAAGATTACAAATTAAATTGAAGACCAGTTTAATAAAACTGCTGCAATTTGTAACACACGATTGAATGAATTTAATCCAAGGTGAATATATTAAGTTGAATTAATTATGAGTTCATTAATCTTAATACATTCACTTGAATTAAATTCAATTATGACAAAGTGAATTAAGCAAAGATGGATAAAAAAAAAGTTAAGTGAAGTAAAAACCCTGCCAAAGTTTGGCTTTAGCCACAGGTGCTTCTCCTAATGACCTCGTTTACCTTGACTTGTAGCCAAAGCCAAACTGTGGCAGGGTTTTTACTTTTTGGACCTGGAGTTCCTGTCGCTGGAATTAAATGAATCCAAAATGAATCCAAAGTGAATATATTAACTTTAATGAACTAATGATTAATTAAACTTAATATATGCACTTTGGATTAACTTGATTCAATTGTGTGTTACCAATTGAAGCAATTTTATTAATTTGGTCAACAATTCAATTGGACTCTTTGCACAAATCCACTACTTCCTGAACTCAATACCACTCCTTCATTTCCTGTCTCTCATGATTGGACAAACTGATTAATCCAGGTTGTCGTCGTGGTTACTGAGGTCAGACACACCTGGATTAATCAGTTTGTCCAATCATGAAAGACAGGAAATGAAGGAGTGGTACTGAGTTCAGGAAGTAGTGGATTTGTAATCTGAAATTGGTTCAACAATTCTCTTTTTAGAGTGCAGTGTGTGTGTGTGTGTATACACACACACATATGCATGCATATAAGCAGGGCTGCACATAAGTGGTGCGCCAAATGCGCATGCATACTAAAAATGGTGGCAGATTTGGTTGCTCCAGTGCACTTTTGCGTTCCAAGAAAAATACAGTGTTCCCTTGTTTTTCGCTGGAATTATGTTCCAAAAAATACCCGCAATAAATGAAATCTGCGAATTAGTTAGATTTATGTTTTACATTTATTATACATTTTTAAGGCTGTAAAGCCCCTCACCACAGTTTATACACTTTTCTCATCGAGGCATTTACATTTTCTCAAATTTAGCTCTTGTAAACATTCTCAGTGTTCAAACCTTCATAAATTTTATAAAATAGGTAAATTACTGGAAAAGAAAATTATGCAAAATTGCTCACAAAAAAAAATCAGCGAATCAGCGAGGCCACGAAAAGTAAATCGTGTTTATAGCGAGGCAACACTGTGTGTGTTGCAACTCAGTTACTGTAAGCAGGCACCACTCTGTCAAAAAAAAATCGAAGTTAAGTTGCTTCCTAGGGTTAACTTCAGAATAAAATGCAATTAAGGCATTGATGTCAATGTAGTATTATTTTTAGGCTTTTATTTTGAAGTTGGCATCATACATCATTACATAGTGTGAACAACCATTATGGTGGCTAGCTTGACATTGCTGTCTCTAGCCTCTCATGCTAACAGCGTAGCCGCGGCGGTGGCAGGGACATTGCTGACGAGATGGTCATTTATCAGTCTCGTTGTGTAGCGACTTTGGCGGTCCGCCGACAGACTCGATGAAAAGAAAGAATTTGACCGGCAACTGGTCCGATGAGAACGAGCGCTATAGATAACTGACGGCATATTTCAACCTTTCTGAACCTGAGCCGCTTCTACCAGTTGGATACACAATTTTGAAAATAAAATGTCAAATTACCTTTGTCATCACTGACCCTGTTTATTACTCAACGAGTTATAACAACAACAACAACAAAACAGATGCAGCTCACTGCCAGGGCACTTTTTGTTTCTTTGTTTTAGAATAGCTTGTTAGCTGTTTTTTGTTTAGTTTTTTACACCAGGCCCTCAGGTTCATGCAGTCCTTGGGGGCAACCCATGTTTGTGTGCCCTTAATAGAGAAAGACTAGTAAACATATTTCAAGGAATGACTTTCTTCCAATTGTTTTAACAACTTATGCCGAATTAGTCGTTTCTCCTTCTTTATACCGATCAACAGCATGGCTGCCGGTCAGTCTATCCAATTTGTATAACACCCGTCCTCATTAGGGCTGACTGAGCGCGAGGCCGGTTGACGGCAGGGCCGCCAATTTAAAGCCCGCGGGAAGCCGCTAGCATGCTAACGACATGTAAATCCAAATCGACTGTCCTAATCAGCGACCTATCAGAATCTCACCCATGAAGTAGGCGACCGTCTTGCACATGGCGGCCCCGAAGATGAAGTCCTCCAGGATGTTGGGGATGAGCGTGAAGGGCATGCAGAAGACGGCCATCATCAGGTCGCTGATGGCAAGCGACAGCAGGAAGGAGTTGGTGACCGTTCTCATGCGCTTGTTGAGAACCAGGACGACGATGATGAGCAGGTTGCCAAACACGCTTAGGAGGAAGATGAGCGTGTAGAGCACAATGCGCAGCGTGTCCATCTCTGAGGAGAGAGCGCAAGCGCAAAATGTGATTTATAGCATCTCATTTTCATTCCACTTATTAAAGAAAGGCACATAGCGCAGCAATGATCGACTGCGCACTCAATTAGGAAGTAGTCATTCATCAAAATTATTTTTTTACGCTCGGGTCCACAGAGAAAAGATGGAGACTGAATAAAATGTCAGAGAATAATTGGAACATTCATCAACTGCCTTCCAAGCCTTTCATAGGCAGGTTAACGTCAGACACCGGTGATGTGTCAACCTAAAAAAAATAAAAAATTGAGCAAAAAAGACAGAAGACTAGAGTCACAAAATAAACAGATTAGTGTCTTCAGTGCCAATATTTGCCATCTTGAAGATGAAGCAACATACAAGGTTTAGCACACTGCTTTAGGAAGCGTTTGTCAAACTGGAAAGAGGAGATTAAAACTAAATATTCGCCTCAAGAGTTTGAAACAATATTTGTGCACAGGGTTTCCCCCAAAAGACGGTAAAACGCAAGTTATGAGCCCCTCCCCCCCCACCAGCGGATTGCCGTTGATCATTTCCGGGGCACTCCCCTCGCTCGGCCCAGCCTGTCAGTGCCAGCGCACTTGAGAGTGAGAGCATGTGACAGGACGAGGTCGAGAATGGCCGAGCGTGGCGCTGACTGGGCACTCTGATTAACGATGGTGACGAGGCACAAGTCGCAAGGTCTGCGGCACAGCCTCCAGACACGTTTTGGCACGCCAAGTCAGCCTGCATCGCATCCTGGCCAATGATGATTAAGCATTAACTGCCTTTTATATTCGCCACTTGCATTTATTAACCATCATGAAATTATACAGTTGTGCTTGAAAGTTTACACACACCCTTGGGGTATGTAAAATTATGAGCTCACGATACTGTATAAAAACTCACGATATTGTGAAAATTGTATAATTTTTGAAAACTCAGTGGGGGAAAAAAAAGCACAATATTGTTTTTTTGTGCATAACAGCAGTGACTGAGAAATAGGAAAATGTGTCTGCCTAAAGTGGGCAAAAAGTAATTGATTATTTCGATGGAGATGGAAAAAAAATACTTGCTGGTATGATTGATTTATAGGAGTGATAACTAAAACATTCCTAACTAAAATTAAACTGCACTAATTAATTGCCCACCAGGGGGTGCTAGAACTTCATAAAAGGAATATAACTTTGCAACAGTTGTGTTGCTTTTGATGTTGTTACATATTGTGGTGATTTCAATATTGCGACATCACGATATTGCTGTTATCGTTACCTGTAAACTTTCAAGCACAACTTTACACAAGTCCTGTTATTTTATGAATTTGCTTGTTAATTGTGTTAAAAACAAACAAAAAAAAAGACTTAAAAAAAATGTAATCAATCGAAATCAGGAAATGAAAATGGAATCGGAGTGGGGCTTGAGTGAATCCCTATTGGTCACGCAATGGATGACCAGACAGCATGTAAAAAAAAATAATAATAAAAAAAAAAAGTGGACATGTCCTGGCAAAGTGTTTGATCCTCCTAGATCAGGGGTCTGCAACCTGCGGCTCTGGGGCCACATGACTTTTTAGTGCTTTTCCTAGGCTCTTTGTGGATCTCTAAAACAATTAACATAAACTAATATTGGTAATATTTTTTTTACATATTTACTTTTATTTATTTATTTTAGATAAAATATACCACAATTTTAACCCCTTCAGACCAATAGATGGTCCCAGTGGATGTGACATATTCACGAGTCTAAACCAATAAAACGCATAATTTGGATGATGTCAACACTTCTGGTTCATGATTGGATCTTAACTAACCAATCACAATTGATTTGCATGATGTTCATGTTAAAAATGTTGCCTATAAGCTTGGCAAGTTTACAACACGTTACAGCCATATTATCCTGGTGTCCACCTATAAGAACTAAAAACATGACATAACGCCCCCCAAAAATTTCCATGATCTTCTTAATGTGGGAAAATCAGCACACACACACACACACACACAAAAGAAATTTTGCCCAGCAGAAAAAAATGTGGGTCTGAAGGGGCTACGTTGTCAGAAAAACAGACGAAAGGTGGATGGAAAATTTTCAAAATTACCTAAAAATGTCCAAAAACAAAAAAAGACAGACAATTACCATAAAATGTCTTTGGAATTCCCCCCCCCCCACAAAAAGGTCAGAAAATTGATTAAATAAAACGCAGAAAAGAAAAACGCTAACAAAATAATAATAAAATGTCCTAAAACAAAAGAAGAAATCCTGAAAATGACCATAAAACGTATATAAAATTGCCCCCAAAAAAGTCTGAAATTTTACTTTAGAAAAAGTCAGAAAAGAAAACATTTAAAAAGTAACTAAAATGTCAACTCGAAACACATAAGAATTTACCAGAAAATGTCTACAAAATTGCCCCCCAAAAAAGCCAGAAATTTGACAGAAAGGCTGAAAATTCTAAAAAATGTATGAAAAATTACAAAAATGAATCCAAAAATAAAAAAGGTAGAAGAAAATGAATCTCTATATATTGGATGCTGCATGTTTTTCTGTTCTGTTGCAGATCCAATTAGCTCTCGGGCCCTCAGTACATTAGACTAACAGTAACACACTGTTTCCTTCATCACAATCTTCAAATGTTTTGCTCCACCAATTTTTGATTATTCGGGTCTGCTGTTCAAGCACACTCCCTCAAGACCTTTTCACACTGCACTGCAACATGAAATGATCGCGTGTCCGTATGTGAAATTGCTGACATAGCAGCCTACCAGGAAGTAAAAACGGAGATTTTGCTGCTGGTTAGACCGCACCTTGACAAGATATTATCGATCATTGTTACACATGAAAGTGCTGACTTTGCTTATTTCAAGGAAGAAGACACGAGCAGCAGAGAAAAAAAAAAATACAGGCCCGGTGGGATCTTGGTTGGTGTAATCAAGCAGTTACTTGTAAACAAGTCCATCAAAAATAATACTTAACTGCTCTGCCAGCTCCTCTCTATTTGGAGGCACTTGTCTGATGTCATGACACCACCGCCCTTAAATAAAACATTTCCCAACTGGATGCCATGCTCCATTATGTGGTCCCCTCCACTCACCACATACACAATGAATGGGTTTGACGACGGCCCTGTTAAATGCAGTGTGAAAAGGGTTTTACCCTGAAAACATGACATTTTCCCCCCACCATTAGCTGCATTTTCACCTCTGTGTTACTTTCCATCCATTTCCCACACCAGTGTTGGCCATTGGGATAGACCAATTATTGGCTGGTGTGATTATCTGAGCCAATATTCTGAATTTTGAAGCTTCGGCCTTAAAAAAAAAAAAAAAGAAAGGAAAAAAATCCCTTTTACATACTAAAAATATGAAATGGCGGTAATTGACATTTTTGATGCTAATATTTTCCCTTTCCATAATCCACCGTCTTGATCACTAAAAATCTGCAGACAGCAGTTACCCATCTGTGCATTTGCACGTCACAAATCCACCACGCATACAAATTCAAAATGAACAATCACAAGCAGAACGGTCAAGACCAACACTGAACTAACCGGCGGTTCGGAACTGCATTGAAAATGTTTACTGGAGTGATGTCAGAGCTACTGACGTCACTCACTAGGTCATGCCCTTCAAAGACACGTCACACACGAACACTATAGTTAGTGTGTGCAAAACTTGAGGCTTAAAGCTGCACCTTGTAACAATTTGCCCAAATATATCTTTCCAATAGCCTTTTTATTTGACCATTTATGACAGAAACATTTTTGCACCGCACCTATCAGCTTTTATCTTCCCTTTTTAGTAGAGTGTGCGGACACTCACACGCCACAGTTTAGTTGGGTAGGGGAGGGGTGTAATGTTGGAGGGTGACGTCAAGCGAGTCCCCGAGGAGTGGCGGTCATGTGGCGACTGGCGATGTGTGGCGTGCACGTACTCGCATGCGCACATGAACGAGTGACACAGATGTTGCAGTTACGCTTTGGGCCAGAGGTGGCAGTTGCGAGTAAAAAAGTGACAAACTGCACAAAGATCATTTAAGAGAGTTGAAATAATTCAAATTTTTCAACTTTTAAGTCAATTTCAATCAAAAATAATTTTTAGTTGAGAAATGTAAATTTTTGGTTATAAAATTTTCCCAACAAAAAAATACAGGATTCGGGTTTGAATTTCCCGCCCTCTGTCTGCGGATGTGACTCCATGTGCGCATTGTAAGTGAAAAAGGGAAAAGGCCGTTTGATTTTTCGGCCACAGGTGGCAGTAGTGATTCAAAATTAAAATTTCCGGCTTCAGTAGCTTTAAATCAAAACACAAACATTTTACAATCGTATCATTTGAATTAAAAACACGCAAACCAACTAGGTTTTTTGGTCAGGCTAGATCTTATTCATTTTAAAGGGGAAAAATTATTTTATGAGTCAATTGCGTTATGAGCTTGATCATTGAATGTATCCAACTTTTTTTTTTGTCCATTATTATTATTTATTTATAACTAATTACGTATTTTCACCACGACAATTATCATTAGTCTGACTAGTTTGATAGCTTAATGCTGACATGCAATGGGAAACTCCAAAGGGGGGCTAATGAAATTAGCATCTCTACTGCAGTCAGGGCATAAATTAGCCGCATCTTTAAATGTTGCTCTACAGATTGAATTTTACAATATAGTGGACCCTATACACTGATGATTCAGCACCTGCTGAGTCACCTATTTGTGGATTTTTTTTATTTAAAAAAAAAAAAAGGTGGATGGGGGGATTCGCCATTTTTTGTGTTATTGGCAGTTGAGGATATCACCACTTATTGAAGAATCTCCGCTCAATGCCATTATAATGGGCATCGCAAAAAGCAGGGCCCTTAATTGGTGAAACAAAGCATGATCAAGATGTCACATTAATTATCAAATCGCTCATATGATGTTATCCCGATGCCGGTTACAGCTCCTAAGGGGCATGTTTATTCCACAACAAAATTTCATTGGATTTACGTTTTCAACCATTGACATTTGAAGCCACTTGGCCCTGCTGCCATACTAGACCGTTTCACCTTCACATAAAAAGAAATAGTTTGAGATCATTACAAAAGCAATAATGGAATGACAGTCCACCCCAGGGGACATTTTAATCACATTTCACCCTTCACTAAAACTGTACAAAAGTAAATCTGTGCTTGGCCCGTGTCTTACCACATAATTGGCAGTAATAAGAAAAAATAAAAAGTCTTGCTGCTTCACAGATGTCAGCGATGGGAATTCCTCCAAGTAGGAGCGAAAATGGAATGATCTTCATCGAGCACCAGCACGGCGCGAGCTCCCCTGGGCCTTGCCGGTCCTAAGCTAGCCACTTTTGTTTACATCCACTCCCTCAATTCCGACAGCTGTGTGCCACATTTGTGAAATGTTGGGTGCACGTAAGATACATTTCAAAAGTGTTGACATGGAAAATTGGAGCCAAGCTTACAAATGCGCTTCATGTCTGACTGAGGATCACGGCCGGCTGCGCCATCATCCCGCCGCCTCACGGGCGTCATTAAAGTTTCAGCACCTCGTGTCGTTTGGGTTTTATCGTTGGGCCACGATGAGACGCTTGGCGGCCGACTGCCAGGCATGATTGACTGGACCAAATAACCTTCCACAAAGATTGTCTGGTAATGAGCGGTAACAATCGACGAGGCCACCCTGCAATATTTCTGTCGTTATTGTAAGAAGTGTCACTTCTCTCCAAATGAGACTCAATCATTTGTGAGCTTCAACACATTGTTCTAAAAATTCCACCGATACAAATTGGCTGGATGCAGCTTTAGGAGCCCTTTTTGAAAGAGGTGGCTGTTTAACCTAAGAAATGTTTTTTGTACCCATACCAAGTGGTGCACTGCACTGCTTTAAAGTGCTGGCAAATGAGTCCTTTGACAGCACTTAATGTGCAGGCCGCACTAATTTCTACAAGGCAACTTACTGATACAGCAGAATTCAACTCAATTAGTTCTTCCGCGGTGCCCTCCCATGGGGGAGACGCATCGATCCGCCATCGCGTGGGCATCCTGCGATGATTCAGACCCCATTGGTAACGTTAACGACGAAGCTCAGCGGCACATATTCAATTACTGACAAGACCTCGTCCGGAGGCTTTGTTAATCAGTTGATTATTCATTTCTGTGATTGGTCGGCAAGTGAGGATGTTGAGTAGCTGTTAACTAGGAAACAGTAGGAAGCAAGAACCACGTACTGTAGGCGTGAGCACACGCACGTCTATTTGAAGGGGAGCGTTAGACGAGCGGAGGCTGAATTACAGCACTGCAGCCTCTCTGGAGAATTACATATCGAGTCAATTCTGCATCCACTACGCTTCCTACAAACAAATGTAAGCTTAAAGGGCCACAATGTCCATGTAAAGCCGCTCCACGGTGCACACATTACGGTCATAAAATCCAAACTATCCGAAAGCAAATACAGCACGTTTCAGGAAATTGCATTTTGGATGGGCAAGCAATTGTTTTACTGTGTTAGAATATTCACACAAAACGGAGATGGCTATTTGTGAAAGTGTTTGACATACAAGCCATTGTTAAATGTATTTTAGCTTTGACTTCCAAATTTAAAAAGAAAAAGAAATAAAAGTTATTGTCTGCTGTACGTTGGCAGTGAAAACTAGGTCACTTCACAACAAGCAGCGGTTTAGCACAGTGAACACATTTTCAAAAAAGAGCCTTCAAGACATGCAGTGAACTAAACAGAAATACGCATTGTGCATTTAAAACAAGCACATATGCGTTAGCTTAATGCTAACATAACAGGGAAACGCCATAGATGCCATTCATTAGCCCATCTAAGTTATGTGTTAACGCATTAAGCAAGGAATATTTGACAACACATGTAGAGAAGACAACCTAATGATTCAATGAAGTTTACTGTATTCTTTAGCCTTTGTGAAAAACGATTCATATTACTGTAGCGAGCTTACCAAGTCAGTTGTCAAACTCTTCATGTATTTCTGTCAATGTTATACTGCCAGGGCGCACATACCAGAAAGAGCAGCACAATGTTCATAGAAGTGAAGCAAAAAATGTGTCTATAACAGTTTAGTTCTTTACTTTCTATTGCATTGTCACCAAATTGAATTTTGTTATTGCATATACACGAGTAGAGAACAACAAAATTGACTTAACCTGTGCAAGAGGCATAAAATGACCAAAAGAGGGAGACAGAACAGAGAAGCCTGACGAGTCACCAAATGGTGGCCAGTTTTCTTAGATGAAAAGGAAAACAAAGGAAGGGTGATGTGAAGACATTATTTTAAAAAACTACAATATACATTAATAAATATAAAAAAAAGATTTTTGTGGGGAGCCTTGAATGAATTAATGGTATTTTTATTCATTTTGAAGAAAGAAAAAAAATCAACTTCAGTGTTTTGATTAAGCACTTCTGTACCTCATGCCAATACTAAGATACTAAATTTGTATCCTAGCATGATGATGCCATTGCTTTGGGAAAGTTTCCGCTCAGACAATTGACGCGTAGTAATTAACCCTCGAGGACGATTGACTTGATTCAGCTCCAAGTCAGAATCCATCGCCTCATACCGCCGCTGTTCTCAAATCCTTCACCAGCTCGCCACTTCTTACATGCGCCAATTAAAAATCCTCCATCACCAAGCAGCACACTTTTTTTTTTTTTATGGAGAGCTCAGTATTGTTCATTCGATTTGACATGTCATCATTGCGCTCCTTTTATATATATATATATATATATATATATATATATATATATATATATATATATATATATATATATATATATATATATATATATATATATATATATATATATATATATATATATATATATAAAATTCTTTTTTTGTATGTGGGTGAGTATGTGTATGTGCGTATGTGTGCGTGCGAGTGTATTCATTAGTTCACCTAAAACCTATTAAAAAAAATCCCATACTAATAATATAATAATAAATTGCCAAATGCAGAAACATCAATGTAAGGTATCACGATGTGGTGGCTCTCTCCAACAGGCAGAATTAAGTAACCAGAATTAGGTTAAAAAATTCTATATGTTTCTATAAATTTTGATATTTGGTTTTTATTTGAGGCAGATATTTTTTCCATTAAAATGTGATTTATGAGGAGGTTAGACCATTGGTCGATATTCAGAGTTTGTTTATTTTTCCAGTTAACAAGAATTGTTTTTTTTGCGATAGTAAGGGCTACAAGTGTAGATTGAAATTGTTTATGTGGTAAGTCAGTTGTTGTTAGGTCACCTAGCAAACACAAGTTTGGAGATAAAGGTATCCTACAGTCCAAAATAGCGGAAAGTTTTTCTAAGACTTTAGTCCAGAAATACATAACCGGAGTACATAACCATAAAGCATGAACATACACTGTAAGTGTCTGTAGTGTTTTGTAAACATTGGAGACAAATGTCGGAGTCTGAGAGTCCCATTTTCTTCATCATATATTGAGTAATGTATGTTCTGTGAATAATTTTATATTGGATAAGCTGTAAATTTGTGTGTTTTGTCATTTTAAATGCGTTTTCAAAAACTTGAATCCAAAAGTCAGATTCCGGTGCTATAGACAAGTCTGTCTCCCATTTTGAGATGGGTAAAGATATTTTATCAGTATATGAAAGTAACTTATATATTTTTGAAAGTTTTTTTGTTGTTGTCGGAGAAAGCTTGTTAATATCTTTAGCTAAAACAGGCAGTTGGAGCGTACCCCGAAGTGTTGGAATTTTTTTCTTATCATATTTTTAACTTGTATATAATGTAAAAAATTTCCGTTTTTTATATTGTATTTTTGGAGCAAGGATGTATATGATATAAACATATTATCTGCGAAGAGATGGTGGAGATGTGTAATTCCTTTCTGCTCCCACACACCTAAATAAAACGGTTGGTTGTTAAGTTGAAAGTCGGGGTTATGCCATAGGGGAGAAAGCCCACAGGGCTCCACTTGGGCTTTTGTCAATTCTAGTGCCTTCCACCAGGCAGTCACGGTGGCGGAAATCATTGGGTTTTTAAAACAATTATGTCGCTTAACCGATGTTGTAATAAAGAGTAAATCTCGAAGTCTGAGGTTATTACAATCCTTCTGTTCTAGTTCCAGCCAACAGTTAGTGTCTCTGTTGGGTTGTGCCCATAGAACGATATATTGTAGCTGGTTAGCTATATAGTAGTAGATAAAATTTGGTGCCTCTAGACCACCTTTGGATTTACTTTTCTGAAGAGTAGATAGACTAATCTTTGCTTTTTTTTTTATTCCAGTAAAATTTTGTAACGGCTGAGTCCAACAACTGGAACCATTTAGCCGTAGGTTTAAATGGAATCATTGAGAAAAAATAGTTTATTTTGGGTAAAACTTTCATTTTAATGGTGGCTATTCGTCCTATTAGAGAAATAGGAAGATTATTCCAGCGCTCCAAGTCACTATAAATGTTATCCAGAAGTGGAGAAAAGTTTAAATGAATTAAATCAGTTAATTTAGGTGAGATTTTTATGCCTAAGTATTTTAAATTACCTACAGGAAATGAGTAGTGTGGGTCCTGGCTTGCAGGGTTCCATGAATTTTCTGTAATAGGTAGAAGTGTTGATTTTGTCCAGTTAATAGAATAATCTGATAAATGTGAGAATTTAGTTATTAAGTTAAATACTTCCCCTAACAAAGTAGCCGGCTTTTCTAAATAAAGTAAAATATCATCGGCATATAGATTAATTTTATGTTCTGTTACCCCAGAGTGAATTCCTTGAATCCTTCTTTCCTGGCGTATGGCTATTGCAAGTGGCTCAATAAATATTGCAAATAATAAAGGGGACAGTGGGCATCCCTGTCTTGTGCCTCTCTGTAAAGTAAAACTCTGAGATATAATCCCATTAGTAGTAACTGTAGCTTTAGGAGAATCATATAATACTGATAACCAGTGGATAAATGATTTCCCAAAGCCAAATTTATTTAAAACAGCAAAGAGGAAGGACCAGTTAACTTTGTCGAAAGCTTTTTCTGCATCCAATGATATAATAACTGCCTTTTTATCATGCCGCTGTGACATGCTAATAGGGTTAAAGAGTCTCCTAATATTATTAGTAGAGTGACGATCTTTAATAAAGCCTCTTTGGTCACTATGAATGATTGTCGAGATTACTGTTTCTAGTCTAGATGTGAAAGCCTTAGTGATCATTTTAATATCAGTGTTAATTAGTGAAATCGGACGGTAACTTGATGGAAGGGTGGGGTCTTTTTCTGGCTTTAATAAAAGTTTATTTGCTGCTGTATTCATGTGTGGGCGTATGTAACCATTAGTTTTGATTTATGTTACTACTCTTAAGAATAGTGGAGCAAGCATTAACCAAAAGTGCTTAAAAAATATAGCCGGATAACCATCCGGGCCAGGTGCTTTGCAATTAGGCATACTATCTAGAGCACTGTACAACTCGTTTATAGTAAGTGGCGCATCTAACATGTCTTTATATTCAGTAGTTAACTGAGGTATATTTAAGCTACTGAGGAATGCCTCAATATGCTCAGGGTTAGGCTTATTAGTTTCTGAGTATAGGTTGCGATAATAGTTATAAAAAATTTGATTAATTTCTTCTGGTGATTGTGTGCATTCACCAGTTGTCCCTTTAATAGCCGTTATAAGAGATTTTTCCCGATCGCGTTGAAGTTGGTTTGCAAGAAATTTACCTGATTTGTTATTATATTCAAAGTTGTTGTATTATAAATTCTTAGTATTTTTAGTTAGCATATCGTCTAACTGTATTTTGTAAGTCAGTCCATATTTGGTTATTTGGGTTTATTGCGTACTCATCCATCAGTTGTTTAATTTTATCTTCCAAGTCTTTTTCTAATTTTTGCTCCTGTTTCTTTTTATAAGATGAATATGATATAATTTTACCTCTAATTACTGCTTTCCCAGCTTCCCAGAGAAGAGATGGGGATAGGTCTGGAGAATCATTTATTTCCAAAAAGTCTGCCCACTCTTTTCTTATAATTTTATCAAACTCTGCGTCGTTTAGCAGTGGGATGTTAAAACGCCATGTCGGTGGTGGTTTAAAGGTATAATCAACTTGTAGGGAAAGGGAGACTGGTGCATGGTCGCTAATAATAATGAAAAAAGGATGTATTTTTGTAACAGTTTTATCAGCAATAGAGTTATTTGTAAGAAAATAATCAATTCTTGAAAAAGACCTGTGCACAGCGGAAAAGAAGGACCAAGCAGCATACCTTCTTCTGTCTAACAAGCTCAGGTTACAAAATGGCATGTGCACCTCAAAACCTTAAAACATGTCGTCCCAATCAGTTAACTTGCCAAAAAAAAAGCATATGAAGGCTTTTAAACCACACCTTTCAATATTTTAAACCACTGATGACTTATTTTGCCTAGTTAAAAAGTGCTTTAGAAATCAAATGTGCTTATTTACATTCCCCAAATGAGACTCCTGCACACGTCTACAGCCGCCCCCACCCTCAACACCTAAAAACTTAATTCAGCTCGCTAGCCAAATTATGTCGAAAAGAAGATTCCTGTTCAAAACATTCACGTCGGCGTTCTGCGGCAAACCTCTGGTTGGTGACAGCAGTGATTAGCAATAATTAATGATTTCATTTTCAATAAGTGGACAATCCACAAAGGCGCCATTTGACTGACTGCCTCTACAGAGACTACTACAGTATGTGTGCAAATGAGAGTGAATACCATGAATAATTTATAGCTGTGGCTGTGAAATAAACGGCGTAAATCTTATTTCTAGACCCTCGCGGCATTTCTGTGCGTTGGTGAGTCAGACAGCCAAGTTTGAGGCTCAACTGCATGATTACTACGAGATGGCTGATACAAGATCAATAAGAAGCTGGGAGAGGTCGAAATGGTCCATTTTCTCCTTCATTGTAGAAAATAATTAAATGTGCTTGATTCTTCATATTGGACTGCAAGGACGCTTTGAAGCGTGATATAAAAAAAAAAAAGAATCCAGCTTCGTTCTCTTTGGGCTAAACAACAGGTGGGCAAACTTTGGCTAGCAGGCCATGTGCAGCCCACTCACTCTTTAATTCGGCCCACCGAGCCTTTATGTTGTGCACTGTATTTATTGCATTGCTGTAGCTATTATTTGTCTCAAATTGGAGATTTAAAATTAACTATTTTTCAAAACGGCAATGCCCCTCATCGGAGTTTACGTTGCAGACCCGCGCCCCCCAATGAGAGAAGTCTGCGATACTCCCTTGGCATGTCATTACTGTATATAGCATGTACGCCACATTTATAAAATAAACATTTCAACACATAATATTGAAAGCAAGAGCAATGGATAAATAAAAAAATACAGTTTGGCAGTGTATTGATCCCGCTGTGTTTACAATAATCCCGTTTTTTTCTGAGCTAACAAACTTTTTTAAAATACATAAATAATAATGCCCCCCCCCCCCCCCATCGAAAAGAACATTACAAAATGAACCTACATCCATTGATTTTAGTAGGCATAAAAAGCAGGATTACACCTAATTATCCAAAAACTAGATTGCACTGAAATAGGCTACTTCCTGTTACGTCTTTCAAATTTACACCATCCCAAACTAGTCTGCACCCATCTAGTGGTTGACCATGGGATTACACAAGACAACTCACAATAAATATTATCTGATATATGAGAAAAATCTGTAAAATAGCAGGACTGAAAACAGAATGGAGGGCTTACTGTAGTATTTTATGGTAAATCATTTTGAAAACAGAATAATAAAATTTGACATGTAGGGCCTACATTTGTTTTTAATCACACATGCATGCCTTTACTAAATAATGTTTGCACTAACCTACAATTTCACACAAATTAGTCCACTGATTCACAAAACATGGTATGCAGACTCCCCCTTGTGGGACTTGAAAGAATCACTATCTAAGTACTTTTCAGCTGCATTAACTTTTAATTGGCACTAATGTTTAGGGGGAAAAAATTGTAACTTTTTACCATTTTAAGCTCAAAGTGAAAAAAAAAAATTAAGTCCAATGTGCCCCTTAAATACAAGTTTGCCCATCCATGGCATTTGATGAAAACTAAACTGCAGAGTTAGAAGCCACACTTGTTTTGAAGGCTCTTGCAGCCTACGGTCATTTTATTCTCCTCAGGTAGATACGCTGGGAAGAACATGAATAATTTAACAGGAAAAAACTAAATTTCTGCATCTATTAAATAGGGAAAGCATCATGCAAAGGCAGCGTTTATTAAACACTAACAAAGCAATGACATTTTTTTTTCAAGTGAAATTCACGCTATCAAGACAACTTTTACAGTCTAACTTCCAAGTCGACTGACGACAATATCGAGCAGCGGGAAATAATGTCTTTTATTTTATTTGTTTTGTATTTACCTCTGGGTCTGTTGGAGGGTTTGGTGACGGCGGATGTGTTTGTGCAGCTCGTGTTGAAACCGGTCACTTCCACGCTGATATTCCACAGCTCCACGCAGCCGGACGCCTCCGACGCGCTCATGTTTCCCTCCTGCATGGACATTCTCTCCGCCGTCTGCCTTCGCACCTGCACGCGCTCGCAATCAATAAATGAGCCTCCGCCGTCGTCCTTGGGTGGATCCAAGTCGTCAAGGTTGGGAGAAACTTGAGCGGCAAGCAGAGTTAAAAGAAAAGAAAACAGCAGGTTGGAAGAGGGCTGCTTGCGTGCATGGAGATGACGCGGTGACGCACAACGCGCACTGCAGAGACTGATCGCACTACAGTGTAGGAATGAAGCTCCAGCTTTCTAGCTCGCTCTTTTCCTCTCTCTCTCCCCACCGGCATCATAACAGCCAATCAGGATGCTACTTCCAAGTGGCACCCCTTACCGACATCATGAGCACCATCATCAGCATCGTGAGAGTAGACACACCTGCGTAAGGTAATGAGATGTTTTGCAAGAGCCAATTGGGGGCCTCGTCCATTCTCGTTTTTGAATGTAGGAACTTTTTACTGTCAAAGCGAGATGACCCGGAAGTACTTGAGAGGATAGGATGTTGGAATTGTAAACTTTTTTTTTTTTACTGTTTGGTTTCTGTAATAGTGATAACTAACAAAATTTTAAAAATAAGATAAAATTCTAATAAACTTGATAATCATTTTGGCGAAATTTCACATACACAAATCAAAAGTTAGTCATTTGTTTTTAGTTTTTGAAATGGAAACCAAGCAGTACATTAATACTATATTGAGAACTGTCAACAAGAAAGCGATAAGAACTTTGGCTTTATACTCTTTTTTTTTTTTTTTTTAAATGTTTTTATTTAAATATCCCCCCTGGCTTTTTTCTCTCTCCCTGTATTAAAAACATGTTTGTAGTGTTCACAATTTGTTTGTGTATTCTGTTGAAATTGTTTAATAAAGTTATATGAAGGAAAAAAAGGAAGGAATTGTAAATGCTTAGGAATGGTGTCCGGATGCAACCTTTACATCACCCTGAACAAAGGTTACTCCTGAAAGTGGATTTTTAACAGGTTATATTTCTCACAATCCTTTACGGCAGCAATGTATAATGCAGGATTCATCACCAACCTTTTTGCTGAAAGCTACTTCTTCGATGGGTGACATGATACATCGTATATACATACATACATACATACAGTATTGAGTATATAGATATATAGACATACACACAATCATGTAGTATACATGTAGTGATAGGAAAATGTAGCTTCAAGAAGCATTTGCTATATATTTTTTTTACTCCTCTATATGGTGCTCTTGGTTTAAAGATAAAGGCTAGTGCAATAATATTGATAAAAAAAATTCACTGCATCTTCAAATCAACAGTGCCATCGTGTCTAGTCAAGTTTATTTATATAGCCCTTAATTACACAAGAGTCTCAAATGGCTTCACGTGCCCGCAGTTGACAAATATCAACGACATCCCCTAATCGAACAACAAGGGGGCAAGGGAAGAAAAAAAAAAACGACAGGCAAAAAATGGGAAACCTTGAGAAGGGACTGCAAATATGGTAATCCCCCTTCCAGGATGATCAGGCTGCAATGGATGCCAAATGGACAAAAATTGACATATTTTGTGATACTAAACATTATTAACTAGAATAGTGCGAAAGTCCATTGAAGAAATTGAAGCACAGCAAGAAGACGTCAGGGAAGTGGTCAGAGAGGAGTCAAAAAATATCAAAAGTGTTTTGTGAAGCTTCATTTGTCCATCACTACATGTAGTATACAGTAGGTCTATATATATAGAACGGCATTGATTACATCACCACATTTCATTTCTGATTGGTCAAACTGAGTGTACGACTATCCTTTTAAAACAACCATCCGCGCTCTCTGCTTAAACACCGCCACATTCACAGTCACAATATTTTCACTCTGATTTTCACATTACAACACGTTTCGATTTTTTATTGACACTTGATGCTCTGAGCAGTCTAAAATATCATCTCGGTTGCAAATGTCACAACAACTCCCTCGTTCCCCACTTTGTTGAAGCCCCCACCTTCCCAATCCCAATTTCCATTTAAAACAGAAGATTTACCTGCCAAACGGAACTTCAACAAAATAGGCCATCTTGATAAAATCTCTAAAGAAAATCCTTCCCTCATTATTCTGGCATTTATAATTTTGGTAATCTTTTCATTAACCTAAAACAGGGAAGGTTGAGTCTGATTTCATGTCGGTGAGGGGAAAAATAGCCTACATGTCTTTTTATATAGTGTATGTAAACTTATGCTTTCAGAGCTTTCATTGTTGGAAAAGAATCAAGCAAGTTTATTTGATTGATTTAATTTCCCATTTCAAATAAATGACACTCATGGTCTGCCTTTGTTGCTTAGGTTATAATTAGTTTTGTTTCATATTATAAGCCATGTGTAGCAGTTTTATTTTGGTATTGGAGTGATTCCACTTGTTCAGATGTAATGGCTCAACAGAGTGCAATTGCACATCCATTACAGTAGGTAGCAGTGGCGCTTATTATCACAGTAGCAAAGAATATTATAGCTCCTCTGCAGAGACATACTTACAAGAATTTTATAGACAAAGGATGCTATTCATAGTTGTGGTGATGAGTTGGGAGTGGGGTGTGTGGGGGGTGTGTGTGTGTGGGGGGGGGGGGGGTCACACAATGTTTTCTTCTTCATTTGGGGGTGGGGTAACCAAAAACAATTGAAAAGCAGTGCAAGTGTAAACCCAAGAAATTCTTTTTTTTTTTAAATGCTGATAAGCCTTCAGTATGCATATTCCATGAAAAACAGGGGTTCGATCACGGCACCCCCAACCCCAAATAAAGAACAAAACTTTTCTTTTTCTTTTTTAAACCTGCAAATAGGTGAATCAGTGGGTGTCAAAAATGTAAGTATGTAGGGTCAACTAGTAGAGGAACATTTTTATATATATATAAATATATCATATATATCATGGGCGGTGCCGCATGTGAGTTGCCCAGCCCTGATCTTTACATTTACAGAATCATTGAGGGCAGAGAAGCAAATAGCAATGCTATGCTGTGGATGGAAAAAAATTAAATGAACCACCTTCGAACATCTTCTTTTTTTTTTTTTTCAACATCTACAGAAGTTCAGACATGACATAAGAATTTTATCATAAGGAGTAAAAAGGAGTATTTTGAATCTGATGTTTAGAAATGTAAACATCCACCCATTCCATAAACCGGATTAGAGTCAACATTATAATATGTCCTATCTGTGCTGCAAGCTTCATAAAAAAGCCTTTAAGCCAGTGTGAAATATGCACAACAAATGCAAGATAGTACAAATATTTATCCTCAAACACAGTGGTGAAAAAACAAGGCGGCTCAATTGTACTAAGAACCAGCCGGGTTTGTCATATTTAATAAGTGGGGAGGAGTAATGTTGTCAATACTTAATAAGTGATGATTAGTGTTGAAGAAACTATTTTAGTGTCGAGGAACGCAGTTGAAAAGGCTGTCTGTACTGGTCTTTGGAAACCCTGGACAGCACCATTTCATATGTGGCATCTTTGAGGTAAGGGGGAGGCGGAACAACTCATGCCGCCATTGACAATGTGCTGTTTGAAATACTGAACGGTGAGCATTTGTTTTTGTGGCTTTCGGACACAGTAGACATACATATATCATCTGTCAGTATAGATGTTACGTCAGCTTTTGAGTAGGAACAAGAAAAAAAATCTATTATAGCAAAACAACTGATACCCAGCAAACACTGGAGTGTTGTACTGTATCTACAGTGTTAAATTTTGGAGAGTTGATCTCAACTCCCAAAGTGTAAAACATGTACTTGTATGAACCAGGTCGGTTTAACCAAAAAAGTTGCGGACCACTGCAATAGAGTATTTAAATGGGATTTACGTATCCCGGATTCCACTTCTTCTGGAATGTAACCCCACGATAGAAGGTAGATTACTGTACTGATACATTTGTTCATGTTTAACATTTTGCGGAACAGCTCGGACAAAACAACGATGCTAAATGTTGTGGGCCTGAGTCTTGTGGCGCTACTCACGGGAGCCGTAGCAGAAATCGAGAGGTAAGTTGAATTAGGGACACAATTGAGGTGGAAAGTAAACAATTAAAGGCTCTTAGTGACTTTGTGGTGACATGGAAGCAAACGGTGGACCTAAAATAATCTCCAACACCAAGCCAAAGGAAATATTAGGAGAATTGTAGGTGGAAATCAGATGCTCAAATTAAGAAAATACATTGTAAAATAAACCATTACATTAAATATATATATATTTTTTTTTAAACAAGGTTATATATGAAGTCAAATTAAATGCAGTTAAATTAAAAATAATCTGTGTGGATCTAAGATCCATGCCGGCGGTGTGACTTGCGGGGAATAATATATTCTCATTAAACGTTTCTTTAACCACCATTTGTCTTTCGTAGAAGCTGGCGCCTAAAACCCAAAGAAAAAGCACAACATGCAGAGCTAGTTTGCTGCTGGCTGAAATAAACTCTAGTGAGACGTACAGCTCGTAATATGCTGACCAGCTTGTATTATGATGCTTGACTTTCAAAAAAAATGATATATTATTATGAAGGCATAGTTTTTCAATTTCCATTAAAAAAAACTGCACTTACACTTCACTTACTGTGATATAAAATGAAATCAGTACATTTTACATATCAGTTAGTGGTTTTAACACAAGCTTTTGTGGAGCTAAAAGTATAGTTAATTTTTGACGTCTGCAACAGAGCCGAGTACGACTACTACAAATACCACCCTATGTCACAGGTGAGAATACACACTATTGACATGACAACACACACACATAACTACACGGACTAACACTTTTCAATCTGATAGATCTCTGAGTGGATGACTCGGCTGACAAAGGATCATCCTAATATAGTAACCACAGTGGAGTATGGAAAGACATATGAGCTGAGGACAATTAGCTTGCTCAAGGTCGGTGGCATTTTGTGAATAGTGATAAACTTTTAGGAATTGTGTGTGTTTGTTGTTAACATATTATTCGTTTGTTGCTTCTTTGTCGTAGTTGTAGTAGTAGTAGTAGTAGAAGTAATGCCAGCCCCACAAGAGGGCGCAAATTCCCCATACTAACGCCAATGATCACACGGGTCATCCGTTTTCAAAAGCAAACCATTAAACAAAGCAATTTTCTTTTGGGTGGGGGCTGCGTGTAAGTGTGCACACATGCCATAAAACTAAAGTAAAACAGGAAGCTAAATCTTTATGACATTGGATAGACTCCAACACATCTGTGACCTTTATGAGGATAATCGCTATAAAAAAAAAGGATAGATGTTAAGCTGCAAACTCTAAACAGGATAGAGAAAAAAGGTATGCTGTTTTACTTGCAGATTGGTGTGGATACTGGGAAGAAGAAGAAAGCTATCTGGGTGGACTGTGGGACACACGCTAGAGAATGGATTGCTCCGGCCTTCTGTCAGTACTTTGTCCAACAGGTAATCAAAACAATGCCCACGTGAAAGTGTTTCACATTGACAACTTTCGATGAACAAAGCCTCACCATCTTTTCATTTCAGATCCTTCTGACATACAAGACAGACCAGAAAATGGGAGAGATGATTCGGAATATGGACTTCTACATCACCCCGGTGCTCAACATGGACGGTTACGTCTATTCGTGGAAGGACAACTCAGTCAGTGTTCCATTTCCCAAAATTTTCCTGATTACCTTTCTAGGTTGTTAGCCTATGAATTAACACGATTTAAGCATTTCTGACTCAAGAAAAAAAGCACATCTTTTGTCAAAATAAGGCATAAATAACGGACTAAATAGGATTTGGTTACTCTGACCCATTTAGACGCGACTCTGGAGGAAGAACAGATCACCAGGACCTGCAGGCTGCAACTGCTCCGGCACTGACCTCAACCGCAACTTTGACGCCAACTGGGGCAGTGAGTGCTGGAGTTCTTAAAACTTTAGTCCTGCGTACTGTGGGGAAAACGGCTGCATCCACAAATATTTGATTCATTAAGTAGAAAAAAAATCTACACTTTTGATATCCCACATTGAAACACCATGCACTACCGGTCTGAAAAGGAGTAGGAATAATTTACCATACGCCTTCATAGAGTTTGGATCATCATCTGACTGCTGTGAGTCGACCTTCCACGGCAGAGCTCCTGAGTCTGAGCCTGAAGTCCAAGCCATCACCTCCTTTGTAGGTAGCAGGAAGGAGGACTTCCTGTGTTTCTTCACCATCCACTCCTACGGCCAGCTGCTCCACTTTCCCAATTACCAGACTGCCGTCACCACAGACTACCAAGAAATGGTAAAGATGTTTATGGCAAGGATAAATATTGCCGTTATTTGTCACCTTCCTAAAGTAATGGCGTGAGCCTTTTTTAAAAAAAATTTTTTTTAAAGAAAATACAACAAACTGAACCAAATAATGAATAAATGATATTTAATAATTTCAATCTGTTCAACTGAGAGTTTAACAGAGGCGGCCAACATAAGGAAATAATTCATTTAGACAAAAAGAAAAAGAGTAAGTCTTGTCAAAATCAAAAATGATTAGACCAGGGGTATGCAACCTGCTGCCCTGAGCCACATGTGGCTTATTGTGGATCTCCCCCCCAAAAATATTACTGTTATTATTATTATTATTACATATTTATTTTATGTTTTTTTTAGATGAAATATTTCTTAAATGAATTAATAATTTAGATTTAAAAAAATATATATAATAAAATATTCCCCAAAAATGTCAGAGTACAATTTTTTAAGTTGTAAGAAAGAGAGAGACGAAAGGTAGGTTTAAAATGACCAAAAAAGCGACTAAAAAATGACCAAAAAGGAAGAGGAAAGCAGAAAATTACCATGAAATGTCCATGAAATTGCCAAAAATGTCAGAGAATTTAATAATAATAAAGAAAGCAAAAACAAAATATTATTATTATTATTACATATTTATGTAAAAAAAATAGCTGAAATATTCCTTAAATTAATTAATAATTTAGATTTTAAAATATGAATAATTAACTATTCCCCAAAAATGTCAGCGTCCAAATTTTTAAGTTGTCAGAAAGAGAGACAAACGGTAGATAATTTTTTTTTTTAAATGACCAAAAAAGCGACTATAAAATGACCAAAAAGGAAGAGGAAAGCAGAAAATTACCATAAAATGTCCATGAAATTGCCCAAAATGTCAGAGAATTTAATAATAACAATAATAAAGAAAGCAAAAACAAATTATTATTCTTATATATTTATGTTTATTTTTTTAGATGAAATATTCCTTAAATGAATTAATAATTTAGATTTTAAAATATGAATAGTTAAATATTCCCCAAAAAATGTCAGCGTCCAAATTTTTAAGTTGTCAGAAAGAGAGACAAAAGGTAGATAAAAAAGTTTTTAAAATGACCAAAAAAGCGACTATAAAATGACCAAAAAGGAAGAGGAAAGCAGAAAATTACCATAAAATGTCCATAAAATTGCAAAAAAATGTCAGAGAATCTAATAATAATAATAATAATAATAAAGAAAGCAAAAACAAAATATTATTATTATTATTACTTATTTGTGTTTTTTTAGATGAAATATTCCTTAAATGAATTAATAATTTAGATTTTAAAATATGAATAGTTAAATATTCCCAAAAAATGTCAGCGTCCAAATTTTTAAGTTGTCAGAAAGAGAGAGACAAAAGGTAGATAAAAAAGTTTTTAAAATGACCAAAAAATGACTATAAAATGACCAAAAAGGAAGAAGAAAGCAGAAAATTACCATAAAATGTCTATAAAATTGCAAAAAATGTTAGAAAATTTAATAATAATAAAGAAAGCAAAAACAAAATATTATTATAATTATTATTATTACTTATTTATGTGTTTTTTTTAGATGAAATATTCCTTAAATGAATTGATAATTTAGATTTTAAAATATGAATAGTTAAATATTCCCCAAAAATGTCAGCGTCCAAATTTTTAAGTAGTCAGAAAGAGAGACAAAAGGTAGATAAAAAAGTTTTTAAAATGACCCAAAAAGCGACTATAAAATGACCAAAAAGGAAGAAGAAAGCAGAAAATTACCATAAAATGTCTATAAAATTGCAAAAAATGTCAGAGAATTTAATAATAATAATAATCCTAATAATAATAATAATAATGATATCAATCAACTCTTTACTGCAGACACAGAATAGGGTCCATAAACATGAAAGAAAAAGGGACAAGAAATTTAAAACAATCAAATGATTGAGTTTAAAGTATTTCCAACCTATGCTGTGTATCTACAATTGCACAATTGAGGATTTGTCAACGTCCGTAAAATTGAGTTATCCGACTCATCTAGCCGCTGCATAAATTTGAACACCAAATGTCTTTGCAATGCCTCACAGGTAGGAATATGAGCATTGACAAGTAACTGACTTGCACTGTACCATCTCGGCACCCTCCGCAGTAGCCTAAAGGTATCATAATAGGCCACAGTGAGTCTTCGTATGGTGCATCGCTCAACCTCTGGACACGAATGTAGATTTATTTCAGTCACTGTGAGTTGTCTGGTTCTTCAGATGAAAGTGGGCTTGGGTGCCACTAAGGCTATCGGGAAGGTGCACGGAAAGCTCTACAATGTAGGAACTTCACCAGATATAACATGTAAGTCATATGGCTCATGTTCCATCTGTGCACTCCTCTCCTACTTACACACAGAATAAGATCGAGTGTGTTGTAAGAATTCAACAAAAAAAAACTGCCAGATTGCAACTAAAAGCTGTATCTTGAAATCCTGTATTCAACAGACCTGTACTCGGGTTCGTCTGAAGAATGGGCTTGGCTACAAGGAATTCCCTTCTGCTATACCTTTGAGCTGCGAGATAAAGGACATCATTGCTTTGAACTCCCTGAGGATCAGATCCAGCCCACTTGTGAGGAGGCCTACAGTGGAGCCCTGCACATCATTACGTACGCCCACGACAAGGTCTTTAAAAGGCGACACAGACCGAGTCACTCGTTTCGATTCATGCCTGACCTATGAAAAAACATGAAACAGGATCCACGCTCCACATAAATTCAAACCACAGAACTGGGGTATAGTCGTAATATTTCAGACGTTAATAATGTTATTTACGTTTTCAATGTCTCAAATTTTATTTCATTCATCAATTGATCATGGTGATTCAAAATTGCATGATATGCGTAAAGATTCTGAAATTATGACACCTCCGGTATAAGACCTTCATGCTCAAAATTGGATTTTCTGATACTTTTGATAGTCATTCGAAAAATGCAATACATGGTAGAAGGAAACTACTTTTTCTTCTGCTTGATTATTACGTAAAGCCCTTTTTCACACTGGACTCGCTCAGTGTGCCCATATTTAGAAGTACTGACGTAGTAACCTGCTAGGAGGTCAACACGGAGACTGTTGCTACTGTCTACAAGACTGAAAAAAGGGGGGGGGGGGGGAGAGAAAAAAACATTTGGATTTGTGGCAGGGATCTTTTGATGCTGTATCGACGGTTTTTAATCAAAGCTGAAGGCGTGTCACACTTTGTTTATCCTGCTCCATCCCTTGATGTACAAGACTAAAGATATTAACTCATTCACTGTCATTGACGGCTATAGACGTCAAAAATTCATTTTAACTATTTCTATTAATTTTCTATAAATTTCTATTAACTTTTTCCACTTTTGTTAATAAGAGTATGAAAACCTAAAAAAATGTTGTTTTTTTAATTGTACATTTAGAACAGATATAAAATTTGAGATTATTCGTGATTTAACTATTGAAGTCATGTGATTAATTACAATTAAAAATTGCCTGACGCGATTTAAAGAAAAAAAAGAAAAGATTATTAAAAATTAGGGGCATCAGGCGATTAAATTTTTTAAAATTGTAATTAATCGCATGACTTCACTAGTTAACTCACGATTAATCACACATTTTATATCTGTTCTAAATGTACATTAAAAAAATCTAGGTTTTCACACTCTTGTTAACAAGAGTGGGGGGAAAAAAAGTTAAACTAATAGAAATAGTTAAAAGGAATTTTTGACGTCTATAGCCGTCAATGGCAGTGAATGAGTTAATGGAATGTTTGTTCATCACGTGAAGAAAAAAAAGAGACTCCTTTCTGGATCTACAGCTGAAGGTGGATTTAAACAATTTTTTCTCATGAATTGTACTTTTTAAATGAAATGTGTGTGTGTGTATGTGTGGTGGGGGTGGGGGGTTCGCTGAAAAGCGCCGTCATCACTATGGTATTCTGCATATTTTTAGCAAGGTCGGTGAGCTTGATTTTCCATTAAAATGTGACTAGAAATTTACAAAGATTTCCAATTTTCTTCATCAAACATTGTTAGCTTAGAAATTATGTTATTCACATAACTTCTCTTCTCACAGATGTATTATGGAGCAACTTGTATATTGTTAGAAGGAACACGTCTTTTATGTTTACAGCATTGTGTTGAGAAAGGAACTGATGAAAAGCTAGGTGAAGAACTAAATATAAGTGATATGGGTCTTAATGAAGAAACAATAACAAGTCAAATTAGAAAGTTCATAGGAAAATAATTTTGCGTGGGATATTCTTCTGGAACTCTCAATTCACAAAGAATATTGGGATAAAACGTGGTTTGTTCCTTTTAAAAGAATTTACAACCTAAAGAAGAAATACATCTGAAGATATTGCATAATTTAACTAATTTCTATGTCTCAAGATTTGTTGTTGAATTAGATGATGGGTGTACATTTTGTAAGATTGATCAGGAAAGTGTAACTCTTCTTTTCTGTGATTGCTCCTTTTAGCGTCAGATTCTGGGAAGAAGTAGAGAAAGACATTTTTCTAAAGGCTGGTTATTATAGTAAAAAAATTTGAAGGTAAAAATATCACTTGTTTTGTATGCAGAGAAACAGAATTGTGCAATGTTATTCTTTTAATTCTGTTTGGGAAATTTCATATTCACAAAGCCAAACGGTTATATTGATTGCTACGTTAAGTCTCTCAAATATGTAGAAAACAAGGAAGGTAAAAAGTTTTTTGACGAGTACTCTAGTTGTTTTTTTCAATGATTTGTCAATATATATTCAGTTTCGCCTGCCGACCTGAAGAAATATTTGCTAAGAGCAACAAGAAGGTGGAACGCAAAGGTGAATTGATGGAAATGTGACGGTGGCGCCAACTTGAGTGTCATCTTTACTAATTGCTTGGTAGGAACTTGGCGAGTTTAATGCCGTTCATGAACTCCAGTTCCACCAAGAACACTTTAAGGTATAGTTCAAGCTGTGTCTTCTTAAACATATTTGTCATTGTTTGTCACCTAAAGTGTTTCCCAAAGCTCGAGACATTAAGACAATGTCTTTATTAAGGCATCCTCCATTGTCTTCACGTCGTTACCTGAACGCTCCTTTCTGTGGTGCCTGCCCCCTACCACATGCCCAACAGCATGTCGTTCTAAGTGCAGTGTGAAAAGAGCTTAATGCATAAACACAGCAGCAAGATATACTTCTCAGTCACTGAGAATGACTTTACAAAGTGCAAGAAGTCTTATGTGGAAATTGTTTTGTTTTTTTTGCCACGGCGTAGTTTGTGATGATTGTGGAAAAACAGAAAGATTAAACTACAACCTAAAATGAATGCAATTTATGATGAAGAGCAGTCGTTGATCACAGTGTTGTTTCATCGGTGCAGTACAAATACATGCTTCAACTGAGAGAAAGCTCATCTCACATATCGTCATCCTCTTAAAATAATAGCCAAGTCATTTTTTTGCAAAAATTATTCTTTTGCCTAAATCATGATGATGCAAATGGTTCAATTTTCTGTGTTTCCTGAAAAATTTGAAAAGATGACTTAGGTGATTATTTTAAGAAGGCATCGATATCATCTCACATAAACAGCACAGATTTATTCATGCAAGGTTTCCTAAAGAATTGATCATTTAAATTGGATTATATAGACAAAGGTCTAGGATGTAGTTTTATCTAGAAATAAATGGCCTTCATTGCCAAATAAATATTTTTAAATGTAGGGATTGGCAACCTTTGCAATAGTATTGACATTTAATTAAATGACACGGTTTCAATTTGAGTCGTTAAATATTACAAACGAGCAAGAGTCTGACTGCTACTTCAACATACTTCCAAGTTTAAAATAACAATTTTAAAAATCACTCTGTCTTGTAATTTGTTTTAGATTTACCAGACTTTAGATTCCGGTGCATTTGCACAAATGATCAGTATCAAGTCAGTATCACTGGTACCAGCTTGATTTTACTTATCGGAGCAGAAAGGAACGCGAGCATGTACGCCTACAAAAATAAATGTGCGCCCCAAAAAGTTTACAGGGTGCTGCAGCTTTCTAAAAACATGTATGAATAAGGACTCTAAACTGCCAATAGAAGTGAGTGGGATGAGGTCAAATGCTACGGAATATGAATGGCTAAATGGATTTGCTTCTTTTTTATTTAAAGATGACTTCTTTTCTTTTTAATTGAAACTGTATTAATAAATTCACTGCCATTGACAAGTATACTTGTCGATTAAATTTTTTTCAACGGGGCTAGATAAGGGAGAATCTGATTATGCACTGTAAGTGTCAAAACATGGAAACAATGTAGTGATGCACAACCACCAGTGGATGACATAATTGCGATTATAAAAGAACAAGACAAGGCAGAAAGGAGAGTTTTATTCTGTCATTTGATAGATTTGGTTTATATCTAATGAATGATTGAACATAATATTGTGTGGGTATTGAACAGTTTTAAATTTTCTAACATGGATGGCAGTGTAATAATTACTTATCTGAAAGATTATCAAGTAACCTTCGAATCAAATAAAAAATTAACTGGGCATTCAAGTCAATAAAAGCATGATATTTATAACGCATCGGCAACTCGGGCAAAGGTGCATCTTTATCTGATTTTACACTATAAAAGGAACTGCAGTAAGGTTTACAACCACAAACTCTTCTTGAAATGACAGCAATCAGTGATGTGGGAATCGCTCTTGTGGCTGTGCTTTCAGTGGCAGGAGCTGCGATGCTACAAAAGTGAGTCACTTGTTTTTTTTCATAACTGCATGCTGTTTTTGAACATTTTTGAGCTTATGATATCATTTTACTCTTACTTTATCAACTCTGAATGAATTAAGGTGCAGGGCTAAAAGTATCATCTGAACTTGCATTTTTAAAATACATTTGCTGTTGTGATAGAGAATAAAATTCTATACAAAATACAGCTGTTGGTGGTATAAATGTCTGGCTTTAAATAAGTATATTTTAGTATGTTTCCTTAGAGTGGAGCTAATAATGAAATATTATAAATCCTATTTGGTGTGTATAACAGACCTGAGTATAACTACTACAAATACCATCCCATGTCAGAGGTAAGGACACACACACACACACACACACACACACACACACACACGCTGACAAAACTCTTAAGCAAATCTGATTTGTGTCATGTCCAGCTTGCATCTGTCCTGATTTGATGAAATCTGAACAGCAAAAATCACGTGAAATCTAATTTAACCGCGGATCCCCAACCTCAGCGGGAGGTGGTTCCGATCTGGTCACTTGCCAATGAAAGTGCGGACAGTAGACCGTCAAGATCCAATTTGATTTAAAAAATAATAATAATAATGTTTGCCTGCAGTCTGAAAAAGGCCTAACCAATTTTAATCCAACAGATCTCTGAATGGATGGTTGATATTTCAAAGCAATACCCTGATATTGTGACCATAGTGGATTATGGAAAGACCTATGAGCGGAGAACAATTAGCTTGCTCAAGGTAACCACACTCTTAATGTTAAATTGCAAACTAGTAGCAGGGCCCAAATATGAATAGTCCTGTTTGCGTTGCAGATTGGCATGGATACTGGAGCAAAGAAGAAAGCTATCTGGATGGACTGTGGCATTCATGCCAGGGAGTGGATTTCTCCGGCCTTCTGTCAGTACTTTGTCAAACAGGTAATTATGTCCTATGTAAACATGTTCCACAGTGATGATGCATGGATAGGCAATGACTCTGAACATGATTTTTTTTCCCCCCAAGATCTTGCAGACGTACAAGACAGAGCCTAAAATAGGAGAGATGATGAGGAACATGGACTTTTACGTCACCCCGGTGCTCAACATGGACGGTTACATCTATTCGTGGAAGGACAACTCGGTCAGTGTTACATGACGTCTTGGGACATTTCCCCATTGCCTTTCCAGGGTTTTGGCCAACGATACGGCACGTTGAATTCAAAGGAAGAGTTTGTATGAGCCCTTTGGTCGATGACTTTTAATACTAAGTCTTATGTGGAACAGATTTGTCAGTTTGGACTTTTCAAACGACTTTGCAGAGAAAGAGGATAAAGAAGTGAGAATCTCTCACCAGGGACCACAGCATGATTCAATTTGATTACGATCCAAAGGTCTATACTATAAAATGAGATTACAGATTATAGATGACTCTTGAACCTGTTGAAATGCATATTATTTCTATGAAGATTTTTTTGTGTGTTTTTTTTTTTTACTGACTGCTTACTACTCTTAAACCAGTTTTTGTAAACAGTCATATGATTGAAGTCAGTTACATTTACTTACATTATCTTGTAGGGCAACAAAATTGAAGATATGTATAAATTATAAATTGCCATCCAGTTTTTATCAACACACCAATCAGACATGGTTCAATGAAACAATAGCTCAGTTTTCTCTCATTTGCTCAAAACATTGGATTTATAAGATTGTTGACATCAATGGCCCAATGGTATTTCCTCTTCCGTATGCTGTGTTGCCACAATTAAGGGTGGTGTGGTTTAACACAGAAGTGCTTACACTGTGACTATGTAAAAAGTGTTTTCATTCCCCGTTGTGCTAGGCACTTTTGATTGGTCAATCACTTCCTATATATACCCTTTCCATAACGTTGTAGTGTTACATTTGGTTCATGGACGATTGACACCCAAAGTGTGTTGGGACGGGCTCCAGCCTGCCAACCATCATGAACTCTTGTATGTCAACATAACCGTGAAACATGGAGCAAAAGCTTAACGGTACATCTGCCTACTCTGACCCATTTAGACCCGTCTCTGGAGGAAGAACCGATCACCAGGACCTGCAGGCTGCAACTGCACAGGGACTGATCTTAACCGCAACTACGATGCCAACTGGGGCAGTGAGTGTTTCTCTTCATAACAATATGAGTGGCAATGTCACAAACTATTTGTACAAGTTTTTGAATGTAAAGTAGAAGATGCTGTATTTATATGGTTCAAATTCTCTTCATAGCTATTGGGGTGTCATTTGACTGCTGCTCAGAGATTTTCTGTGGCAGCGATCCAGTGTCTGAGCCTGAGACACAGGCTGTTACCTACTTTTTGGGAAGCAGGAAGGAGGACTTCCTGTGTTTCCTCACCATGCACTCCTATAGCCAGTTGATTCTGGTTCCCTATGGACACCCTAATTTCACCGCCGACAACTACAAGGAACTAGTATGTAAATGTGCATCTACTGACATCTTTGGATGATAAAATATCAGGTCCAATTGAATAAAAGAGTGTGCTGTCTGGTTCTTTAGATGGAAGTTGGCATGGGTGCGGCTGAAGCCATTAAGAGGGTCCACGGGATGGATTACAAAGTAGGAACCTCACCGGATATATTATGTAAGTGAACATATGACAGATCACCATTGGATTATTCTCATACATCATCAGCACTGCTGCCTCAATGAAAGAAGTTTCTGGTAGGGATCGGCATCTAGGTCTCTGTGTTAAGTGAAGACTTATAGTAGATGCCTGTAGGTATGAAGTGATAAACTGAGAGATGGTAAGTCTCCTATTGATGTTTGTTAATGTGTTCAATTTTCAATAGATCCCAACTCCGGTTCCTCCAGAGATTGGGCTCGGATCCAAGAAATCCCCTTGTCCTACACCTTTGAGCTCAGAGATAAGGGTGATCACGGCTTCCTGCTCCCTGAGGATCAAATCCAGCCCACCTGTGAAGAGGCTTACAGCGGAACCCTACACATAATCACCTATGCCCACAACAAGGTCTTTAGTGGTGCCGTGCCATCTACTCCCCCAACGCTTTGGACTGTGTTGGTGGTAGTAGGTGCCACAGTAGGAGTCACAACTATCATGTGATGTTGAAAAATGTTGTACATAACGGTCTGAATAACACATTTAAATTAACCATTTCACAAAATAGCTGGTTGGTTTTTCATAAGTGTATTTCTTTAAGCACCGTTGTTGTTCAAATGAACAAATACATTATCATAATCAACAAAATAAATACATGCTTCAACAAAGACTCAAGACTGTAAATTGTCCCTCCAAAAAAAAAAAAAAAAAAAGACTGTAAATTGTCTCTCCAAAAAAAAAAAAAAGACTGTAAATTGTCTCTCCAAAAAAAAAAAGACTGTAATTTGTCCATAGATGTGAATGGCAGTGCGTGGTTGTTTATCAATATGATCCTGTTGATTGGCTAACGACTAGCAGTCCAGGGTGCTTCTTGCCCAAGATCAGCAGGAATAGCCCCTAGCTAACAACACTATACTGTAGAAAATGAATGGCAACATGAATTTGTTGCTATTATTACTTTATATTGCAAACCTATTAATAATTATTTATTCTGAAAGATTATTTTGGTGTATGACAATCTATATAAATTTGACACCGCACTACGTTGCTTTATGTTACTACAAAGTGAATGAAGTTTCTTCATTATTCTCCATCTTAATCCTGACCACTTCCAAAATGGTCAGTATGATTACACGTCAAAGAAATTCACTTCACTATCAAGTAACCTCCTAATCAGATTACAAATTAACTGGGCAATAACAGCACATTTTTTATGTTAAATTGAAAACTATGAACAGAAACATTCAATAAGCAAAGACTCAGACTATGATTATCCCCCCCACACACACACACATATCATATCTTGCCGACGTACAAGACAGACCCTAAAATAGGAGAGGATGATAAGGAACTTTTAGGTCACCCAGTGCTCAACATGGACGGTTAGTGAACGTCTTGGGACATTTCCCTCTTGCCTTTCCAGGGTTTTGGCCAATGGCTCAGAAAACTTGTGCCTAGCCAGTGAATGAAGTACAAATCAACCAACCTCTTGTAAAAAATAAAAGTCAACCTCTTATCCCTAAATAACAGTAAAATAAATTGACGACCAGAACATTGGTAAGTAGCATAGCATAGCATTAGCATGAAAATATGCCCCTAATAAACATAGTAAAAGGATAACATTAGGGGAATCTAATTGCACACTTAGTAGGCTTCTTGCACCCATTTTATTGCATTGCCTCAAGAGTCAAACAATACATTCTTTGGTTGAGTAATTAAAAGATGAGTAGAAAAGTTTTAGCCTGGAAATCCAGACGAAGAGCGGACGTGACGTCAGAAAAGCGACTCGCTGAAGTTATTTTTATTTTTTGGGGGGCGGATACAGAGTAAAAATCCAACATGACTACTAGCCGAAGAGAGACAGTAGTAAATGACTTATGTCATTGTTACGGGAAAAACTTGAAAAGTGACGTTGCTGATGTTTAGATTTAATTTCATTGCACCACAACAGTAACTATACGATGGCATATTAGGGTCACCTAGCGAGAAAAAAAAAAAGACAAGAGGAGATTCAAAGTTGTCATGACGAGATTTGAAGTTGGTTGTGACAAAGACGTGGTCGAGCTCAACGTGACCGGTTGACTTAAATGCTGCCAGTGACGTCCTACTTCAGGATTCTCTCGTCATCTGTCGTCATGATGACTTTAAATCTCTTCATGATGACTTTAAATCTTGTCTCCCCCCCCCCCTTCCTGTCTATGTGCCCCTTATATGCTGTCATACCATTACAACCAGAACATGAAAGTGAACTGTGTTGGGAGGAAAAAACAAGCGCCAGTGGCTCACAGTAGCATTCATGTCAGAGTCATAAAACCCAGGTTTTGATGCAGGCCACCGTTTGTATGTTTTGACACAAAAGGGGGAAAAAATTGGTGGTACATAGTGTTCATGTGAATGCCTGACTATTAGCTATTACAAAAGAAATGTCTTTCATGCTCGTTGTGAGAGTATCATGTCACATGGGAAAATGTATGCAACCGTGTGAATGAAAATAAAGATCTCATGTCTAAATTGTTATGCACCCTTGTACACTTGGCTACAACTGAGTAAAACGCAAACCTGCGCTGCAAAGCACGGGGATTGTTTGACTCAAGGGGAAAAAATTAACAGTTACTTCAAAGTTTCTGCTTTTGTACTGGTGAAGGGCTGGTATCCTTGTTCTCTCAGATGAGCCAGTGGCAAAAAAAGCTGGTCTTCAGGAGGAAACTTGTCCCACTGTGTCCATGTCCATCCTGGGTTAAGATGGAATAGAAAGTAATTCCAGTTAACCACTGCCATGGGACATGGACACACACAGACTATGTGGTCACCAGTATTGAGACAATTTGATTAAACTCAAGTTGGACTAAATTCTTCAGTTGACATTAAATCTTTAATCTTCATTTTTACATTGTAAGACATTATAGATAATTCCACTCTCTTTCTACCAAGAATGAACTAACAAATACATAGAAAAGAATAATCATACTTTTTTTAACTTCAATATTTATTAGAAAAAGTCTTAAAGAGTAACTCAACAGGATGTCAGAATATTGCTCTACTCCTGTTGTTGTGTTGCCTGGAGAACCGTTCGTGGTCTGGCTGTGATTGACAACAGCAACTCACTAAGAAGATGTTTAACTCATTTGCTCCCAAAAACGTATAAAAACGTTCTATTTAAAATTTGCCATGGTCCCAAAAACTTATTTATACGTTTTTTTTAAATGTTTTTTTAATGCTAGAGCATACAGAAGACTTTGATGCAGCCACTGACCTGAAGAGGTCACTAAAAGCAATTGTAGTTATTACAAAAAAAGGGTCAGCGGGTGGCAGAAGAGCATAAGAGGTCAACCAGGACCATGTTGCAAAAATATTTAAACAGTGTTTTAAACAGATTGGTGAATAATAATGAATCTTAGCTAAATTCTCCATGTTTTTATACCAATAGAACACAATATTCTGTGGGCCTTGCAAAATCAGTCAAAATCCCGTAAAACAGCCGGGAGCGAAGTAGTTTGCTTCAGTGAAAATGGCTGGTAGTGAATGAGTTAAGGAGGCATGTACGAGAATGTGCCGGTGGGTGGAGGGGGCGATTACGTCATGCGCTACAAGTGACGTAGTTTGTAACATGGAGTAAGAGAACAAACAGCTAAATTGTGTTTATCTCAGTGTTTAACCTTAAGATGGCACCAAACACACATTTCCCCCCCCAAACTCAAGCTTTCAAATATGCATAAAATGTCCAAATAATGACCAGGACATGTAGACACCAGTTTTTACAGTTTATCAGCAAAAAAAGTTGATTTAGTGTTGAGTTAACCTTCAAGACCATAAGATCGACAGAAAAGTATGCAAATTCCCCATACAAACGCCATTCATTTACGTTTTATGATGCCATTAGAAAACCATTTCACATACAGTATTATAGCAAAATATTTTTAGGAGGTGTTACCGCTCCTCCAGGAATGCCGTCCTGTGCGGCCGTACATATGGCACATACTGATACCACTGATTTTCTAGTTTCAACTTTGTGGGAATTTGGGAAAGACTCTTCTGTACCATAATGGCTATTAACCTTGCCAGCAAGATGAATTCTCACAGTATTTGTGAGGTCACAAACTCCGGAGAATACATCTTGTACCGCTCCTGCTGATACGTTTACAGTCGATCTTTTCTCAATTGGACGAATCAGGCGTTGTTTAGGCAGGACGAAACCAATAAGCGCCGATGGACGAATGGATGCTGCAATTAATTATGTTCTTGCAGATTTACTCACCGTTTCCTTGATGAATTTGAACAGCGAGAAGAGTTTCGTGCATTTTTATCTTGTAAAGATGTTCGTGCTCCACCCCTCACCCCCAAAGACGAGACGGAAGACAAGATTTTCATCCGTTGCCTTGATTGGTCAAAACAAAATGTGCAAAGATGCAGCATCGTCCAGTCAGCTCGAAGAATTGTACAGCAAGCCCCGCCCTTCCCGAACGGTTCTGCCTAGTGAAGTACCAGATTGATAATGTGACGAACCCCCTCGAGTGAATCACAATTATCAATCTCGTACTCGCAGCAAAATGGAGGACCAACTTGTGAGGCTGTCAGTGCTAAATATTCCAATACACACCTTCATTTTTCTCAGGTTCCAAGTTCTGGGGCTCTATGGATCGCTCCTTGTCCACTTCTCCTTGCATAATGATGTCAACATAGTGATATTGCTCCTCCAGTCTGATGGAGTTCACCACGGAGGCAAAGCGGATGTTCACCAAATGCAGGCCAGCTTCCTCTAACACCTCCCTTTGAGCACACTCCTCCCATGTCTCCCTGTACATAAAAGAACACAGCTTCCATCATCCGTGCTCTCCGGCAGTGAAAAGCGAAGAACCGACTAAAAGATATGCATGAATTTTCCCTGTAATCAGTATATCTGTAAATTAAAGGATAACTCAACAGAAAGCCAGAATCTTGCTCCACCCCTCACTAAGATTTGAAATTGGCGCTCAAAGGGGGTGTTGCCTGGAGGACCGTTGGGTTGCAAATGGGGAGAGAGTTGGGTGTGGTCTGGCTGTGATTGACAACAGCAACTCGCTAAGAAGACGTTTAAGGAGGCGTGTACGAGAATGAGCCGGTGGGAGGGGGGAGCGACTTCGTCATGCGGAACAAGTGATGTAGTATGTATTGTCTCGTGTAATGAGAGGACAAACAGCCAAATTCAGTTTATCACAATGTGTTGCCTAAAGATGGCGCCGAACACGGTTTTTGCCCCAAATTCAAGCTTTAAACAAGGACATGTAGACGGCATTTGAAGACATCAGTTTATCAGAAAAAGTTGATTTGGTGTTGAGTTATCCTTTAAGCTTTGTCAAAAATGTTAATGGCATTTTATTTTCGCTCGTATGTGTGCTGTTATTTTGAATGAAAAGGGCATTTTGTTTTGAATAGTGGCACTACAGTATTATCATGTGTAGTCCCATTTAAGCTTTGCTTACGAATTCTGCCTGGCAACAAGTTTCATGGGACCTGCGAAAGGCAGTTATGATTAGTGATGGGACGAACAACACTGGCGCGCCAGCACTGTGCTGCGTGCGCAAGTGTGAAACCCCGTATCGGCGCGTGTATCGCTTTAATAAAAAAATCACGTGACTGAAACAGGACGCGTGTCGTTTGGATGTGCCGCGCCAAATTGTATTTATAGGTAGACAAACTGTATCAACATGTTGCGTGTTTGTTGGATGGAGATTAGACTGTTTGCTGTTGCTGTAAATTTACCTGTACCTGTGCCTGTTGGATTTTTGTTTGCTTCCACTCATGGATCGTTCTAGAAAATTTTCACAAGTCTGGAATCATTTTGATCAGAGAAAGTATCCACACCTTTATCAACTGGCACTTAAATATTTATGCACGCCAGCTTGCTCTGTTCCCTGTGAACGAGTGTTCTCTAAGGCAGGGGAACTGGTGTCCAAGAGGAGACATCGCCTTGGAGCAATCACATTTCAAAAACTTTTGTTTCTCAATAAAAATGTATGACAGAATCTATTTTTAGTGTGTTATTACATATGGTTTAAAACTTTTAACAAAATCCCATACAGAAGTTAAACATTTTAACTTTTATTTTTTATTTTATTTTATTCATTATATTAATATTATTTTATTACATACAAATTTGCTATATTTTACAAGCCAACTCATATGAGCATCTAATAAACAACTCAGCAAGCAAATGGACCAACTGAAATTATACAAAGATGAGATCATATTTTACGTAAAAGACTAGCAAGTGAATAAATAAAATGTATTAAATTTATTTTATAAATATAAATTCATAAGCTAATATTAAGGTTTACAGCATGCACGTTTTACCATCTTATTTTCATTTTGTTTATCTGCAATGATTTTAGATCTACAACAGAGGTCACTATTGAGTGACCAATACAGTGTCAATACAGTTTGTGTAATGTGTCAATACACTCCTTGAGGTATCATCGTCCCATCACTAGTTATGATTCTTTATTTTGCTTTCGTCTGAATTTCTTTAAATTCCATTAACGATGTGCTCCACTTCTTAGTACTACCTATTACGTACCCAAACTCCAGGTGGCCGCCGGGAAGTTGGTACTTTCCATTTCCGTTAACACTTTTCCTTTTCCCGAGGAGAACACAGCCTGAATGAGCCGCGTCTGTGACCAGTACACCCACCCCAACCATAGGACGTCTCGCGGCGTTCTGTGACATTCGTTCGAGCAATAAAAACGGGCAGTAAAAAAACGTGGCGAACTCAAGACGGTTGCACCAGAGATAAGCTACCCGTGAAGCGCAAGAGGACTCACCCCTGAGTACTTCCTGCTTTGCTCGTCTTGGCAAACGCGTCATGGCCGACGTGATGTGCGAGAATCCCCAGTTTTTGTTTATTTTCATATTCTTTTTTCTTTTTATATTGTTGCCATGTTCATGCGTTCATGTTTATAGAAATGTTTAATATAGCGGGCGGGAAAAACGCGTCATGGACAAAATTACTGTGGGCTGCACGTTTGATATAATAATAATAATAATAATAATAATAATGGTTAAAGTTGTTCATATACCACTTATTTGGGCACAATTCATTTACTTGCAACGCATTTTGAGTGTTGCTAAGTTTTTATGTCACTGATGAACTCTAATCATGTGTGCAACCTAAGTTGCAGTCATGTTGTTGACCTCCGAATGAGCTGAAACCACGCCCTGCTCAACTGTCAATCAAATACCAGTATTTTCACCTAGAAAAATAGATGCTCCTCCTTTAAACCTTTTTACTCTGCACTTCGCAACGCTCAACCTGCCATTAACAAATCCATTCATTCATTGTATGATAATGTTGTAAGCAGAGATGTCGCTACCTCTTTGGATGCTCTAAGACAGGAGCCACCAACGCGGTGCCCGGGCCCGGGCCCTTCAAGGTCAGCTACTTTAACATTTAAACTCCACAATTCAGAACTACATATACTTCTAAGGTTTTTTTTCACGTTTTAAGCAATTACTATTTATTTATTTATTTTTTATTTTTTTTATAGCAATTACTTTTTTCAAACACGTATAATGTCTTTAGAAACAAATCTCTGAAATCACTTTACAGGGATTTCAACCTGAAATTCACATTTCAATGATATTCAGGCTCAAAGTTGATTTCCAAGAAGGTTTCATGATTTAACTATTCAATCTCAGTAGTAAATATAGATGCTATATAATAGTACACTATAAATATCCCGCTGGGTCACTAACACAATAAAAGGATTCCCTTCTTCCTTTATGTAGTAGTTGTTCCACCGACACCCATTTGTACCCGCTCAACCTGCCTGGCGGCTCAGGCCACTCCCTGCTCTAGCCTCTCAAAACTGACTTGATATTTCCTCCTGTGACTCCAAGCAACCCCTGATTTCACTCATTGTGTCTACCAGCTCAACGTCTTTCGCCTTTCTGTTTCCTTGTTGGACCATGAGCAATAAACTGTGGACAGAGGAGCAGTTTAACTGCCCCGTGTGTCTGGATCTCCCCAATGATCCGGTCACCATCCCCTGCGGGCACAGCTACTGCATGGCCTGTATTAAGGACTATTGGAGCAAGGATGATTCCAAGGGTATCTACAGCTGCCCCCAGTGCCGGCAGACTTTCTGCCCTCGGCCCTCGCTTTCCAGAAACACCATGCTGGCTGACGCTGTGGAGCAGCTCCGCAGAGGAATCCCAAAATCCGAGGTCTCGAAAAGCATACGAAGGGCATTAAAATCCCAAGATGATCTACCCTCTTCGGCTGTGCATTGTGACCTGTGCAAAACAGAGCAGAAGGCTGCGGTCAAGACCTGCTTGGTGTGCATGAGTTCGTACTGCGAGAGCCACCTGAAGCCTCACCAGACCACCAAGGCCCTGAGAGAGCATGAGCTGATCCCGCCAACAGGCAACTTGGCTGAGAAGATCTGCACCCAGCACAAGTACCTGAAGGAGTTCTTCTGTCGCCAGTGTAAGGTTTTTATCTGTTGGCTGTGCACGAGCAACATGCACAAAGGTCACGAGAGCGTGTCCACGAAGGCTGAACGCACGGACAAAGAGGTGAGGCTGAATCATTAAAAATGTAAAGGACATTCCTCAAGTATAAATGTTTCTTTAAGGAGAATTAGGACAGCAGATGTTAAAATGTTTGCATCCAGGGAGCCTTGACAGGGACGGGAAAAAAATGCCAATTAAACATCACCACCCTTAAATGTCATTTTAAAAAGAAAAGACAATAACAAGAGAATTTCAAAAATACAACTTTACATTATTACAGCTTTTATTGTGGAAAAAACACCTCTAAAAAATGCTCCTTTTGTTCTAGGCAAAAAACAGGAATTTGTTCCTGTAATAATGTGCTTTTGTACATAGAGAGAAGTCAGATTTGTTTGATGACATCACAGACATATCAGTGCTTTTAATTGGCCAGTATATATTTTTTACTGCCATACCATTTGTAAGAATTTTTTCAAATCACACAATGTAATACTTTCCAATTCGCCTGCTGATCCCCAAGTTACAGCTCCCAGACCCTCGGCCTGTCTTGCCAAGCAGCCTGGTTGAATACATTCCTAACGACATTCCTGTTTATTTATCACACTCCTCTTCTGGTGTTTTCTTGTGGCGTGTGACTGATGTCATTGGTTATCCTATTCTCGACTGTAGAAGGGGCTTTCCGACTTACAGGCCGAAACTCAGAAGAAGATCAAAGATAGACAGCAGGAGCTGAAGGACATGAAGAAAATGATGGACGGCATGAAGGTAGGATCTGGAAATCCCCCTCTATTGCTTGTTCATGTTTCCGCTATTAAGCAGATTTTTTGGGGTCCAGTTATAACTGAATTTTGTTATTTATTTTGGATGCAACTACACTTTTAGCCACTAGATGGCGGTACTGTGTTTAACTGATAAAACTGTTTTCATTCTAGTTTTTATTTTGTTTTGAGTTTTTTTCCCCCCATTATTATTTGTTTAGTTTTAATTACTTTTCAGGGCAGCTCTGTTAATTTTGACTAGTTTTAGTTATTTCAAAGATGCTTAGTTTTAGTTAGTTTTAATATTATTATTGTTATTATTGTTTTAATGTGTAGTACTTGTGAGCAAGATTTAATAAACACCATGGTAAAATGAAAAGAAGTAATGCACTTCTTACCTAGCATTGCGTTTAGGCTGAGTTAAATGAAAAATCAGGCGAGGCGAGCTATTGGAGCCAAAAGTTAAACACGCATAACTTGCTACTACTACTACTAGGAGCGACATTTTCTGAAGGTGCTTTTCTATTGGCTACTGCTTGATATTGTCACTTCTGTGCGACACACTTTCAAAATGTCCTTATGCCGGTTAATAATCAAAATTAATACACTTAAAATGACATTTAAAATCGACCCCAAAGGCTCATTTATCAAATGAAATACAAAAGACAATAACAAAGGACATTTTCGTTGTATAATAGTTTTGTAAACTTAAAATGTAGTTTCAGTTAGTTTTTGATTTTTAAAAAGCATTTTCATTTTTTTTCTTCATTAACAAAAATGTTTTTTTTAAATTTTAGTTTGTTATTTCATTAATTTTCGTTAATAACTTCACTATGTAAATTTTAAAAGAAAAAAAGTGAAAACAGGAAGTATTTCAAACCCTGCCTCACTATTGCTGAAGAGTTTAGAAAGAGACTATTGAATTTCTCAATCCTTGTCCATCCTGCGCTTTATGCCTACAGTAAGTAAGAGCTGTAGGTTCATTTTATGATGTACATTTTAGTTTGGCCACGACTATCGATGTAGTTAGTGTTTTGCTTCTCACTTTGGGGGAAAAAAATGTTTTTGTAAACACACAGGGATCGGTGCACCGTTCCACTGTACAATATTTTCTATTGCTCTTGCTGTGTCTCAATATATTGTATGTTTTTAGAATTGTTTGTATTGTGTTAAAGTGTATTTAAAGACCTTTACAAAATAAGTGCCATAAATGTAAGGGTAAACGCCTGGAATGCAACCCCCATGATGAAGGGGGATTACTGCATTTAATACATTTAAAAACTTGAGTTTTTTTTTTTTTTTTGGTACTTGATGTAAAAGTTTGAGAACCACTAGCCTGGACCCTTTAGTTGTCCCCAACATGACGACGCCACTGACACCCCCGTCCAGCAATGTTTGTACTAAGACCAACTCATGCTTACACATACAGCGCTCTGCAGACCGCGTTCACAGCGACTCTGAGAAGGTGTTGTTGGAACTCCAGCGCTCGGTGGAGAAACTCCAGGAACTGTTAGAGGATTTGCTGGATGAGGTCGGCCGGGAGAAGATGGAGCAGGCCCAGGAGGTGACTGATAGTCTGGAGGCAGAGATAAGGGAGCTAAAGAGGAGGGAGACTCAGATGAAGGACTTGGCTCAATGCCAGGACCACATCTACTACCTGCAGGTTTGAGACGTACTTACTGTAGGTCCAAGGTGATGTCCTCTGGTTTGGAAAAGCAATTTGATTAGGAAACACACAAATCCTTTCAGGTGTATGACACTATGTGCAGTCCACTTGAGTCTGGGGACCTTCCGGCTGTGCAGGTCAACCATGACGCTTCCTTTGAACCTGTGCGAGATGCCATCCTAGACTTAAGGGAGCAAGTGGAAAACTTGTGCAACCTGGAGTTGGGCAAGATCACCAAAAAAGGTTGAAAAACATGTCAAACATGAATAATTAATTGTACTTATATAGCATGATAAATAGAGAAAGAGAAATGGATGTATGGAATTATTTCAGATTGTATAAAATATTAATTATTTATTTAAATGGAAATAGATGTTGATATCTTAGTTATTCATCTTATTGACGTTCATCTATTTTATTTTTTTATTCATGTTTTTGGAATGTGAGAGGAAGCGCAGATTTTTCACCATGTTTGTCTTCCATATTTACAGTAAATGAGACAACGTTATTCACACTCGGTGCTGGTAAGATATAATCTTTAAAATTGAAAATACATATACAGCAATTACAGTGGTGAGAGAACTAATTGTTTATTGTATTTTTTGTTTATGCAGCTAATCGTAATCAGAGAAGTGGCCTCTTAAAATGTGAGTTTTGTTCTTCATGTTAAAACAACAACAACAACAACCTTACTTACAATGAACAAAATCAACTTTTTCCATCTCCAGTATTTTCTGGTCTGGGGTCACGCAACTCGAACAACCGTTCAGCAGGTATGCTTCTCATCTATTTATGTCCATGTTTAAAGATCATCATCAAAATTTGCTTAATAATACTGAATGACTCCACAGGCTCAACACCAAGCATCTCAGTTAATTCACGAAGTGCTGACAGACGAGGGCTGGGTAATGACATTCACCAAATGAACCGTTTGTGTAGCTTCATAGAGTTCAAATGTGAAACAATCTTCATTGCAGGCTTTAGAGGTCAAGATGTGAGGAGCAGAGACACGTCAGAAGGTGAGCATTGTTGATTTGAAAACGTCAATGCAAACATGTTGCTGTCAGCACCCTGTGATGGATGCATGCCTCCTTCCTGTTCCAGAGGTCGCTCAGAGGTCACCCAGGCTGTGGGATAGACGGCGGCGGGATGAAAGAGAGTCAAGTAGGTTTCAAAATTGTCATATTTTACTCCTAACAGCCGACTGTCTTCATTTGTATCGTGTGTGTTGATCTTAACTTCTTTTTTTTTTTGTCCAATCAAATATCAGCCTGTGTTGCTATGTCAATCTAATCGGCCCAGAGCCTTCAGAATCACTACTGGTTGATGCCATTGCCCAAGAATCAAAATAATTTGCATTGCTATAAAATTGAAAATATGTTTATCATATTTTAAACAAACACACTAAGACAGTTGTTAAGGCACAATTACAGTAAATATAGTGGAAAAACTGAATATAGAGCAATTAAATGAGATGTGAGTTGTATGCCAGTATCAGCCTAATGCAAGGACCCCCTATATTTTTTTCCTACCTGTCCGTGAACCACTGAAAATTAATCCGCGAAACATTTAAGAATCAGTATCGCTGGTAAGTCTGATCTATTTTATTCCAATGTTTATGCTTTGCTCATGTCATTAGATTAATTGAGTGATTCTAGACTGCTGTACAACATGATAGTGGTGGTATTAAGTGGCAATTTAAGTAATTCAGGAACCTACTGAAGGCTCAGGTAGAAAATTTTAGGGGGCCCAAACACAACTTCCAAACATAGTAGTGCTTCCTGTAACGTTTGAATAATAATAATAAAATAAAAAAAGACCACCGACACCCATTTTACTGATCAACATGATTTTTGGTGGACATGTCAGTGATGACCCAGGGGTCGAAATTCCCCCATAGGAATGAATGGCGGGCGACCTGGGGTCGAAATCCCCCATTGAAATGAATGGCGGGCTACCAGGGGTCGAAATCCCCCATTGAAATGAATGGCGGGCGACCAGGGGTCGAAATCCCCCATTGAAAAGAATGGGGGGCTACCAGGGGTCCAGGACATGTAAAAAAAAAAGTGTCTCAAAGACCAATGCTTGAAATTGAACAGGAAGTTTGCTGTTTTGGTTTGACGCAGTCATTTTAGACAACTCCAGGGCTAGTACAGTATTTCAACAAAATCAGACGAGGGTGCGAGGGCCATGTTTTCAGGTTGCAAATTAAGGTACCTGGAAAAACAAATGGTTGTTCTAATTACTTTGTTGCTTACCATTGCTAACAGCACGGGAGAGCAACCTCAGACTCAGCCCAAGACCGAGCCCGACCCCCAGCCCGACTCCAAGCCGGAGAGAATCCCCATCTCTGTGGAGCAGGTCCAGTCAGAGTCAGGGCGTCCCAGCTACCCCCGGTCTCACTCCAGTGAGCCCGAAACCTACCCAGACTCTTGCTCCTGCATCCACTGGAGGTACAACAATCCTTTTTGCTGTATTATGATGATGCCATAAACCTTACATACTGTTTTTTTTTTAAATTTATATTGCACATAGTACTGTATGTTTTAGCTCAATTTTGGCACGTGACATATCATCTCTATCAAATTATAAAATACATATTTTCCAAACAGTAATAGCCTGTCTGACAGCAATAATTTGGCGATTAACCCTTAATCAATATTTATGAGAAAAAGTATATTTTTGCAGTTACTGACTTTGCATTTTCCCATCTCATTTGATCAGCTTTTAGTCGCATGCCATCGATCAGCAGCATTTTCCGGTCCCGTCGTGGCAACACACCTGTGGCTACTACACCATTTGCAGGCACGTGAGCTCACACGACTTCTTTCACGCTTGCTGATGCAACCATTGTCGCATTATAATCATACATGTTGCGCTCCTGTTTAACAGGGGGGCTGCCTACTGTGTCTGAAACATCAGTGGCAGGTTAAGATACAGTAGCTTACCAAAATCCACTTTCATCACTTCAACGGGACGCCTCTAAATCCTGTTTTGTCGTTACAGTTAACCCCGCTCTGTTCTTGGACACCCCCACCCCCACTGCCAATAATCACACTCCTGCGTTCCCTGCATGTGAGTGAAATGACACAGGAATATCATCATGAAATTATTACATATATAAAATTCATATATTTTACTCATATTTATGGTTAAATACATCTTAACCAATTGTACTTTTTTTTTTTTTAGAAGATAGGCCTATTATGTTTGTCTGATGTATTTTTGCTGTTTGGCCCAGCCCTGGCACCAGAAAAACATATATTAAAAAATATATATATTGCTAAATAAATAATTTAACATTTAAATACAGAAGAGTAACCTATATTTGAATACTAAAATATTTTTGTTTTACTCAAATTCCAGTAACTGTGTTGCAATTCAATTCAGTGCTAAATGGTAATGTTAAAATATTCATTCAAGAGTACATGCTTAGTTGTTAGCTGCTATGCTAACTAGTCAAGACCAAACTTAGCTATGTATTTCACTTAAAAGTTCACAATTGTATCAGTAAATCCTAAAATCTGTTTAGCTAGGACTGCTAGGTTGTGGTCACCCACCCAGAGCTAGGCTTTTTTTTTTTTTTGCTTACCTCTCACATTTTTCTGCCATTAGTGAGAGAAATCAACCTCAACAGCATCCAAGCTGCAGAACCAAGGGCAAGAGAGGAGTTCCTGCAATGTAAGTCTCATTTGTACCTGGTGATGTAGTGACAACTTGGGTATATTTGAAAAAACACCCTAAATCATGTAAATGTATTATCGTTCTTTGAATTTAGGTCACAGAAAATAATTTTTGAACCAACTTTGGCCATGGTGAAGAAGTTCTAAAATTAGATTTTATGTTTGCGTATAGCACACTGTTTAATATAACAGTTTTAAAAAAAAGTTTTGTCACATTTTCTTCTTCAATGCACATTATGCTGCACATTCTGGGTGTGTGGCTTAGCCACCAGGGGGCAGTATAAGACAGACAGATGGATATACAGTACTGTACTGAAAACTCAGCTCCTCTCTTGGCTTCTCAGTACGCCAGCAATATTAAAAGCTCTTCGCAGATGATAAAGAACACATGCTTGTGGGTAATGTTACATTATTTGGCTCGCTTTTCTGCACCAATTGTGTTCAGATATCTCTGGCTTAAATGGTAACATTGTCACATACTGTAGATGTTAATTGTTAGAACGTGTGCCTATGGTGTTTGCCATTGTATGTTAGCATTAAGCTAGTAGAGTCTATGTCGTTGTTTTAACTAAAGACACAATGTGTAATTATCTTTGTTTTATATTTAGTTTGTAATCTTCCACTGAGATTTGCAATAAACAGCTTGAAGTCTCTTTTTTGAAGAATATTTATGAATGTTATCTTGAAAAACTCTTTTAAAAAGTCTGCAAGACAAATCTCCATATTCTGCATTACCAAGCAGTCTAACATGACAGGTTAAGACAAAAAAAAAAAAAGGATGGATGGATGGTTAATAAGCGCATAATGGACTGTGCAGACAAACAACCAGCAAATGAAAGTGAATGATTGCTTTTGATTATTTTCTCTCTCTTTTATAGATTCTGTAAACTTCACCCTCGATCCAAGCAGTGCCCATCGTCGCCTGGTGCTCTCCGAGGGCAACACCAAAGCAACCCTGCAAGGAGAAATGGTGCCCTACCCGGACACCCCCCAACGTTTCGACGGCTGGACTCAGGTGATGTGCGGGACCCCGCTTTACTCCCAGCGTTCCTATTGGGAGGTGGATTGGCGAGGCCGAGGCTCCTCCATGGGCGTAGCGTACGGATCACTGAGCAGGAAGGGTTCGGATGCCAGGGCGGGAATCGGCTACAACGCCCAGTCGTGGACGCTGGAGCTCTCCGACACTTGCTGCTCAGCGCTGCACGACAATGAAAAGAAAGACATACCGGTCACCTACTCCCCACGTATGGGCATCTTCGTGGATTTGTCCACGGGAACGCTGGCGTTCTATAGCGTGGCCGAGAGCATGACACACCTTCACACATTCCGGGCAAACTTTACCCAGCCCCTCTATGCTGTCTTCGGGGTGGGGTGTGGAGTCGGGGTGGGTTTGGACTTTGCGCTTGGACAGTTCAGCTCCACCTCTGACAGCATCAAGCTTTGTCCCATGTGAGAATTCACATGAGCAAAAAAAGTTTTTTGTTGCTGTTCATCAGTGTTTATAATTAAACACACTTGCAACCTTTTATTTTGTGCATCCTGTTGTTGAGCAGAGTTGTTATTATTACATACTTACTCCTGCATTTCATCATCTTACTGTACTGTCAAGTTAAAATGGCCGTCGATGCATCAGCGTTAGCAGTCAATAGAATATTTTTTCCATATCAAATTCATCTGTGTGAATGTTTCCAACAAACATATACCAAAAAAAAAAAAAAATCATTTTTCCATTGCTTTATTATAAAAATGGGAGTTATTTACAGAACCTTTTTCCAGGGTAAGCTGTAACCGGTGACTACGATAAAATTTAAAGATACAAACCTTCAGTCTTACAAACTCACCAACATTTTATGGGTAAAAAAAAAAAAAAAAAAGCTAAAATACATGAAAGCAAAAGGGGTGTGTGATTTTGGTCGTCTTTTAGATATGGACAAAAACAACAGAAAACTACATAATACTAGTCAACATTGTGACTGGAATATTTTTCATCAGTAGGTTAACGTAAGAAAAACAAACTTTAAATACAAACAACAAAGTGCAGTCAGTAACTCATGGACGACTGGATGGACTGAAAAACAAAACATGCCAATAATATACACTCAGTGGCAAAAAGGCAAGAGAGCAACACTTCTGGCTTCTACGTAAGGCGCTTATAATAATAATTTAAAAAAAATCCATCACTCACACAATAACCAACGTGCCTTGTTTGGTTCGGACCTTCAACCAGGTCCCATAGACATGCTGGGACCTGGATGCAAAAAATTCTTTTTGGATGTTATGTAGGCATCCAAAAATGCTGGATAGGGAATTTTTGTCTACTGAGAAAATGTATTCATGATATTATGTCAGAAGTGGGGTATGATTAAAATTTACATGGCAAAGTATAATCTCTCTTCTAAATGTCTTTACTATCAATATACTGGGCTGTCCCTAACAAGTTCCCCATCTAAAGTTGTGGTTCATAGCCTCCCTCTGGTTGTACATGGGGGCAAAAAAACCTCACTCAATTAATGTTATTTTAGCTTAACATATTAAATACACTTTTTAGGGGGAAAAAAACCTACTTTTTTTAATGCATTGGTCTACTATGCTACTATATTTTAAAGTTAATAATTTTGGTAGTATTTACTTAGTTTAAAAAGTTTGGTGTTTCTCATGCAAACAATCAACATTTTTTTTGCAACAATCTTAAAAATAGACGTGCATTATTTCCCTCTACTTAACTCATTCACTGCCATTGACGCCTAAAAACGTAAAAAATAATATTTTAACTATTTATATTAGTTTAACATTTTTCCCCCCACTTTTGTTAACAAGAGTATGAAAACCTAGACATTTTTTTTAACCTTTTTTTATTTTAAAGAAAAGATTATTAAAAATTAGGGGCATCGGGCGATTTTTTTTTTTATTGTAATTAATCGCATGACTTCAATAGTTAACTCACGATTAATCACAAATTTTATATCTGTTCCAAATGTACAATTTTTTTTTCTCTAGGTTTTCATACTCTTGTTAACAAAAGTGGAAAAAAATGTTAAACTAATATGAATAGTTCAAATGAATTTTTGACATCTATAGCCGTCAATGGTAGTAAATGAGTTAACAATGAACATATAGCCCATTTCATTTTGTTTGCCTAGGACATGTAGTTACTCTGAGATTTATATCTGAATTGATGTCGATATTTTGGGGACACTGTATTTCAATTATTCGATTTAAATTGAGGCCACAACGAAAGAAGCCCTTGTAACAAGTCTGGATTCAAACATGAATGAACATACAGAGACCATCAGTTCTGAAATCGTCACAACCTGAAACGTCATCTCTCTTTACCATCTACGTCCACAAAACTTTCCTTTCTCATTAAAGTTACACTATATCAATAGTGTCTCAATATTATGTCCATGTACTGTATATCCTCCCCCTTTACAAAATATCCAGAGCCTTTCCACAAGGTACCACAAGCCTACTGAGACAAAAGCTAAGGCCTTAATAAATAGATTCATGGCTAAAAGGTAGCTAGCGGCCAAAAACTCAGTTCAAATCTGTTGTGCTTTAAAATGAAGTCATAAAAAGGGGGTGGGGGTGTTGAGGAGGGGACGACATAAGTTAGAGGCAGGACTTTTAGGGGCAATGATGGAGTTTAGGATTCATTCGAACGTGGCGAGGCGTTCGAGGTGACTTTTGTGCATTTTTGTTTGAGGTTTCCCCAAGGTGATGGGGGGAGCGCCAGGGAGGTGGGGTGAGGGGGAGGCAAGGGTCGACCTGCCGGTTTTGCCGCTCGTGCGCCGATCATCGCCGGAAGGCTCTGGTTGCGCCTCAGACCGTCCAGTAGGCTCCCGCCGCCCGCCGACACAAAGGTGGCAGACGCCTGAGGGGCTTTGGTAAATCCCATCTGACGCAGCCTCTCCAGAAGGCTGACGTTAAGCGGGTCCGGGGGCGCCCCCCGGGTGGTGTTTTCCCGGGAGGGGCTCGGTAGGTCGGGATGCGGGGAGCGGCCGAGGTTCAAGCCGTAAACGTCTCGCAGGAACAACTCCGCCGGTCTGGACGCCAGGAAATTGTCAGCCGTGGGCTGGCGGGACTCGGATCCGGGTGAGTGCGAGGGTGAGTTGGGGGGCGTGCCAGGGAGGAGGCGGAGGAGCGGCTGCGGTCGCGTGGCTTTTGCACATGATCGGGCGGTTTCTGTGGAGACTTGTGCAGAAATACCTTTCTCTAGGACCAACTTGGCCAAACCGCTGGCGGCCACTGGAGGGCGTCGGGCCGGAAAGGCATCTCCCAGGCTGAGTCGGCAGGGAGTCAGAGGCGTACTGGGTCCCGTCCTCATGGAGCTCGGCGTGTTAGCTTTGAGAGATGACTGAGAACTATAGAGTAAAAAAATGAAAAAGTGTCATCATTACATCCGACACATATATCTGATACACGTCAAGATACACATTCAAATCTTGGTAACACTTTTAACAAAAACCTTTAAAAGATGATGCAGATTATCTAACTAACATGCTATGATCACGGGTGCTGGGTTTGGTTCCAACCAACTACACAACTATACAATTTATGACATTCACTTAATTTATCCTTCTCACCAACAGGTCTCACAAGGCAAATTTTATTTTTATTAGGGTGATCAAAATCGTTTTGGGTAAAAGCCAACACGATTTGTCATTGTTTCTGCCATTTTTATACTGACTGTTTACAAATATTATGAAGTAGTGATACCATGTGGTACGCAAGCTCCCTCTAGTGGTAAACTAGAAAATGCCTGAATTACTGTAAACATGAATACAATTTACACCATTAAGACATGTACCGGTACTAAAACTTACCATTTTAGCACGATTCTGTGTCATTTAATGTTTAAATACATTAGCATTTAATTGTTACCGGTTTTCTTATTTTTATTTTATTGGAAGTACAATTTCTACTTAATGATCTAAAATAGGTTTTTCATTTAATAATTAAAAAAAATATACATTTTATTTTATTTGACTATATTCAACATAGTGCTCAAAATGTGAAGAATGTTACAGCAGCTTACACTAATATTAAATATAATTTTTAGGAGCAAAACTGCTTTCTCACTTTTGTTGAACATTATGGCAACACAGGTATCGAATACTTCTAAAACTGAGTATCCTATTGATTAATTGAGAAATTGGATAAAAATGCAAAACTTGTTTCCATAGGGGGTGGTGTGTGAGACCAATGGTTATTATAGTTTTTGAATTTTTCATTTCAGTTTTTATTTCGTTTGGCATTTTGGTTTTTAAATTTAATTAGTTTTAATTTGTTTTCAAGGTGGTTCTGTTAGTTATTTAATAAATTCTTAGGTTTAGTTTAGTTTCAGTTAGTTTCAGTATTAGTTTTAGTAAAAAAAAAGTGTATTACTAGTGCGCAATATTTAAAAAACACCATGGGAGCAACGTCATCTGAAGCTGCTATCAAACAAGTGTTGATTGTATTCAATTTTTTTCAGCCCTAAATTGAACAGTTTGGCCTAATTTTAAAGCTGCTCTTTGTAGCAATTTGCCCAAACTACAGTATAATAAATAACACTACAAACAATACAATAGCCTTTTTATTTGACCATTTATGAATGAAACATCTTCTAATTAGTAGATTAACACCTTAGCTGTTCACAATGGTTCCTCCTACAAGCCTCTGGCCAATAGTTTTCAGACTTGATTTGGGTCGAATTTCCCACCGTCTGTCTGCGGCTGTGACGTCATGTGCGCATTTGTGTACGTGAAGATGGTGTGTGCAGTTTCATGTGTTGGCCACAGATGGCAGTAGCGATTCAAAATTAAATTTTCTGTGTTCAGCAGCTTTAATGTCAGCCATGATGGTGGTAATTCATGGTACTTGGACTAGTATTTTTTTTAAGTGGTACATGATATAAAAAGTTTGAGAACCACCAGCTTATAGAATCAAATACTGTACATAAAAAATGTTGAGGCGGACTGACCTTTCAGTGACTTGTGTGACGTCACATGGGTGCAGGATGCGGCAGGTGGTGAAAGTGTAGGTGGAGAAAGTGGAGCTATGAGACTTGACTGGATTTCGGACTGCACACAAACAAGGAATCAAAAGGAAATCCAACTCAGATCATGTATATTGGTAAAATAAACATGTTCAAATATACAGTGGATGAAGTGCCACTG